>NC_137877.1:22867478-22947478 GCF_963924005.1 Protomyctophum bolini | reverse complement strand
ACGAGAGCGAGGGCCACTCCGCCAGCATCGCCGAGTACCTGCAGCGCGGAGACACGGCCATCATTTACCCAGAGGCCCCGGAGGAGGTGACGCGGCTGGGCACGCCGGAGGCCAGCGGTCAAGATGAAAATGGTAAAAACGCTTAATAGTTCAGAGCAAATAAAAGACAAAATCCTTTTAAACCTGCTTTATACGGCGGTGCCGCATGCTGAAAATAGCACACCTACAAGCTGATGTTTTGTGGGCATTAGAATGTTGCAGAGAAACATTGCAGCGTTCTAAATTACCCTTAAGGCTCAAGTCACCAGGCAGCACTTTGACTTATGCACAGGGAAACTTCAGTGACATTTCACCCATTGACACATGGCCGATTGGCCCATATGGGCCAGCGATGCTCCCCGACCGCCCTAGACCTATTAGCATTGCAACATTATTTGTTTCCGACCATTTTACTGGATCTAGACACTAGAGTCAGCCCACTAGGTTAAAGTTGACACATCCAGAACACCTACCAAGAAAGCAATATTACAGTATACAGTATATTATAAAAGAAGTGGCTTGAATGGGGATTCATGAGGTGTTGCAAATTCACAAATGCACAGCCACTGACGTGTGTTTCTCACTAAAGCCCGGCCTCTGTGCATCTGTGCAAATACACTCCATCTTATTGTGCACTTCATCTTATTGTGCCCCGGCCTCCACCCCCCTTTTCTGTCCGCAAGCATGCTTCTTATACCTTACATTCAACACAGGAAATAGACTTTTCACTGCTCATTATATTCCGCAGCTAATACACTTTACGTTTGCAGTTCTCATGCGGGTCTATTTCTGTTTATTATGGCCAAAGGGAAAAGTGAACCCTGAGGGGCCATGCATGCACAGACACAGACACAAATGCACAGCACTTCTTCTTCTTCTTCCCGGGTTACACACCGCAGACAGGCCGGGCTCGCTGCCCATTAGGGCTCCATTAGCTGACCCCTGCTGACCCTCTGGTCCTCCCCCCCCCCCCCCCCCCTGTGCAGACCTGCCACCTGGCACTCCAGATGATTTTGCCCAGCTCCTGACCTGCCCCTACTGCGACCGCGGCTACAAGCGCCTGACGTCACTGAAGGAACACATCAAGTATCGCCACGAGAAGAACGAGGAGAGCAGCGTGGCCTGCCCCCTGTGCTCCGAGACCTTTCCCCACCGCACACATCTGGAGCGCCATATGGCCACGCACAAGCCAGGGAGAGATCAGGTACGAGTCCCGACACGGGATGATGATATTCTGTTTCTCTTTCTTTCTTTCTTTCTCCCCCCCCCTCTTCTTAATCCGCCCTTTCTTTTTTTCTCTACATTTGATCGGTGAGTTGTTTTTTTTCTTCCACCCCCCCCCCCCCACCCCTTTTTAATCAGTCCTCTCACACCGCCGGGTTGCGACATGCACCATTTCCAACACACTGCCCCTCTATTCATTTTTCTCCTTTTTCTTTTATTAAAAGAAAATAATTTCTAATTAGGATGTCTTTAATGGTTTCCTCATGGCTTCTTGGTGCGCTTGTGCGGAATTACATTATTCTCTGGAGTTAATGATTGGGTTCATTCCCCCGTAGCTGTCATTTTCTCCTGTTGTAACAACTTCAGTTTTTTGCCTCTTGTTCTCTTATTTTCACATTTCTTAACACATGGCGCCCCTATTCTGCGGCAAAATCTTTCCAAAAATGTCAACCATTTAAAAACAATATTTCTTTGAACATTTCAGGTTAAATATCAAATAATTCATATTTTTTTCCTCAACTAAATAGATTTCCCAAAACAGCAAAAAATGAGCTTGCAGATCGGCTATATTCGCATTCTGTCATACAATGAAGTAGTCTATATACGGCTTGAGTGGTTAAAAAAAAGGGAGAGTAAGACCCTGTACTGCTTGTTAGCAGCTGCATTATGTTGTTCTCCCCCAAGCTTCCGCCTACAGTGAAGCATGCGTGGGATGTGCAAGCATATTGACTTCCCCGGGCCATCTGACTTTTTACATCAGCTGTTGCTGGAACTGGAAGTGGAACAGATTTGATTAGAGACTAGCACTAATAAAGATAGTGCTAGATATATAGGCCATTTCCTATGATTTTCAAACTTTGATTTATTTTCCTTCAGAGGAGGAAAAGCCTTTTTTGTTACAAAATCTCAATTTAGCAATTGGGGGAGTTTAAGCAAAGAAATAGAAATAGTCCAAATGGACCGATGTTGCCTCTTTCCTGCCCTTCCCCATCCAAAACTCATATTAGACCATGTAAATAAGCAGTGAATCATTCAATTTTCCAATTATACTGTGATTATAATGAGATTTCCTGAGTTAAGCCTGTCAGCTTCGGACCTCAAATTTGCCTGAGCTCACCGTAACAGAAGCAGTAAGTTGCTTTAGCCCCCCTTCACCCCCCTTCACCTGACCCCCCCCCCCCTTTCCTCTCCTTCTTGCTGCCTTAAACAGGAGCAGATGGTCTTTTCCCCCAGCGATCTGGAGTATCATAATCCCCAAATGACTTTAAGTGCTTGTTTATTTGTGTACTTCCTCCCTAGTTAAATAGTTAAAGGAAGACCGAGCTGAGGTCATGTGACTACCTTGTGCCTAATTTATGCTCCGAGGTCTTGCAAATGGCAACGTATATGCATCGTGTGACGAAAATAGCCAATTTGCAAACTCACAATGCATTGCGGACGCAACACAGTTGTACGCAGAAAGGCATAACTCAGGCTTCGGTGCATCCAAGTGCAAGGACCTTAGCTGAGAGGCACACACAGATTTTCTGTGAATTCAGACAGAATTGTCTTCCAGCATATTTTTATTTTGACCCTGTATACTAAGAAGAAATGAGTCGTTGTTGTTGTTGTTTTTTTCTCTACTTTTCCCTGGAAGATTTTTGACCTACACATTTTATCATAAAATAAATCCATATTCCAGTTTCTAGCTCACTTCGCATGCATAACATTCACAATCACTGCAGCCTATGCTAAATAAGCTAAGAAGGGATTTTTGATTTTGTTTGTTTAACCACTCGACGTGAACATCACCTCCCACTCTAAACTTTTTTCACATTTGCTTGAGGGACTCTGTTGCCCTTTTCAATGTTGTCTTGTTTGTTTATCTCTACTTATTTGAAATGCAAATGGAGGAAATGCACCTACACTAAAGTGTTACCTTTGAACAAAGTCAACCCACACGGTTTTTCAGAATGCCACGATGAATGGGTTGCTTTATCAGTTAGATTACGGAATTTAGATGCAAAATCAAGCTCATATTTTGGGGGCTTTTGTGCGTATGGTACTGGGGCTGAATTATACAATACGCATGTAAATGTAACTCATTATATTCTATTCAGTGTGAATACCTTGTAATCTCCACCACTGTCTGTTAAGAAACTCCTACTCTTTTCTTGATCGGGTTGTGCTGATATGAAAAGTCCTGTAAAGTACATGTATTATTTACCCATTATTTATTTATTTTTGAAATGTTTCTTCTTCACAGCCTCAGCTACTGAACGAGGGTGCCGGCAACCGCAAGTTCAAATGCACCGAGTGTGGGAAAGCTTTCAAATACAAGCATCACCTGAAGGAACACCTCCGCATTCACAGTGGTGGGTATTATTAAAAGGACTAGTGGGACAGCCTCTGTCTCCGTTTCAGAATGTATTCAAATGACAGAACCCCATGAACAGTAAAATTGATAGTGTTCCCTTTTGGCCTCTGTCTGTAAATGACTCATTCCATTTTAGAATAGCTCACTAGACCTTGTTTCGTAACTGACTAATTCAGCCATATGGATGGAGCCATAGCTCATCAAGCTGAGAGCTGAATGGAAATGGAATAGAAATAGAAATGTTCACACGTGATGATTGGCTCTTGTGCTCTCGTCAGGTTTCTTAAGCTCCAATTAACTATACATGATTTTGTCTTTGTCCTTTTAACTTTTTACTTACTTATTACAACGTTTCCCCTTGTAGTAATGAACTAATCCTGTTTCATTACATATAATTCATACCAAATCATTCTGGTATAATTAATGTTATTTAATGTCATTACCATATCGACATGGTACATTAAATGGTGCACATTTCATTTACAAAAAGCTCGAGTAACACTGCATATTTTCTGTTTTCAGGTGAGAAGCCATACGAGTGCTCCAACTGTAAGAAGCGATTCTCCCACTCTGGATCCTACAGTTCCCACATCAGCAGCAAGAAATGCATCGGCCTGATCGCCGTCAATGGACGGGTGCGCAACGGAAACAGTGCCAAGCCTGGCTCCTCCCCTAACTCCACCACTTCCTCCCCCGGCAGCCCGGCTCTGGCCCAGCTCCGCCACAAACTGGAGAACGGGCGGCCACTGGGCTCTCAAGACCAACAGAGTCACCTCGACATCAAAGCAGAGCCGATGGATTTCAATGACTACCGGCTACTGATGGCTTCGCAGCATGGCTTTGGGGGACCAGGGGTTTACATGAACGGAGCTGGGCGCGGGGGAAGCCCCCATGGAATCCACAGCTCTTCCCAAAGCCCCCTGCAGCACCTGGGAGGCATGGGGCTCGACCTCCCCTTGCTCGGCTACCCAGGCTCTCTGAACAATCTGAGCGAAGTGCAGAAGGTCCTCCAGATCGTGGACAATACAGTCTGCAGGCAGAAGATGGATGGGAACCCAGAGGAGATCTCTAAGCTCAGGGCCTATATGAAGGAACTAGGAGCCCAGATGGAGGAGCAGAAGCTGGCACTCTCCTCCTCGCGGGCTGGCTTCCAGGTGGCCGGACATGGCAGCCCCACCAAGAGCATCATTGACTACACGCTGGAGAAGGTCAACGAAGCGAGGAGCCTGATCGATGACCACAAGAGGCAAATGGACATTAAGAAAGAGAAGCCAAACCACTCTGTTGATTTCGGTAGCGAGGATAAGTCCCACGACGGACAGGCCCAGTTCTTGCCCTTCTCTTGCCAGTTCTGCAAGGAGACGTTCCCTGGGCCCATCCCGCTGCACCAACATGAGCGTTACCTGTGTAAGATGAACGAGGAGATCAAGGCGGTCCTGCAGCCCACTGAGAGTGTTGCTGCTAGCCGCAGAGAGCAGCAGGCCACCCTGCTCTCAAATGCTTTGTCAGAGAGGGGCTCCACCAGCCCCATCAACCCCTTCAAGGACCATGTATCGGTGCTCAAGGCTTACTTTGCCATGAACACCGAGCCCAACTCAGAGGAGCTTCTGAAGATTTCCATTGCTGTGGGCCTCCCTCAAGAGTTTGTCAAGGAGTGGTTTTCCCAGTGGAAGAACCATAACAGCCATGGAAACAATCTGAGGAAAAGGTCACCTCTTCACGACCGCAGTGTCCATGACATCAACCACAGCCTGAACCGGTCACCCATGTCTTCTTTGGCACATCAGGCCATGTTAATCTCTGCCACAGATTTACACGGAGGCTCTGCCAACGGTGACGTCTCCCACAGACTTTCAAAGGCCAACCAGTTTACAGCCAACAGGCAGACAGGGGACAAACCACTAGACCCCATGGACCACTTGAGGAGCAGCACTCCATCACCCCTCAACCTCTCCTCGACTTCTTCGAAAAACTCACAGAGTAGCTCTTACACTCCAAACAGCCTAGCCTCAGAGGATGCCCATGGGGATAGCCCGTTGGATCTGTCCCTGCCAAAACACATGTCACACAGCAAGGGCATCTCTGTGGGAGAGAAGCGGCCCAGACCCAACGGTTTTATGGTCGAGCGCAATGGGGAGGCTCCGACAAGGGAACAGGGGCCACTGTCCTTGGTCAACATCAAGAAAGAGTACCACAGCGCTGACGGCCACAATGGAGGAAACAGTGGTCATCATCATCATCTGGAGAAGAGCACCAGTCCCATTTTCGGGATCAACCCCTTCACCGGTGGTCACATGTACACCTCCCTGCCGCCCCACGGGGCCTTCCCTCCCCCAGCGTTTATGACAGCCCAGGCCAGCATCCCAGGCCTCAGGCCCTACCCAGGCCTGGACCCCATGAGCTTCCTGCCACACATGGCCTATACTTATGCCACCGGGGCAGCCACATTCGCTGAAATGCAACAGAGGAGAAAGTACCAACGGAAACCAGGTTTCCAGGTGAGGCATTCAATGTGAAATCACCTTTTCTGCCTTTATTGATAGATTAACAGTAGGCGGACAGGAAATGGGGAGAGAGATGGGGTTGACACCCAGAAAAGGTTGTTGGGATCGGAGGGCGAACCCGTGACACACTGTCAGGCTGGATTGCCATGTGGCCTAGATGCCCAGACAGCTACGCCAGCTGCCAGAGCAAAAACTAAAAAAACATTTTTTTAAACATTTATTTCTTCAGTTTCTACAACCATTAAAACCAACAATTATTTTCTCTATGATTCGAGAATTCAAAGAAGACTGTTTTGTCTCGAGATAATCCAATTAGCCGTGTTTACACTGTGGCTGTGTATTATACATGTAATCACAGTGAAACTCCACAACACAAGAATTTAAAATGTCCCATATGTTACCTTGTTTTTGTCTTCTTGTGGCTCAAGGAGACTTACCCACCCAGGTGGGGCCCACTAAGCTCTGTCCAGACTAGGGATCATAGAGGTGGTGGAGGTAGAGGAGGAGGAGGAGGATGAGGAGGGGTAGAGGCAGTAGGTGTAGGGTTGCAACACTTCATTGAATTTATTGATTTAACATCATGTATAAAATGATCGATATTGGAGGACAATTTTAAATTGCTTTTGTTATTTGTTCTTTATTTATTTTTGTACATATATTGGAAGCATTTCATTGTAGGCAAAAGGTTTCGAACATTTTCAAAATTGGCAGATTGAAACGCTTACAACATGTTGCATCACAATGCAAAGTTTGTAGGTTGGCTTTTTTGTTTTGTTTTGGGGGAGCAGCTTTTATTCTTGATTATTCAATTAATAATAATAATAATAATAATCTGCAATAAAATGCTGGCTAGTCATAGCCCTATATACAGTAGTGTGTTCCAGGGTGTGGAGGAGAGGAGGTGACAGGTGTGGATTATTTTTGACTCATCTTCTTGTCCCACGCAGGGGGAACTACTGGACGGCACCGCAGACTATCTGTCAGGCCTGGAGGACCTGACAGACGCCGACTCACTCCTCTCGCGGAAGAAGATTAAGAAGACAGAAAGTGGTATGTACGCGTGTGACTTGTGCGACAAAACATTCCAGAAGACCAGTTCCCTCCTAAGACACAAATATGAGCACACAGGTATATAACATTTGGACACTTCTTTTTTACCCCACCCCCTATGCTTTTATGCCCTTCTCCTCTTCCTCATATTTTTTGTCTTCGGAGCGATCTTTTTTTCTTCTTCACTTTTCCATTTTTTCTTTCTTTTTTGTCACTTAGCACCCCCTCTTGTAGTTCTTATAGTTTTATCCTTTTCTTTCTTTCTTTCTTTCTTTCTTTCTTTCTTTCTTTCTTTCTTTCCTTTTGTTATCTGTATTCCAAACCATGGCCTTTAACATGTTTCTTTCTTTTCAACAGGGGGTAGGGATCTTTTTTAGTATGTAAAGGATTTACATTTACATTCAGCAACACAAATACAAATACCATTCATACTGTGTCTCAATGTGTGTGTGCGTACGTACGTGCGTGCGTGCGTGTGTGTGTGTGTGTGTGTGTGTGTGTGTGTGTGTGTGTGTGTGTGTGTGTGTGTGTATGTGTGTGTGTTTGTGTGTGTGTGTGTGTGTGTGTGCACAATGCACATGCATGTGCGTGTGTGTGTAAGAGGAGGGGTCAGAGAGACACATGCTTGTGTGCATCTGCGTGTCTGTTGCTGTGTCGGTGTGTTTGTACATGTTTTGAGTGTCACCGGGTAACAGATGTCAAGAAGAAAAGGGGGGAAAAGTTTCAGATAGGAGAGAGTTGTGTTTCCCCCTTCGGTTTAAGCATGACCTGGACATAAATAGGCCGTCTTCCAGGTAAACCGAACTCTGAACTTTACACCATAAAGCGAGCACATTGGAACAAGAAGCGCGGCAGCCCAGCAGCATACCTTTTAAGTGGTGCGGATAGGTTTACACCATTGACTCTCAGGGCATTCGTCAGGATGCCAGGTCTACCACGGGAGACACATCCATCCCATTAATTAATTTGCCTCTGTGACATATCTGGGTCTTCTTCTTTTACAAAAGTAAAAATGGATAAAATAGCTAAATCTCCTCAAACTATGTGACCTCCTCTCCCTCAGTGGTTCTCAACCTGTGGGTCGGGACCCCCACATCCATCCCATGTTTTATGATTCTGTGGAACCGGGTCAAACTAGATGCAACTCATACAATTCCAAGTGCTTCTCAGGTGGGGGTTCAAATATGATTATTTTGGTGGGTCCCCAGTTCAAATATGATTATTTTGGGGGGGTCCCCAGTTCAAATATGATTATTGTGGGGGGTCACCAGGTCAAATATGATTTTTTTGGGGGGGGTTGCGGCCTGAAAATGTTGAGAAGTACTGCTCTGTTTCACCAGGTTGCATCATGCCTCGCTCATATCTCCCTGTCATGCAGTGCAGGAGCGCTCCACCAGGAATCCACCGTCTCATTTATTTTTGCCCCTCCGTGGGGGTGTCAGGGAGGGAGAGAGGGTGAGGGTGGGGGGCAGTTTAAGTATGCCAACTATGGAAGATGTTGCCGGCATTCCAAGGCTATTTGTGGATAGGAATTGCCTGTGTGTGTGTGTGTGTGTGTGTGTGTGTGTGTGTGTGTGTGTGTGTGTGTGTGTGTGTGTGTGTGTGTGTGTGTGTGTGTGTGTGTGTGTGTGTGTGTGTGTGTGTGTGTGTGTGTGTGTGTGTGTGTGTGTGTGTGTGTGTGTCTGAGTCTTGGCCTGTACCGTGCGCCCACATGCGGGGAGGTGTGCATGTGTGTACGCACATTCCAGTGCGTGGCTGTCTGGAATCCTGCATGTGTGTGTGTGTGTGTGTGTGACTATTGGCATTTCACATGGCGTGGAAGGCGTTTGTGCATGTGTGCGTGGGATGTGCGCTTTGGAAAGGGTGTCACACACAGGCCTATTGGTTTGGCATGAGACAAGTCCCATCCTGCTTGTCAGAATTCAGATGGAATAGATTTCCGGTAGTGCAGACTAGAGTAGTAGTAAATCCAGGTGGCGGGGCTGTGCATTGTGTGTATGCGTGTCACTATATGGATAATGTGTATCTCTGTGTGTGTATGAGAGACTGTCGTGTGTATTGTGTGTGTCTACTGTAGCTTGTGTCTGAGTGTATAAGGGGAGGGGGGGGGGCATTTACGGGTGTGAAAAGCCTCCCACAAATACATTCGTCATACTATCGTGTGAAGGGTGGCCTGATCTGAGTCGATTTTAATTCGGTCGATGATGTCATGAAAACACACCGTCCGTAAGGCCAGACTGCTTCAGTTTCACCTTTCCTGGTGCTCGTGGCATCTGATCTCTCTGGCTTAGCTTGCCACGGTCGCAGACGACCACATAAAGTAATGCGGGCCTCGCGTTTCCAAGGGCCTTCCACCTAAGCAGCTGCTGAAATTAGCTTCAAGATGTTCATGTTAAGCTTACAGTAGGTCATCTTTATTCTGCAGTAAGATTCAGTGTGATTTCAGAGGACACACGTGGGGTCCGGTTCACAATCCCACTGTGATTCATTTCTTAAGCTGATCTCGTCCTGTAAATTCCACTTCATCATAGATGGGAATGGAGTCTTTATAAAAATAATTACTACTTTCAACCTGGCATCCCTATTGTTGAATTTAAAAATAATATTGGTTAAAATGGTAAAACAAAATGGCAAAAAAAAGCTATTAAAAATAGCACAAAATAATAAACAATCTAGATGGTCTGTTTTCGCTATTTATTGTACAATGAAGTATAAGGGTTTATGTGGTTAACTCATGACATGTGTTTTTGCACGCAACACACACTCAACACACACTCAACACACACTCAACATACACTGAGGTACAAACTGCATGTGTGTTGTACTGTAGAACGCATAGACTCACTGTAAAAGCATGTTTCTGTGTGTTGCTATTGTGCCTCCAGTGTGGAGTCACCAGAGTAACGCCTCCCCTCACCCCTTGTGTCTCCGCAGGAAAGCGACCCCACCAGTGCCAGATCTGCAAGAAGGCCTTCAAACACAAGCACCATCTCATCGAGCACTCGCGCCTGCACTCGGGCGAGAAGCCCTACCAGTGCGACAAGTGCGGCAAGCGCTTCTCCCACTCGGGCTCTTACTCGCAGCACATGAACCACCGCTACTCGTACTGCAAGCGGGAGGCCGAGGAGCGGGAGGCGGCCGAGAGGGAGGCGCGGGACAAGGGCCCCCTGGAGCCCACCGAGCTGCTGATGAGGCGGGCCTACCTGCAGGGCCTGGCGCCCATGGGCTACTCAGACCCAGAGGACCAGCAGGAGGACGGGGGCGGTACCATCCTGCGGGACGGCACGGAGGGAGGGGTGAGAGGGCGAGAGAGGGACGTGGACGAGGCGTACGAGGACGTGACAGACAGACGGGAGGAAGGTTTCCGGGGAGGAGAGGACGAGGAAGAGGACGAGGGTGACAGCAGGAGCCTAGTGGGCACGCAGATGGACTCCACGAGGGACGAGGAGGACGACGACGGGAAGGATATGGTGCACTCCATGGATGAGAGTTCAAGAGAAGGGAAAACAGACGGAAAATCGGACCAGGAGGAAGCGGACTGAGTCAAAGAAGTAACACTTGAGAGAGAGAGAGAGAGAGAGAAAGAGAGAGAGAGAGAGAGAGAGAGAGAGAGAGAGAGAGATAGAAAGATAGAGAGAGAGAGAGAGAGAGAGAGAGAGAGAGAGAGAGAGAGGGGAAAACAAAGCTTTCAGCAAATATTTGTCATGTTGGTTTGTTTCATTTCCTTTTTTTCATTCTTCCAGCAAACATGAAACTCACTCTGTTTCAGAAAGACAAAACTGAAGGGCTCGATCGTACGAGAGCTCTAGGTTTTTTGTTTTTGTTTTTTGAAAGATTGTAAAGATGGACTCAAGATGCAATGTGGAGACTGCCAACATCAGAGTCGTGAGAACAAGCTGGGTGGGATTGTTTAAAAATCCACATTATGCAAAAAGTAAAAAAAAAAGAAAAAAGTAAAAAAAAGAAAGAAGTAATAATGATTATCATTATAATTAAATGAAATGAAGCTGTTTTTAATGTACAGTATTATTAAGGCCTAAAAGCTGTGTGGTGCTATAATGTTCTTCTTAACCTTTCTGTGTTTCATTGTGTTCAAACCCCAAACCAGGAAATTGCACTCTGCCCCCTTAATCACTACAAAAACACTTTTGAAAAAAGAGAGAGAGAGCGAGAGAGAGTGAGAAAAAAATAAAAGCCTATGGATATTTATACCGTGCTTGAAGACACGGTAGCACTCTGTCAGTGTTGTATTTTGTCTGCCCACTTTTACTGTGATGTCCTTGGTTGTTTTTTTTACCCTCTTTTTTGCAAGGCAAACTAACCACACAATTTTGGGCCTCACAAACAATTTCTTTATGTGAAGGAACTTTAAACCTGTGTGATTTTAATATGTCATTGTGAGTCTTAAAAAAGTTAAAAGAAAAAAATAGAAAAAATGGACCGGAAGAGAGTGAAAGAAAGAGTGAAGGGGCGAAATATCGAAATATGAAGGGCTCCGTTGTTTAAAGCGAGCGAGCCTTTGTGTGTTTTATTTTCTCAAGAGAAAGCCTTATATGCAAACCTTTTCACCTGTGCGTTTCTGCAAGTGCCATCCTTGTACAGTGTAAATCAGAGTTTGACCTGTGTTATCTTTGCTCTGGCTCCAGTATTAAAATGAATATTTCACCTTGTTTTTGAAGTACCTATGTCAGTATTAGCATAGATAGACAGCAGTTTGTTAGTTTACATATGTTTGTGCAATTCTCTGTATTTTTTCCATGACCTTTTTTTGTCAGTATTACTTTTTTGTTTTTTGTTTTTTTTCGTTGTTGATTTTTCCAACATAAATTTCATTTTGTTCTTATTTTAAGATTACCATTTTATTTATGTGACTCATTTTATATTTCCTAATTTTATTTATTTCATACTGTAGTGTACAGTATTATAGTTCCTCAACAAATAGATATATTTTAGTAAAAAGGATTCTGTCATTGACTATTGGAGCAAATTATGAATAGAGAGCGTCTATGGTATTTGGACATTTTAATTTTTTTTTCCTTTTTTGTTTTGTTTTTTATTTCCTTTCAACTACTGGAAATTCTAAATTTGGGGAACTTTTGATACGATATTGTGAAAACACTGTATTTTTGAGAGTTGAAAAAAAATCCACTTTATTCATCCCACTGACGAGGTGAAGAGGGACTGTTGATGATGAAATTCCTGAATTGTCTGAAGTATTATTGAATTTTTAATTTCTCTTGGAAATGACCATGCTCGAATAAATGTAGCCAAAATTAAATTTTAATAAAAGCTGTGTTATTCCTCTTGTACCTGCTCCTTCTACAGTCACTGTACCGCTATCTCACGAACCATATTAATCATGGAGTCAAAAATGTGGGCAAATTCCCCAAAGTTTTCTCACGTTGTGAGCCTAGAGCTATCTTAGCTATTTGTTGTACTACGAAGCACATATAGCACTTAAAGGAGTAGTTCACCCAAAACATGACTCATGTTCTATCAATTACACACCCCATGTGACCTTGAATTCAGCCACCCTGTCGTCAAATTATTGGCTCAAGAATGTGACAAAAAACAAAAACAATCTCCATGAATTCAAGGCTTCATGGGGTGTGTAATTTTATAGAAAATCCGTCGTTTTTTGGGTGAACTACTCCTTTAAGTGGTCAAACAGGTCAAAACAATCATGGACATCTAGCCATCAACACTGACCCTGTCGCTGTTTTTAGCTTTCTCGTGTTACCGTCAGATTGCATTTCAGTAAGCTCATCACTGACTTTGCAGTTCGCACATCTAAATCCATAGCAAATGAGAGCATCGCTATTTCATAATTACCGAAGGCTATGGCCACTAGACTGTAGCTGATTTCAATATGCCATTATACTTTCATGTCACCTTTGAAGTTCCTGCATGTTATCCAATGCACCATGGGTATAAAAAAAACGTTATTTATTATATAACGTTGCTGTCAAGCAGAAACCCGACAGCAACGATGATAAGTTATATAGTTTTCTATAGGCTATTGTAAGTTAACATAAGGAGAACATCATGTAGCCTATGTTTACTGACAGTCTTTCTGTCGTTGACTTGATAATATTGTCACACTTCTTCAAACAGAGACTCAAATTCTCTCATTCAGCAAAAACAGAACCCACTTTTATCTCCTGATCAAGGAGTGGTTCTCAAAGTGGGGTCCGGGAACCCCTGAGAGATTTCCAGGTGTCCCCACCAAAATTATATACAATCAGTTCAACCAGTTTTCAGCTGGGGGTCTGTGACTAAATACAGTAAATTGTCCTTTTTGATTGATTGAATACTTTATTAAGAGTTTTCAAAAAGTACAGTTGTACAGAACATACAATAATGCTAAAAGGGATAACACAAAAAGCCTTGAGGTCTTGTTTCTATTGTGGTCTTGTGTATTCAATTCCTCAAGACATATAAAGGCATATTATACAAGACATGAACATGTTTCAGAACCACACTGTCTTTGAGGGAGAGCATTTTAACGAGCTTGTACAAACTGCATGCTTAATTCAGGGGAAAGTGTAATTAAAACAACGCCTTGTTTTACCACGAGGACTTTTGCAGCTTTTTCACATCTCACCATAGATGTCATTTATAGCAGCCTTTACATTTATCTAATTGTTTGTGTTAAAGTTTTTGCCATCAGATGTGGACTTTTACTCCATAGGGCCCAGATTGCATTGGAGCCTGGTGTGGTAGAATTTATAGTTACTTTAGCTCTTTGAAGTTTGGAAACATTTGCCTGCCTGAGCTAAAATAGCAGTAGCAGCAGACAGTCAAACTGGCCATGAACTGTTTGCACAGGATCTCAGAAGAATTAGCCATGACCTTGCTAATTTAACACGCATAATGAATGCAAATACAAGCAGGTGAAAAGTTCAGTGTTACAACATGCAATCACTCACTCGCACGTACATACGCACGCACTCACGCGCGCGCGCACACACACACTCACACGCACGCACACACACACACACACACACACACACAAACAAACACAAGCCGCTCTAGAGTAGTGAATAACGTTCTTCACATAATACAAAGCAACAATAAACTAACAAATTGTTTAATTCAAAGTAGATGATCGAGCTAGAAATTGGGGGCTTCTTACTCTGCTGCTTTGCACGGCAGTTGTGACGCAACGACGCAGGACGTTCTAGATCTGACTGAACGTCCTGAATGATTGACAAAAGATGACAATCATGACAGACATGAAAACATTTCAAGGAATTCAACATTCATTGTCCACATTTCAGATAACGTGTTCACCCCCCCCCCCCACAAATAAAATAAAATAAAATAAAATAAAATAAAATAAAATAAAATAAAATAAAATAAAATAAAATAAAATTAAATAAAATTAAATAAAATAAAATAAAATAAAATAAAATAAAATAAAATAAAATAAAATAAAATAAAATAAAATAAAATAAAATAAAATAAAATAAAATAAAATAAAATAAAATAAAATTAAATAAAATTAAATAAAATTAAATTAAATTAAATAAAATTAAATAAAATAAAATAAAATAAAATAAAATAAAATAAAATAAAATAAAATAAAATAAAATAAAATAAAATAAAATAAAATAAAATAAAATAAAATAAAATAAAATAAAATAAAATAAAATAAAATAAAATAAAATAAAATAAAAATTATCTGGATTTTCTCTTCGAGGTCTTGATTGATTGATTGATTGATTGATTTATTAACAGTTTGCAGAATTACAGTACATTTGAAGTACAACTCAATAATACAAAAACTGTTAACTGTGAGTGGACGACACCATAAAGCTTTATACTTGTTTACAATAGGGCCCACCATTCTATTTTAAGTCATTATTATCTCACATAATGGTTTCATAATGTAAAACTAAAAATACAAATAACTTTGCCTAACAACCGACTACTAGCCAATCACAGCGCGACGTCCCTCCAGAGCATGGGATGTATGTAGACAATCCCTTTCCTGTCGAGCAGCAGAAGAAGAAAGCAGGAACCAGGAAGAGGTGAGTGTCGTTTTAAATTCATTCGGCAGGCACGTGGAACTGGAAAATAGACGATCTACAAGCACACAACGCGTCGTGGATGCAACGTTTGTGAGCTTGTAGATCGGCTATATTCGGCGCGCTGCACCGCAGTGCGACGAAGCATAAACTAGGCAGCCAACACGCTGTTTTTCCACATGATACAAACAACACCCATGCAGTCTGTCGCTTATTATAACCAGCATTCATGGAAGAAAAGCAGTTATGAAGTGTCTGGGGATTTGCGTTTTACCTGCACCATATATCAAGTGAGCGGTGAGCGAGCATTTAAGTCACCACAGCAGCCAAATAAAATAAATAATATTAGTCCTTGAACTTTACTTAAAGTAAAGTGCAATTGCACCCTGTCGAGACTATCTTTACAACTACGTCACGTTATCCAAGGAGTTTATTCCCTAAACCTGGATTGTTTTCTACTCGCTGTCTAATTAGATCTCAGAATCCAGAATGTTATTAGAATGCATGTAGAATTGTCTGTCTATAGACCTTTTCACACAATATATGTATAGAGATAGATTTCTTTATTTTTGTATCATGCACCAAAGGCGCCCAGCCCACATGGGCTTACAGGACACACCATATCATTGCATTCAATATTGCATTGTGTATAAGTACACAACCAGTAAGATGCCCGAGGGCACACATCCGCCTGGGTGACATTGATTGATTGAAATCTTTATTAACAGTTTGCAGAATTACAGTACATTTCAAGCACAAACTCAATACAAAGACTGTTAACTGTGAGTGGACGACCCAATTAAGCCTTACACTTGTTTACAACAGGGTCCACATTGTTCAATTCATCAAAACATTTAGAGACAAACAAATAGACACTTCTATGTAGTTAAAGAACAGAACAGGAATTCATCATATAGGAAGCGAAAAGGGAAAAAAAGTATATATACAGTGAGGGGAACAGGGGGATAAAATAAAAGAAAACGAAAGACAGAGTGTAGGGCGCCTGCACACAACACCATGTGTTGATGCCATGTGTGCATATGTGCAGGCACCCAACACCACGTCCATACAAAAACATAGTACAATCCATAGTACAAAGACAGAGTGTAGGGCGCCTGCACACAACACCATGCGTTGATGCCATGTGTGCATATGTGCAGGCACCCAACACCACGTCCATACAAAAACATAGTACAATCCAGATACAAATTCAGCTTTTACAGAGGCCAGTTTCGAATTGCAGCCATCCGTAGGTGCCCTTTGAGAGCAGTTTTGAAGGAGCCAAGGGATTCACATGTCTTAATGACTGTTGGTAGGGCGTTCCACATTTTGGTCGCATAGGAGCGAAAAGAATTTAGTCCCTTGTTTGTGCCGAATCTGGGTTGTACATGGTTTGTTGCACTCCCTCTGGTGTTGTGGGTGTGGACTTCGTTTACATTAAGGAAGTATTTAGACAGGTACATGGGTATCTTGGTGGTGTATCTAATCTTGTGGACCAGACCCATTGCAAGATGCTGTACTCTGTCGTCGACCCTAAGCCATCCCAGCCTGTCAAAGTGGGCAGGGGTGAGGTGGGTTCGGGGGGTGAGGCCAAGTAGGAGCCTGACCAGTTTGTTTTGGGAGGTCTGGAGCCTTGTTTTAAGGGCCTTTGAGGTGCTGTGGTACCAGGAGGTGGATGCATAGTCAAAGAAACCTTGTACAAGGGCTCCTGTTAAGGTCTTCAAGGTGTTTTTGTCGACCAGTGAGGAGATCCTGTAGAGGAATCTTGTTCTTTGATTGACTTTTTTGATTACGTTGGTGGCCATCTTATCACCGGAGAGATTGGCCTCCAGGATGGAACCTAGGACAGCAGACTGCTGGGCGAGTGCTGGTGCTTTGGCATGGGGGGTAAGATCTTAATTTTTGGTCCTGTTGAGAACTCTAGTTTTCTCCGGCTGCCGGGCACAGCTGCACTAATAACTGTAGGGCAGGCCTGTCTAGAGTTTAATTGGACAGGTATCAGTCAAAATGGAGACATCGAAGAGGAAGGATGAATGGTGAAGGATCAACATATGGAATGTCAGAACAGGTCAGTTCCATATATGGACTAGATCTGTCATCTAAGATGTAGAGTAGAGTTGCTGGCCATGGAATATCGATGATCCCTGATGATGTCAAGTGATGTTGCGTGCTCCATCCTGATGTCACGTGCTCTCTCACCCCGACCAACACACTGACGGGAAATGCACGATTCCATAACAATAAGTGTCCAGAAGGATACAGGATTATTTTGCCCACACAGGTCTGCGCCATTTTGAAATAGGGCTAAACTGTCAGCTGAAACCAATGGGAACCGGTGAAGAAGTTGTCAAAAGTCGTTTTTTCGGTGAAAATTCCTAGTTTTCGTTAGTTTCATTAAACTGTTGTTTTTTCGACTTTTCCCTTTTTAAATGTCAGCTGACTACTTTGAAGGGCTTTCTTGCTTATTATGTAATGTAAAGTATACATGATGTCAACATGCACAGTACATCATCATCACCAGACTTAATTCTAATATCTATCCTCTAAACTTTGTGTTTATGCCACAAAACAACTTGATATACGGATATTGTAGAAATTGTACAAATATTGGACCTTGATTGTCGAATGTTTAAACCATGTATATACATTTTTAATGTATTATTAACGCGAGAACAATATTGCTTCCATTATATCATGCTAACTTTCCAGGAATAGAAAGAAAGCCTGTAGTATCTATTAGCTTTGAATTCCACATTGAAGATGTCACTGGTAGGCAGGTCTCTGAACTGTCCACACAGCTGTCCTCTGAGACACGGTCTGAGCAGACAAAAATGAGTAACTTAATGAATTAAAGGCATGCAGGGACCCACTACCATCCAACAACAAAAAAAATAATGCTTGTTAAATCCATGCATTCATATTGAAATGAATATTTCCTCAGAATCCTCCTTACTCATCGTGTTGGGAGTGCTGCTCCGTAACAATGCGTTCCGTTCCACTGGTGGCCGTGATTTATATTGCAACCACATGTTTCAACTACTGAGGATGAAATGTCCTGGATCTGAGGCTGAGCACACCCTGATGAAAGCAATAGTAGAAATTACAATGTGTGTTATCCCAGTTTATTTTAATTATAGTAGAAGTAAGATTGCAATCTCAAAGTTTTATTCCAAACGTGTTGAATGTTGATGATCAGTAGGCCTTCTGCTTCTTTCATGACAGTTCTTGGAGAGTGTATTTGCAAGGCCAGATTCACCATCAAAAACGGCCAGATTCACCATCAAAAACACCTCCTGTAAGTATTTTTTGCACACAGTACACACAGTACACACAGATGGTGCTACTTTTGACATGCAATACAATAGGATGAAGCATTAGTGATGCACCGTATATTCGGCCGCAGAAAATATTTGGCTGAAAATGGCTAAAAATGCATTTTCGGCCTGTTTGGTTTCGGCCCGAATAGGCAGAAAATATATCACCAAATAGTGTATGCAATTAATGCATTCAAAGTGCTGAATAAATGTTTTATGGACCCATAATAGTGATTATTATTTAAGTTATGTTTTTCCATAGTCATGCATTTTGCCATAATCAGGTAGCTTTAAGGTAAAGCAATGGTAGGAAAAAAAGATATATAATATTAATCATATTCGGCTATTCAGTATTTGGTTTTCGGCCAAATTGCTGTTGTTATTATTTGTATTTCCCCATACCGTTTTAGCCCATGGATTGAATTTAGATCTGATCGTCTGGCTACGTCAGACCATTCCCGTTGTGGTTTATCACAATGTTTTTTCTATTTATTTTTAATATATTCAATTATCATCCTTTAACCACTTTTTATTTAATTATACCTCGTTGTACGGTGGGTTTCGATCTACAAGCCCCCAGCGCGTCTCCCGCGCAATGCTTCGTGGGCTTGTGGATCCTCCATCTTCGGCATGTGACGCGGACGTATGACAAGCTATGAATTAAGCACTTAGGCCCGGGCTATTTTTGAGGATTTTCTCCTATAACAAAATGCCCAGAATAGGGACAGCAGGCCTAATGTGGTTATGCGTTGTGATGGGTAGGCAAAACTGTTTTTTGTGTCACTGTTTCCTTGTATAATTGACAAGGGGCTGCATGTAATCATTTTTTACTAAAACAGTGGATGACGTGCTGTCACCCTTAATATGCCCTCAGCAATACAGTAGGCCTAATGTATGAATGGAACACTGTTATACTGTAGTACAGTGGTTCTCAACCTTTAATGTTCGAGTTGAATGGAACACTGTTATACTGTAGTACAGTGGTTCTCAACCTTTAATGTTCGAGTTGAATGGAACACTGTTATACTGTAGTACAGTGGTTCCCAACCTTTAATGTATGAGTTGAATGGAACACTGTTATACTGTAGTACAGTGGTTCTCAACCTTTAATGTTCGAGTTGAATGGAACACTGTTATACTGTAGTACAGTGGTTCTCAACCTTTAATGTATGAGTTGAATGGAACACTGTTATACTGTAGTACAGTGGTTCTCAACCTTTAATGTATGAGTTGAATGGAACACTGTTATACTGTACTAGTACAGTGGTTCTCAACCTTTAATGTATGAGTTGAATGGAACACTGTTATACTGTAGTACAGTGGTTCTCAACCTTTAATGTATGAGTTGAATGGAACACTGTTATACTGTAGTACAGTGGTTCTCAACCTTTAATGTATGAGTTGAATGGAACACTGTTATACTGTAGTACAGTGGTTCTCAACCTTTAATGTATGAGTTGAATGGAACACTGTTATACTGTACTAGTACAGTGGTTCTCAACCTTTAATGTATGAGTTGAATGGAACACTGTTATACTGTAGTACAGTGGTTCTCAACCTTTAATGTATGAGTTGAATGGAACACTGTTATACTGTACTAGTACAGTGGTTCCAAACCTTTAATGTATGAGTTGAATGGAACACTGTTATACTGTACTAGTACAGTGGTTCTCAACCTTTAATGTATGAGTTGAATGGAACACTGTTATACTGTACTAGTACAGTGGTTCTCAACCTTTAATGTATGAGTTGAATGGAACACTGTTATACTGTAGTACAGTGGTTCTCAACCTTTAATGTATGAGTTGAATGGAACACTGTTATACTGTAGTACAGTGGTTCTCAACCTTTAATGTATGAGTTGAATGGAACACTGTTATACTGTAGTACAGTGGTTCTCAACCTTTAATGTATGAGTTGAATGGAACACTGTTATACTGTAGTACAGTGGTTCTCAACCTTTAATGTTCGAGTTGAATGGAACACTGTTATACTGTACTAGTACAGTGGTTCTCAACCTTTAATGTATGAGTTGAATGGAACACTGTTATACTGTACTAGTACAGTGGTTCTCAACCTTTAATGTATGAGTTGAATGGAACACTGTTATACTGTACTAGTACAGTGGTTCCAAACCTTTAATGTATGAGTTGAATGGAACACTGTTATACTGTACTAGTACAGTGGTTCTCAACCTTTAATGTATGAGTTGAATGGAACACTGTTATACTGTAGTACAGTGGTTCTCAACCTTTAATGTATGAGTTGAATGGAACACTGTTATACTGTAGTACAGTGATTCTCAACCTTTAATGTATGAGTTGAATGGAACACTGTTATACTGTACTAGTACAGTGGTTCCAAACCTTTAATGTATGAGTTGAATGGAACACTGTTATACTGTACTAGTACAGTGGTTCTCAACCTTTAATGTATGAGTTGAATGGAACACTGTTATACTGTAGTACAGTGGTTCTCAACCTTTAATGTATGAGTTGAATGGAACACTGTTATACTGTAGTACAGTGGTTCTCAACCTTTAATGTATGAGTTGAATGGAACACTGTTATACTGTAGTACAGTGGTTCTCAACCTTTAATGTATGAGTTGAATGGAACACTGTTATACTGTAGTACAGTGGTTCTCAACCTTTAATGTATGAGTTGAATGGAACACTGTTATACTGTAGTACAGTGGTTCTCAACCTTTAATGTATGAGTTGAATGGAACACTGTTATACTGTACTAGTACAGTGGTTCTCAACCTTTAATGTATGAGTTGAATGGAACACTGTTATACTGTAGTACAGTGGTTCTCAACCTTTAATGTATGAGTTGAATGGAACACTGTTATACTGTAGTACAGTGATTCTCAACCTTTAATGTATGAGTTGAATGGAACACTGTTATACTGTAGTACAGTGGTTCCCAACCTTTAATGTATGAGTTGAATGGAACACTGTTATACTGTAGTACAGTGGTTCCCAACCTTTAATGTATGAGTTGAATGGAACACTGTTATACTGTACTAGTACAGTGGTTCTCAACCTTTAATGTATGAGTTGAATGGAACACTGTTATACTGTACTAGTACAGTGGTTCTCAACCTTTAATGTATGAGTTGAATGGAACACTGTTATACTGTAGTACAGTGGTTCTCAACCTTTAATGTATGAGTTGAATGGAACACTGTTATACTGTACTAGTACAGTGGTTCCAAACCTTTAATGTATGAGTTGAATGGAACACTGTTATACTGTACTAGTACAGTGGTTCTCAACCTTTAATGTATGAGTTGAATGGAACACTGTTATACTGTACTAGTACAGTGGTTCTCAACCTTTAATGTATGAGTTGAATGGAACACTGTTATACTGTAGTACAGTGGTTCTCAACCTTTAATGTATGAGTTGAATGGAACACTGTTATACTGTAGTACAGTGGTTCTCAACCTTTAATGTATGAGTTGAATGGAACACTGTTATACTGTAGTACAGTGGTTCTCAACCTTTAATGTATGAGTTGAATGGAACACTGTTATACTGTACTAGTACAGTGGTTCTCAACCTTTAATGTATGAGTTGAATGGAACACTGTTATACTGTAGTACAGTGGTTCTCAACCTTTAATGTATGAGTTGAATGGAACACTGTTATACTGTAGTACAGTGGTTCTCAACCTTTAATGTATGAGTTGAATGGAACACTGTTATACTGTAGTACAGTGGTTCTCAACCTTTAATGTATGAGTTGAATGGAACACTGTTATACTGTACTAGTACAGTGGTTCTCAACCTTTTCAGGCCGCGACCCCCCCCAAAATAATCATATATATTTGAACTGGGGACCCCCTCCCTCACCCTGACGAGCACTGGGAATGTTGAGGCATAACATTTGGTTTGACTCGGTTCCACAGATACATATTGTGAAAATAGCCGATCGTCTATTTTCAATTTCTTTAGCCTCTTTCTTATATTATTTGACAATTTGACCAGTTCCTATAGTATATTCACTTGATTACTTTTGATGCAGTGTTTTCTGTTTTTCTTTACTTTTCTTTAGGTATTAATAAAAAGGTCTTAAAAGTCCTTAAATTGTCACTTTACTGTTATATGGGGACCCCCCCCCCCCCCAAAAAAACCCCACAGGTTGAGAACCACTGTAACCAACCAAGAAACTACTGGACATTTTATGTTCTAGGGTTAGGGTTAGGGGTGTGTGTGTGTGTGTGTGTGTGTGTGTGTGTGTGTGTGTCCAAGTGAAAAGTATGATGACAATTAATATATATATTTTCATATCCATTATATTTCAGTGTTGCTATGCCACCGGGTTGTAGATGAGTGCAGAAAGTTGCAGGCATAAAAAAAAAGAAAATTCTATTACGCCTCAATACAATGGATCATGCAAAACGGAAGTGCATCTCAGGAAGTTGACCTAATATTCCGAGCGCTCCCGTCAGACAGACAGTAAGCCCCTGTAGTTCTCTGTGCCCGGTGAAAACCTCACTGTTTCTTCATCAGAGAAGTCGGACCTTTTCATTTTCCAGGCTATTGTACCCATCACAGCCCCTCTCCCCAACCATGCAGGGGGAGATTAGCACATGTCCATGCGTCTGTAATTATAGCTGCAGTCTCATTCAGTGGATCCTTAAATGATTAGCTTTCACATAAAGCCAGTGCTTGTGAAGTACAAGGGCACGACTCCCTCAATTAAAAGAAGGAAAGTCACTTCTCACTCATTTCACCGCTTTGAAACCTTAATCCGTGGAAAATGTGAGCTTCCTCCCCTTTTCTAATATGAGATCAAAGGAGTTATGAATAGCATTACACGTTCCTTGCCGTGATGTGCGAAGCTGCTTAAATTTGCATTGTCAAACTGAAAGGCCTGCCATGAGAACACTGAATTAAAAGGTTTTTAGCACACAATATTAGTCAGTGTTTTTTTTCCCTGCTTGATCCTCGTGTAATCACGCCAGTCTTGAGGCAATCTTGATTTTTTTTACGAGTATCTCTAATTCATTGCACCAATGATGTGGAATGAGGAAGAAAAAAAAACAGAGCCCCTCAGATGTCCTGAGGTATTTTTAGACGCATTAGGTATGTAGGCTGTTTCAGATTGGCCCTTCTGCTCCCAAGATGTTTCAATCATAAATAATTGACTCCTTTCAAGTAGCTTAGGACTCATGATTTTTTATCTAAGGGGGATAATAACACGTTTTACCAACCTATTTTGCTATTCTCTCTCTCTCTCTCTCTCTCTCTCTCTCTCTCTCTCTCTCTCTCTCTGCTAATTTAAATATTTTTTCTGTAGGCATTTAATATTCTTGAGGTATGCATAGTGCTATCTCTTTTTTACCAGACATGAACAATAACCCCATGACAGCTCTTTGATATCTAGGCCTCATACAATTATAATTAGCTTCGCAATTAATATTTATGTACCCTATTTGTGTGTATTGGTAAAAGTCAAGGACCGGCGACCGCTATACCTTTTTTGTTAGCCTTCAACTTCTTGCTTAATTAGGCTATTTAGGCTATCTTCTGGACAGTGCTGGATGGACTCGGCCAGCCTTATAGCTCGGACACGATTTAACGTATTCTCCACACAGCTCTGGTGTTGGAGGAAATATTCCATCTGATCACATGTTGAGGAGAAATAAGCCCTCCATGAGAACAGGCTCCTCCCTGTCAGGCCCCATCCAAGATGATACCCCCCCCCCCCCCCCAAACACACACACACACACACACACACACACACACACACACATGCATGGCACGCACGCACAACGTAGGAGCACACAGATCCTGCAAGAAGCGTGCATGCACACAATCCCTGAATGGCCGAAGGGACCAAAAGGGAGGTGTCGGAATCTGGCACGCACGCTTCAGCGATCTGTTTGTCGGCGGTCACTGCAATCCCATCCAGGCCCTGCGCCTGCTCTCTGGCCCAGGGGCACCGTGTGTGTGTGTGTGTGGGGGGGGAAGGGGGGGGGGCAGCGCTCCTGGTGACGACTTGAACGGTCTCGATTGGTCCTCACTGTGACGTCTTTATGCATTTAAGTGAAGCAGCAAGCGCCCGGCTTCCTTCTTTCACTTTATCTTGGCCCGTGTGTACGTAAATCCCAGTATTTATGCATGAAATCCCTACTGTACCTTCAGGGTATTCTGTACGTGTGTGTCTGTCCATATATGCCGTATGCATGTCTATGTGCATGTGCGTTATGTGATATTTGAGGGTTATAGGCAAAACACAGTTGTGAAGCAGTCATGAAGTATTGTCATCATACAGTTTGTATTTCAGAATCAGTATATATACACTTTATTGTGATATATCCATGCAGGACAGGTGTAGAAGACTGTGTGAAGTTCTCTCTCAACATTACAGATACAGGAAGGGTTAGAATAGGGAAAGAGAGAATATAGAAGAAAGGAACGCAGACCAAGTCAAATTCAGGAGGGCACACAGTCAAATCAAATAATATACAAAGTCCATTTTAAGGTGCACGATTTAAAGAATTAACAATGGATGCTGGCACCATGGAAGGCAGAAATGCTTATTGCGCAGATGGAAAACATAGCCGGCATATAAAATATAGCATTAGGTATATAAAATCAGTTTCATGTGCAACACTTTAGTATATCAATTTGGCAAGGGAAAGATGTTGACTGCAGCAATAGCCTCAGCACTAGTGTCTGACTGTCTGTGACTGCGTTCACACGGGCAGGTTCAAAGCTACAGTCTACCATTCATTGTCAATGGAAGCCAGAGACATGAAGATGCATCCAACGTTTGTAGCTGCTGCCAAAGCTACAACAGCTACAAATACACTGTAGCGTTGCATCTATGCACCTTTTGCATGTCCCTGTGTGAACATAGAATCATGTTATGGTTAGATGACTGCACAACGAGGAAACAACCAATATCAGCAGGCAGTAAGAAGAAAAACTAAATCCGAAATTTGTGAAAAGAGCAAAAGGCGAAACGTTCCATTAACATTATCATTTCATTTAGTTCAGTTTTCAGACTGAACCGGTGTCTCGGTTCGGTGACTAAGCCTATCTGAGCCTCCTTAACACGGGGTTGTGAAATGAGTTGTCGGTGTATACAGTGGCTTTTCTGCTGTTATTAATTCCTGAGTGGTGCACTGACATGGGGATTCCCTGGTGTGTGCGTGTGTGTGCTTGTGTGCGTGTCGTGTGGATGAGTGGGGTGAGTGGTGACATTAACCCCTTTGTGTCATCTCTGACGTGGGGAAAAAGGTATCAACAACCTTCCACCTTTGAAGCAACAGTAGGTGAAAGGTAATAGGTGTGAGAAGAGATTTCTCGTCAGTTGTCCGTCTGTTGGTAAAATTGGAATCCCCCCCGAGATGACTGAGTTAAAATTGTGATTCCAGTGAACCTTGAAAGGTGTTTAATGTCGTTAGTTTTTGTTTTGTTGTTCAGTTGAATTTAGGGCTGCAACTATCGATTTTCTGCTGAGGAATTATTCTATTTTATAATTATATATATATATTATTAATTATATAATTAATTGAATATATTGATTATTCTGATAATCGCTTAAACCATATTATCTACTTCGTCGTACAGTGGTGTTCTGCACAAATAGCAGATCTACAAGCTCAGATCGTCATTTGACACGTTGTGAGCTTGTAGAACTTACTTTCTGAATTTCTGCTTGTTAAAATAGATTTTTGTATACTCGACTAAATTGATTAGTTCGATTTACTTACTGTTGCACCCCATGTTGGATTGCAGTATGAATTGCTGCAGTCACAGATGCAGTCCGTTGACTGCCAGGTTTAATCTGAGCCACATCACTTCTATGTCTCCCACATAAGGTTTTGATTGTGCACCATTCACCAGTACCGTAGGCTGTTTTACTACAATAGGTCAAGCTGGGCCTAGCATTTCCAGTAATCTTTGTATTTACATTAACCAATGTTTAACCTAGAGTTTAAAAGCCATCCGGATAGCCTTTCTGTTCATCCACTAACAGTCAGCCACCCAGTGTTTCACCATGTCGGAAAAATACGATTGCACAGCTCATTTCCTACTTGAGATATGACTTGCATTTAAGAGCTGGAGGGACCGAGATATTGACTGATTGAAAAGTCTGTGGGCGATTGCTGAGTGCTGCAAATACATTACTCCCCATTGTGGGCAACTAAATGGAAGAATAAGATGGAGAACTGCGTGTACCATAGATGTAGACTGGAAATCATGGTGGAGGAAATTTCATTGGAAGAAAGATTGCTCTAGAAAGCCAGTATGTCTTAATACCGTAAGCCTTATATGACTCCTTTTCCCTTCATTCACCCAAACCTTTGCTTACGACTCGATCTGTTCCTCTTTCACAGGAACATTGGAGCCCTTAACATACCAAATAGGACCTATAATGGCATTTTTGGGGACACAAAATATGTTTCTATAATGGGACAAATTGCCATAGATTTTGAATTCTAGATAAACAAATATGATGTTTTGTTTAGACATTCTTTTGTCCCACAGGAAATTGCAGCACAAATCCAACTTTTTTTTTTGTACTGAGCTCTAACTGTGCCTCACACATTTCTCTAAGCAATGCATTTTGTCCATCTGCAAAATAATACATGTTTTAATGTATGGACTATTGGACTACTAATCCTCCTCCCTCGCCACATCACTCCTCAGTCCCGGAATTCACCTTCCATGAGCGTGCTACTGGTGGAGGCGTTCTACGGAGGGTCCCACAAGCAGCTGGTGGACCTGCTCAGGGACAATGTGGAGGGCTGTGTGGCGTACACGCTGCCCGCTAAGAAGTGGCACTGGAGGGCCAGGACAGCTGCCCTACACTTCATGCAGGCCATACCAGCCAGTCCTGCATACAGGTAGCCTACTACTGTTGCTATACTGTATACAGAAGAGTATTTTATGTTTGTGTATGTACTGTATCTACAAGTCTTGCGTTGTGAGCTTGTAGATCAGCTTTTTTATTTTTTTTAAATATTCACTTCATGACAGTGTTGAGTATTGAGCTCTAGTGAGGGGGAGGGGGCCACCCATTCCCTATTTCTCTAGTAAACTGATATTTGAGGAAGCCTGTGGAAGCCACCCCATTTTGGACCGAGGCCGATTCTAAATAGCCTTCTAAATCCTGACCTAAGTTTTGTGAAAAATGTCAAATATTTATATAGCAGCATCAAATATTTGTAATTCTTGAATACTGTACATACTGTACAGAACCCCAAGAGGGGTTCCCGTCCAGATGGGTTATAACACCAAAAGGGGTTCCCGCCCAGAATGGGTTAAGAGCAATACTTGAATCACTCCTGAAACTGAAGCCATAACATAATGTCTTGACTGTAGTACACAAGCAGTGGTATTCATGAGACATAGATATCACTGCAGGGCCTTGGCCTTTCACTCTCCTGCTCAATGTCATGCTGTTGTTTTTAGTTTTCACTCCTATCAACGGGGAAGGACCAGCATGATGCCAATGACTCATCCTTCATATATCAGGCTTTTGAAAAAAGGTTTTGTGCTAAACCTAAACTTAGCTATTTAGCTGCACAGAGGTTTATATCCTCCCTCTCAGTTTTGATGAAGTCTTCCCCCCCCCCGCCCTCAGTCCTGCAGCATCCATTCCTCCAGAGAATAGGGAACATTAGGTGATCTAATATGCCCGCACAATAGAGTCTCCCAAGTGGCTCACCACCACCACAATTGGGGCTGCACATTTTGATGAGACAGTCACATTAGAAACGCAACTATACTGTATATAGACCAAAGAAGGAATAATGCTATGAGCGTTTAGATTTTTTTCATATTTATATCTTTTTTGTGGATTGTAGGCAACCCTTATTTATTACCACTGTGAAAATACATTGATGCAGCACACGGTCTGGAATCTACAAATAAATAAAACATACAGTATTTGAATGAACATGTGTTCTAGTCGTTTAGAGTAGACCTTCAACGTTTCATATTTTTTCCAGGACTGAAACATTAACCACTTCTTGTACCCCCAATATCTCTATTCTGGGTGGAACGTTCTAAAAAATAGCAGATCTACAAGCGTGTAGATCAGGTATTTTTGGCTGAGAAGAGATTTGGTGTAGAATGAAGAGTGCACCAATAGAGGCAACTCATGTCCAGTTTACTAAAGTATTTGTTGCATGTTGCAGACCGTTTGCAGGATAACTTTTCTTTTTACATTTGAGTTTCCGTGTTCTCCTACACACCTGTCACTATGATACTTTGGTCATTGGTCATTGGCCATTGGTCAAGTTTTTTACGTTTTACTACAAATATGTGTGACGGAGTACTCATTTCAGTGTTGAATCTTCAAGGATAATTTGACATATAGTTTTAAGAAAGTTATTTATGGTTTATAGATTGTTCTTAGACATTTACTAGACGTTCTGTATAAAGATACAATTACTGGTAGTGATATTAATGGTAGCAATATGCACCTGTTCTTCTGCACGCACGCACCGCCCACGTACTGTCGGTGTATGTTGTGTAAGCTAGTTATCTGGCTTTAATCCCGCTTTGTAATCTCTGAAACAAATTAATATGAGAGAGGGAGAGAGAGAGGGGTGGGCGACTGATGATCAGTCTCAGTAGAGTGGAATTCCAACGTGAAAAGGTCACCAGACAGAATGAAGACACAGGTAGACGACATCTGTAGTGAGTGAGTGGTTAGGTTGGTATGCTGCACACTGGAGCCTACAGATGATCTGAATCACTTTCAACAGCGTGGTGCTTCGTCGTTTGATGGATAGCAATGCATCAGTTAACCCAGTTAAGGCCTGAGCCTGATTCTACAAATGCCTTCTAAATCAGTAGTTCTCAAACTATTTTCTAATTCACTTACAGTACACGATTCTTTTTCAGGTTTTTGAAAAATGTTTGAAATTAGCAGATGTACAAGTCCGCAGCGATGTGCTGTGAGCTTGTAGAACTGCTATTTTTGAATTGCCAAAGCTATACTAAACTTGCACAGATGCTTTCCTGGTTTTAATGGGTCAATCTACAAACTGACTGGCAGACAAACCAAACTAGTCTGTGAGCTTTTAGATCTGCTATTTGTGCTTATTTTGAAAAGTATAAATATTTTCTGTACTTATAATAACGACATAATAGGAACGGCACTTTGAAAGTGAATTTAAAAATGCATATATAATAATATATATGTTTGTTTTGTGCCATTACTCTTTCACTTACAAAAACGTCTTCATTGATCACCACATTCGGTTATGTAGTTTTTAAATCCACTTTTCTCCCTCTCCAACAAGAACAAGAACATAATAGTACACTTAAAATTATAATATTACTAAAAATAATTAGTACATTTATTCACAAGAGAGGTTAAAGCAAATCTTCCCTGACTACGTTTCGCGCCACGGATCCCTTAAGTAATTCTTGCAGGTC
This sequence comes from Protomyctophum bolini, assembly GCF_963924005.1. NCBI lineage: Eukaryota > Metazoa > Chordata > Actinopteri > Myctophiformes > Myctophidae > Protomyctophum > Protomyctophum bolini. The sequence continues at coordinate 22,917,546 of NC_137877.1, read as the reverse complement.
TGAGCGTCTTAATTCTTAACTACACAGGATGTCCCACCGGACTATTCTTGGCAGGGAAAAAAGGTAAAAATAGAGAAGTCTCATCTGGTTTGAGTCAGAGCGCCGCATTACCGAGGAGTTTAGAGGGTGAGGGTGATTCCTGTTACATGCGGTCCTGCAGGCCTCTTTTTAGGGTTTGATCGAAGGGTCCGAGTGGGGCCAGGAAATTGGGCTAATCCCAGGTCTGAAAGGCACGCGGGGGGAGGGACATGATCATAACGGTGGCTCGTGGACCCACCGCCACATCAAAGCGCTTTCGCTCATGGGTTTGCAAAAAAAGAAAGAAGGAAAAAATTGACTCACTGATGAAGAGCTGAGCCAAGTTTTGAAGAAGAAGAGGAGGAGGAGGAGGAGGGTGGTGGATGGGGTCACTTAGGGAGATAGACAACTTCAAAGGTCCCCCCCCCTCTTATTTCTCTGCGTAGCAGAACGGCTAAACGGCACAGAAGATGTATGATATGTCTACAGAACGCTGCTGCTGCCGTGCAGAACGTGGCGTCATCTGACAGGGAGGCGAGGGGCGACCCCATCACTGACACCTCTGAAACAAACATGGGTTTAACCCTAGAACACTAAACCTTAATCTTGTCACACCATCACTAAACCTGGGAATATTTTACCCGATATAATTGAGGTACTCTTCTTTAATATGAAATCTGTGAACAAATTTGGGTATTATTTAAAAATATTCCCCCAAAACACAAACATGGTCCACCCATTCCTGGGACATGTGAGAATGGTCCAGTGATAATTGCATCGCATACCATTGTGGGAGTATGGGATTTGTTTTATCACTCAACCCGGATAAAATCACCTGAACACCTGAATCACCACACACACAAAAAAAGAACGTGGCCAGGGAAACACACCTACCTTCTAGGTTGTCACTGAGCATCCTGAAGGTACCGACGGACCCCACCCACATCAGCAACATTATGAAAATACGATGGTGTCGTGCGGCGTGTGCAGAAAATAACCAATCTCACAACCTTGTGAGCTTGTAGATCGCCTATTTTCTGCACGTCATAGTGGTGTGCCGAAAATCCGGCTTATCCCTTGGTTTGAGTGATCGCTTTCGGTGTAATCTGACATACCTGATGGATGACAGGAATATTTGGCTGTCAACAGATAGTTTGACATAGGTGGTTTTCCAAGTGTTTGCTAACATGAGACAAGGCCTGACGTTTCTGTATTCACTGTAAAACAAAAACTAGCTTTTCATCCAACGTGGCCATGATATCTGGCGGATTCCAGTAATTACCTGTCACTTTAACTAAGCAGACATTTGGGTTTTTTGGAATTAAAAAGGACTTCCAAATGATCTCTGATGTGCCAGAGGGGGGCTGATAAACTGAGAAAGGACCCAAGGCAGCCATCGCAGCCAAATTTTGGAATGGTTTTAATTCTCTGTTATTTCAAGCCCACATCACTAACTCTGTTCGTTTCACAGGGTGCTTTTTGCCAGCTCTGTTCTGAACCTTTGTGAGCTGATGGCCCTCCGCCCCGACCTGGCAGGCCTCAAGAAGATCCTCTACTTCCATGAGAACCAGCTGGTCTATCCAGTCCGCAAGGACCAGGAGAGAGACTTCCAGTATGGCTACAACCAGGTCCTCTCATGGTAAAAAAGAAATTTGTCCAAACTTAAGCCATGGTTTATATATACTTCATTGCTCGCTCTGTGTCGCTCGTCAAAAATAGCCGATCTATAAGCTCAGCAGACGCGTTGATAGTTCGACTCACAACGTGGCGCATCGCACCACTTTGTGAGCTTGTATATCGGCTGTTTTGTGACGTGCAGCACAGACACCGTTGAGTTGCAGACTATAAGTTAGGCATTATATTTTCAGTACAGGTTCTCATGGTAACAGGGCCTGTTTCATGTCCGTCTGTATATCCATTATCATAATGCAGCTCTTGCTTTTAAGCTCATAAAAAAGAGAGAGAGAGAGATGTCAAAGTGGAACTGTCCCAAGTAACAATAAGCGGGAGCAATAAACAATGAAAATTAAGCGTACGCATAATTACCCTATTTGTTTGTACACAGAGAAAAGAAACACACTACTCAACTGTAATAGTTTGTCTTAATGAGCATGTCAGGGCGCACATGATTGGTTAATTACTGTGGCCCGACATGATGCTCTCTGGGTAATTGAAGTCACTCTTGTCGTGGCGGCGGCGTTGTCATTAATCAGAGGGCTAACAGTAAAGAGAGAGGCACTCTAAAAGAAAACTGATTGTTGTTGATCTGCATAGGGCAACATGTCAATAACTCAGCTCCGCGCGGCGCACTCCATCTAGTTTAATGTCATTAAGCCAGTCAAATATGGCAACATTAAATAATATGCTACTCAAAGCGAATGGATCATTAAGAGACATTTGATTGGATTGAAGCCAGATTGCTCGGCTAATTTGAATTATAATGCAGTCTGCCTTTTATAATGAAAGAGAACGGGGGTCCCATTTAGGGGCCACTGATGAACACTTGCAGCGCCTGAGCAAAAAGCCCCAATTTGTCCTCGGCCGTGGCCGGTAAATAGCAGATCTCAAGCTCACAACGTATAGCTTGCTGATCTGCTATTTCCGGACCCGTATAAGCGACCATTTCTCAAGTAACACAAGTAAGTCTGCTGACCTCACTTTCAGAACTACGTACTAGTCATGTAATACCAATGGTTCTATTCCAACACAGGATTTAGAGCAGGTAGACCAACTGCAACCAGTGCAGTTGTGTTAGTTATATTAACATACTCTTAGGGTTTCCCCCAGTCTGTAGGCCAGTTCAGTTCTAAACGTCAGAAAGATGGTATGGTAGAGTTGTTTTCCATCATGTACACGCTCCCTCACAGGAGAGCATGCACTATGGCTGAACGATCATATCAGTCAACATGCAAAATATTAACATTGCAAAAGGAAACGATATGGACAATTGGACATAGATTGGTTGACTTCAAAATAAGAACACTTTGCCCAGTAAAGAAAATGCAATATTGACTTATTTTGTGTGAACCCATAGGCACAATATATACAGTAAGATAGAAGATATCTGGTCATGCGTTCACCCTCCGGTACATACTATAGTAGACTTTCCTTTTCATCCTTGGGGGACTCTAACATACAGATTGGTACTTAAATGATGTTTTATTCATTAACTAAGATTAACTAAGGATTGCAGCTTTAAAGGGTAAGACCACTTTTTTGGTTGTTTTCCTACCTTATTATGGGCAAGCTAAGTCCATTCCATGAGTTATTTCGCTCCGTTGTGTTGTTTATTAGCAATTTAAGAAATAAAAAATAGTCGCTCATTGACGGGGAAACGGCTCTCAAAGTCACTCTTTTAGCACATGAACCAACGCAACTGATTCTGACAGTTTATGACATCAGGAAAACTCATGCGGTTTTATTTTCGTCTTTTAAGATAGATTTATAAAGTTACTATTTTAGTCGGAGATAGACTGAAGCAGTACTACGGCGTTCCCAACTCTCGCGGGGTCGTCTTGCGAGGTTTACACACTTATTCTAAAGTGTCTTCTAAAGTGTCTCCCTCAAACACGTCCATTGTGTATGTTTTTAGTGACAAGTGGACGAGATCAAATCCATTTGTTTACATTCCCGTCGTTTCCAATAAGTTAGTGGTGTACAGTTTTGGTCCAATCGGATCGTTTTTTTACTCAACGTGAACAGCAGTTGATTCGGTCGGCGTAGGCATACCTACTGGAAGTCAATGGACACTATTTCTTATTTCTTAAATTGCTAATAAACAACACAACGGAGCGAATTAACTCATGGAATGGAATAGTTTGCCCATAATAAGGTAAGAAAACAACCCAAACCTCTAAAAAAGTGGTCTTACCCTTTAAGTTTTAACCTAGTCTTAAAGAACTGATTCTGTCTTCTATATATTCTAACTAACGGTTTTCAGAAAAAAACGAATGTTTCTATATTAGTGGTTCTCAAACTTTCTCATGTCAAAGACCCCCAAAATTATATGTATTTGGCCGTGGACCCTCATCTTCAAATATTTGCTTCCACCCACCTTATGAGTAAAAATAGATATAAATAAATAATCAATCAATCATATGGGAGATAGACAATATATGGGAGAATATATATATTCAAAGATTTGAACACATTTTCACGAGTATAAATTATGGTTCAAGTTGTTAAAATAAAAAATGACACAGATGTTTTCCCTGTTTTAATGGGTTGTAATAAGTAGTCAGATGAACTCTCATTCTCTCTCCTGCTCCTCTACTCTGACCCCCAGCTTGGTGGCAGATGTGGTGGCGTTCAACTCCGCTTTCAACATGGAGTCCTTCCTGTCCTCCATCGGCACGTTCATGAAGAGGATGCCTGACCACCGGCCCAAGAACCTGGCCGGCCTCCTCCGCCAAAAGTGCTGCGTGCTCCACTTCCCCCTGCAATTCCCCTGTGTCACAAGGTCAGTGTCATCGTCGTCCTCCCCTGGCCCCAGTCCTTTTGCCTTTGAGGGACAACCGGTACCAACTGATTAAAGAAAAGCACCAGGCCCGGGTGCCGCTTAATCCGGCCCAGAGAGCTTGATAGAGTTTGTGAAGGAAGGCACGGTTAATGGCGGTCTGCAAAGATGTTCGCTAGAAGTCAAGATTAGTGCAAACGCAGTTCTACCGGAGCCGCCGGTAGAAACTACTCAGTTGCAGCAGATGAGCCTGATTAATAAGAGCTTTGGTTCTCAACCTTTTTATACTGAAGTACCACCTCAGAAAAAAGCTCTCCAAGTACCACCATCATAACTGATGTTAAAATACAGGAGCGTATACCTGCCCTTTTTGTTCCATTCCTAAGCCAATAATCAGTGACTGATGATATTTCTAATGTGATTAATCCGTTCTCAAATCTTCTATTAACGGCTAGGTGTGCTGTAATGCTCATTTCAACACGGTTGGATAGCCTACTTCAACCAATTGCTTGGTCAGAAGAACTACCTGTAGTAGTAATATAAATTTCATTCCACTTTTGTCTTTTTTCTCCTTTTTGTGTACCACCAGAGGGGGGCTTAAGTACTACCAGTGGTTGGGAACCTCTGAATGAGAGAGAGAGAGAGAGAGAGAGAGAAGAGAGAGAGAGATAGTTAGTTTGTGTGCATGTGTGCGTGAATAAAGCTGCAGATCATCAGTAATCGGCAGAGAGTGCAAGACGCGTTAGCGCTCCTGCATGCCACAATTGAATGGGTTCTAGCCAGGCGTTTTTGTTTTGAAAGGAAAATGCATGTGGTCTCTAAGGCTACATTGCTATACTGTGTGTTTGTTCATTAACGGGGGTCTCCATGTCTCTCCAGGTCGTCATTACTAACCCTGCCAATCATGGGTTTTGACGTGCTTTTTTCAAAAGCCCATACCACCAATCACATGTTTTGACATGTTTTTTGTGTTTTTTGAGTGGTGCAACCACTCCCTTACGGAGCTGTGTGTGGGTGGCTGGCTGGGTGGCTGGGTGCGTCTGAGCACGAAAACAGCATGGTTGTTTTTCACCACCTGTGCGCAACCTAACACACACACAAAGACACACATATACTGGTGATTTTGGGTGTGCCAGTACAGTACAGTACAGTAGAGGGTACAGTAGAGGGACCCCCACACGGTAACTCTGTCATTTCTCAACCGTTTCGGACGCGGGCGGCTCGCCTGAATCAGGCCGGCACCCTGGGTGCGTTCCTGTGGGTCTGGGTGGAACACCCGTTCACCGTTCGAGTCCCAATGAATTCAAGAACCATAAAATCACGTGGCCGCTAAAACCCGCCTCCCATCCACTCCCATTTTAGAATTAGATCATTTTCTAGAACGCTCTCATATATCCCTTCCTGTATCGTTCCACTGATCTTATCCTTATCATGCACATTGGTACACATTATCTCTGTATAGGGCATAGCATTGGCCGTGGTTTTCTGGTTCCACTGAAAAATATCCAATAAATTTTTCCCAAAGAGATTTACAAAACTATTTATATAAATTATTTTTAGTCTAGAATCAAGCCATCATGAGTGACCATAAAACCTGATATTTAATTTTAAATTCCCTTTGTTTAGCGTTTTCTTCAGAGAATCAAAGGTTTTATGGGCATGACTCAACAGGATCCTGGATGACTTGGATTCTAGGCTTAAAATATATATAGGCTTATATAAATATATTTTTAATCTCTATGGGAACAATGAATGGCTGAGTTTTCAGTGGAACCAGAAAACCACGCCCACTGCTATGCCCTATAGTCATGTGATCAAGACGGATCTGTCCGGTTTTCCATATTCCATCCGATTGGCTTACAAAGTTTGCAGGATTTGTCGTTTTTTAACAAAATGCCTCAAATCATTTTTTTTACATGACATTTTGCACTCACATTCCGTGGAATAAATCCCACCCTTTTCACATTGGCCTTTTTTAGCGCCACCAGCAGGTGGAATTTTGCTCCGTCTTTTTGGAACAAAATGCATCAAAACATGAATTTGAATGTCCAATTGCGGTCAAAGGCTAAGAAGAAATGCTACCCTTTTCACATTTGCCTATTATAGCACCACCAGGAGACCACAATATCCTACCTGACCTGGTGGAGGATATCTGTGCTCCAAGTAGCACTTTTTCTAGTTTGTACTGAACTTGAATGCGAATTGGAATGAGGATTTCGCAATTTTCTTGCCTTTACTATATTGCCTACAGTAGTTGACTTTTCCCAAATAGAATTATACGCACATATGAATTATAAAAACAACAATCCCAGTGGATCCAGGATTAGATCCAGGTTCCTCTTTATAAACTGTTGTCTTGGTTCAGTGGAGAGGGGTGGTACTTTTTTATTGCCCCGTTCCAAAACAATGCACTGCGAAACAGGCCCGAGGAAAGTCCTGGGCTCCACAGCGAAGGCTCTGTTTCTCATTAAGGGTCCAAATTAACAGCAGCCACTTCTTCACATGAAAACGACAAGATCATAACACGGCCCGGGATTTTGGGAATATCGGCATTGAAAACATTACAATGACGTTCACGTTAATCCTGAATGAGATTATTTGCAGAAATCAGGTGTGAGAGCCAGCCCACCGACCGTGTAACCCCTGGGGATATGGTTTTGGTCATGCCACAGCGGGACATTCCGTTATAAACTAACACCATAGTGCTCATGATTTTGTTTTTTGGGGGGGGCGTGCTCTGCATTTCTGGAATAAAATCATAAAATAAAAAAATAAAATCATAAACACATCATGGAGTTTTTCAGCAATTTGGGGGCTGCCTCCTTTCAAGCCGTGCCATTCTCAGGGGTGACTGAATACAGAGGGAAAAAGATGAAAGGCTCACCCAAGTGCACACATTGTTACGAGCGTACTCTCGTGGCATATTATTGCTAATTATTATAGGCCCTAGTCCCCCTTAGGAGATGCCTTGTCCATGAAACTCGTGTGTGAGTGTTTTCTGTGACCCCCGCCTGCAGTAATTGTGTCACACAGTCTTTATTTTACGGCCTTTCCATCTCGCGGAGGGGGCAGCGAGTGTGTTGCGTGAAGCCAGTCAACTCTGATATCGTCGGGGCAAAAACCTCCTATCTCCATGCGTTTTGTGTTTTTTTTTCCCAGTAAATTAACGGCCTACTTGATCATACTACAGCGTCACACAAAAGCATCAACAGTAGCAGTGAAACGTGGCGTGAAGAGATACTATTTTTAATGCTTTTGAAGGTTTTGGTCATTATGAGGTTCCCACCCGACAGAGACGATAATCAGTGGATTGGCTTCACTGTTCACTCCCCTCCACCCCTGCAGCCCCCCAAACCGCTTCAGCAGTGACATGTTAAATTCAGCACAGCGAGTATTGCCTGAACTTATACCCGGCCGCACGCTGGTTGTTGCCCAAGGAAAATACTCTAATCCACAGGCTCACAATGTGTCACGGTGTCGACGCATTGCGAACTTGAAGATCGCCTATTCTTCGTGGTCAATGATCAGACTTATGATTGTTGACGTTTTTTTCGTGTGACACACATATTTCGTATTTCCTACCTTATTAGGGAGCCCGATGCGACAACACCGGGGAGCGTCTGTGTTTCTTTGAGCGTCTTCTAATTGTGTGTGTGTGTGTGTGTGTTTGTGTGTGTGTGTGTGTGTGTGTTTGCATGGACCTCTGCATGTTTTCATGTGTACTCGCCCGCGTAAAGAAACGCTGAAAGTGAGCTGCCATGGCTGACGCAGGCCTCTCGCCCAGAGTGTTTTTCAGCTCATTTTCAGATGGTAATTTGCCTGATCCAAAGCAAACTCACAGAGTGTAAGTAAGCGATTATATGCATGGCCGACAATCCCTCAAACATGCCTGCGGTCCTTTTCCAAACACAGTTAGTCCAGCTCTTTGAAAATATAAAACGCTCGGAGAAACAAATGGCAGAGGGGAGAAATACCAGATGATTTTCCTGCATAGGTATTCATATGTCGCCGCTCTCTCTCTCTCTCTCTCTCTCTCTCTCTCTCTCTCTCTCTCTCTCTCTCTCTCGGTGTGTTTATGTGTGTGTGTAAGGTCTTCTCCATCCAAGCATTTGAAAGCCATGTGATGACTCTTGTAGCGAAACGCTACCAGGCCAAATGAACAAAACTAAAAGAGCTTCTTTTTTGGCGGGGGTGGGCTGGGGGGGAAGGGGGGGCACTGAGCAGCGAGGGCTCTTTGTGGTCGGTGTGTTTGTGGTATCCATCTATCAATCGGCTTTTGAGGGGTGGACTTTTGTAATTTAATAGCGATTGACCTGAGCCAGCAGAAACCTGCGGTGGCAGACAAAGCCATCACATTTATCATGGGAGAGCAGCAGGGCATTGACTTTCTTTGAGTATTGTCAATCCGCTGGTATGGTATAGAAGAGGCGGGGAACTCGGAGGGGTAATCAAATCAATGCGGTCCCACCACGTGATCAGCAGGTGCCAAATTCTGGCGAGCCGGGTACCCCACTGCCTTTCTCACATTCGCCTCCCCGTTCCTCCTCCTTTGCTTTTGTGCAGTTGTCAGGCCGAGCGCGTGTTGTTTTTTTCTTCTTTTTCCTCAGGAGGTGATCGCAGTCAGGTGTTGAAAGTAGAGCTTGATTATTTTCATCATGATTAGGGTTTTGTTGCTTCGCTCCCCGACCAAAATATTTGCTTTAAAAAGCTTTGATGATGATGGATCTGAATGTGCACGTGCGCAGGCGCGCACACGTGTGTGTGTGTGTGTGTGTGTGTGTGCGTGTTTTCCCCCCTTTTCTTTTTCTTTCTATGGCAGGTCTTTCATTGTTTAGGTCTGGAGACAAAGGGAGTCCTCTTATGTGTGGCAAAGTGTTCCTGCATTGAAAGGATATGAATGCAGGTTTCAGCTTCAAACTTGAAAGAGTTAGATTTTTTTCTCTTTTTTCTTTCTTTCCTTTTCTTCAGACCTCCCCATTTGATGGACCGGTTTTCATTAAGTCCCTTAACTCGCTGCAGATAACTGAAGCTACTTTTAAGTTGATTAGGAAAACGTTCTTTCTTTGGCTACTTTTAAAAAGGCATTGATGTGGCTCCTTGTGAAGCAGTCAGTCAGTCAGCTCAGGTCTCAGTGTGATTGACTCCTGGAACAGCGCGCTGCCTGCAGCAGATGGCAGGATATCCTGTTTGAAACGTTCCTTTGAGAAGTTCAAATGCGACTGGACGTCTTTCCAAGAAGATGAAGATGGTAAACCAGAGAGCAAATCAAGATGTTGCATATACCCATCACAAACCCAATGATATTTGATACAAATGTTTTTCGTAATAAGCCCTATATTTAATAATGCTTATAGTTTGTATTTAGATTATCTTACATCAGTACGAAAAAGCATTTCATTAGTTTTGGGCACAAACAGGGAAATGTTTTGCCCTGTTTTCTGTCTTTCTTTTTTTCTTTTAAGACATACTGTTTATTTTTTTAGAGCATATGCCCTTCCGCCACAAAGAGAATATATAAGGAAAATGCCGCCCCTGAGGTATAGTAGGTCTTCCAGACTATGGACAGGACATCTGAAGGCATTCCTTGCCACGTGTGCTGCTAAGTAAGTCTGTTTAGCCCTGGGACTGTGGACTAATTGGAGACACTGAAGCATCGGGGCAGAATAATCTCATACACAAAGCTGAGTCCCCCTGCATGTATGGGGAAGAAGATGCCCTCTGAAACAGGTGTGGGCTGTTTTTTTTTTCCTGGTGAATTGTAATTGCGAGGCAACCAAATAGGACTCTAGGGTGCTGAAGCTGTGCTCACACAAGCATGTGTCTATTGACTTAATAGGATAATGATATGACAGGAATTGACATTTAAAGCCACCCTGAATGTCATTTACTTTATTTATGCTGGGTCCACCAGGGATCTGTACTGGGTCCACTCCTTTTTCTACGTATACACCAAATCAGTTTGACGGAAAAATGGTGATGCTGTACATAGCCGATCTACAAGCTCACAACACGTCAGAATGTTCACGTATTATGACATTTCCAAGAATAGGGACACTAGGGTTCATGCGGTTCATGTGCCTTATATGGAAATGTTCCTTTTTTACCTTAAGAGCACAGGATTCCCCTCAAGGGTTTATACTAGATCTATCTTAATTGTTTACTTTCTAAAGCAGTATGGCACAAGATGACCCGAGTACATTACCTCATAATCCTGCTTTGCTTTGTGCCATCTTACATTCTAATCTTGCGAAGGGGGGGTGGGGTGACAGCGTTTTAACTAGACCAGACAATGGACTCATCCGCTAACCTTTTACGGGGCGGTTGAAAGCCTTGTACAGTAAGTCACCATTTGGTGCCCAGGGCCTCATCCAGGGCCACTCATCCTCAGATGACCTGACACTCATCTCTCTCAAATCTCCTCTTTGATTACTTCCAAGTTGCCACCGGACTGCGTGCCATGACTCCGAGCCGTGGCGCGGGCTTGATGAGTATAAACATTGGGCGGGGGGGGGGGGGGTCTCCTAATCACACCGCCCATGTCTTAAGCTCATCGGTGACTTGATGAAAACAGCTGTCCGCCACCTTTTTTCTCCCCTATGCTTATTCGACGTCACACCTCCAGTTCTCTAATCCTTTCAAATAGTCTGCTCTGGCATGCCTGTGTCCATCAAAGTCCTTAGGTTACGGCCCAGGGGAAAGCACCGAACAGCGCGCCCATAGGGGCTCACTGCGAGGTTTGTTGCTGGTGTGTACAGTGAAACTTGAGGTACGGCGGTGCCTCGGCTTTCAGTCGCTCGTGTGCCAGGAGCGACCACAATTAGGTCCATATGGCGCTTTGAAGTTGGGGGGATCTAACTGTGATGAATGGGAATGAATTAAGGATCAAACCCTGCATTGGTGATTTGTCCTTAATACCAAAGTTTAGCTAACACATGCTGGCATCTGTTCAGTGATGACATAAGCAAGAAAAACGGGTGTTTTCAAAACACGGCTACACAATTGAATAATCTGAACTCCAGGGGAACTGCACGTTGTTCATGCCAAATATCAGAGGCGTGTAAGGAAATTAGACAGTAGAATTTATTCCTCAACTTAAGCATTCTGGCATTACGCTGTCATAAAAAAAAGAATATATATATAATATATATATAGTAGTTCACCTTTGCACAAATAGCAAGCTGCATTTCCAAGTAAGCAGTTGGGATCCTAATAATTGCAGGCTTAACTGGTACAGACAGTGAGTGAAGAGTGATTTGATGCTAAGTAACACATAGGTATGTCTCGGCTACTGCCACTGAGGCAACAGCCTCCCGATCCGGCGTGCAGATCGGCGTGACAAGACCGTTCCCACATCCCTGACCTGAGGTGGCTCCCCAAGAGCTCCCTGGAGAATCCTCTTCCTCCTCTCATTGTCTTAAATGTTTACGAAAGGCTTCAAGTGAGATTTACTCCTCGTTCGGATGCAGAAAGGAAAATGACAAGCATGTAACCATGGCTGCTTCACAAGTGAATGACATCATGGGGACGCGCGGTGCGGGGAGGGTTTTTTAATTGGAACAGAATGACTTCTGAAGCGCGCTTCCCTGGAGACCGATGGCGCTTGTGTGTACAATGGAACGCGCCACATGTATCCAGTGATCCAACTCGCTAAAATAATACTCGTTTCTGCTGGCCAAACATGCTCACACAGTCAAGTGGTTCTTTGGGCCCTAGATTTTTTTTTTGACAAGGGCAATTTTGTTTCTGGGACCCAGGTTTTGTCTTGGTTCCAAATCCCCAGAATCAATTCCAGTACCTGTCACATTTTAAAATGTGGTTTGTATTTTAGATATTACATCTTGATACATGAACAATACTACTGTATATAGCATAGATTTGTTTGTTTGCCGTTCTTGGAGGAACAAGAATGCCAGCAGCGCAGGTGATAGATTTTTATTGGCTTGTTGAAATGTGGGCATATTTCCAACTGAGGAGGCGGAAACATATTGCTTGTTGCAAGCCATTGAGTATTGTTGTTTCTTTCTTTTTTTGCAATGCATTGTCAACTAATTTTTATTTTTGTAACAAAACAAATCCCTCCGCATACATTGCACTCCGGAATTTACTGTACAGTACTGGTCCCAGCTCAACCTGGTTGGAAAATAAAATATTGAGTTATATTTGGTGTTTGTTAGGTTTTTATGGATACCTGCACAGCAGTTGCCCGCTCTTCTGTGGCCTGTCAATAATCTGCTTGGTGGTCCTGATTTTGCCGTCCATATGCATATTACATAATTTCAACTTATCCCCCAAAGATCTGCTATGAAAAGAATAAGGAAACAATTTATTTCTCTTGCTGGACTTTGATCTTTGCGGCGCCATCTCTTGACTAGACTAAAGGCAAAGTGCAAGTAGTGTCCTCGCTCCCTTTTCCGTCTCGATCTCCATCCAAGTCAGAACGCTCCTTTGTGAATTCCCCCGTAGGCCCTCTGACCACGGCCACGTCTGACGTCCACTCCACAGTGAAGTGGACTGCCGTCGCTGCTAGGAGTGCCCGGTGAGTGGTGGACTATAGTCGAAAAGTGGACCACGATCGCTTCTGACTAAAGGGTCAGCTCATAATGACTGTAATGTAGATCTTAATGTGCTCTAATGACCAGCTCAGTCCATGCCCACTGACAAACATCCCCTCTACCGGACGTGACCGGCCCCTCGTCAAAAAGCACCATCAGTGGGCGTTAAATGGCTGCAATTTTGAGCTTTATGATGATGAGATTGTTTTGAAGTGATGCCCCCAGGACAGTAACCTCAATGCTTTAAAACCTTTGGCCGCTTCCCTCTGACTCTGACCTAACAAAAGCCAGGCCAGTTTTAACCCTGAGGGGTTCCAGAGCATGGGATTCACACACAACCGGTCCACCTTTAACAGTGGCTTGAACTCTCTGGCACGGACAATCAAACATCAAACCACTTTACTTTTATGCAGTGTTATGCATCTCTGAAATCCTGCAGGTTTGACCTGCGGTTTGTCCTTTTGTTCAACTCTCTCGTTGAACATTTTGTGAGAGTGTCCTGGGGTAACTATGTTCTGAAGTCTTTGTTGCCCTTTGTGGTGTTAATTGCATATTTTGTATATCTTGTCTTTTTTAATATTTTTAAATTACACAAATTAATCTATAGACTTTGTTAATCATGGTCTGTCTCACACAATCGAGAAACATTTTTAGCTTTCAGATTCATTCATATTTCCTGATTTTAAATAAAAAATAAAATGGGATATTCATATGCTATGTGGGTACTATCATGTCTGACCTCCTTCCAAGAGACTGGTAGAATGTACATTTTCATTTCGGGGCACCATAAAACGCGGCGGTAACCCAATTATTCAGTGGCCTTGCGTCTGTATTGAATGAGTTCATAGCATAAAGGCCACTGGGCCTGCACACCGTGGCTCCCAGATCCATGCCGTTTTTCATTACCCGCTGGGAGAGACACTTGTGATTATTGCCAATAAAGGAAATTAGATCAAATGATTTTTGACTTTGACTCCCCCCTTCATCCTTTCACATTTAATCAAATGCACAGAGGTAAAGTCATCACAGAAATTGCTGTTGATTTATAAATAAGCTAATTGGTGGCATTCTCTCTAAGTACCCTCCCTCTCTCTCTCTCTCTCTCTCTCTCTCTCTCTCTCTCTCTCTCTCTCTCTCTCTCTCTCTCTCTCGTTCTCTCCCTCTCCCCGTCTCGCTCTCTTTCTGCCAGTAGACAGGAGCAGGTTTTTATTGCCGCTAGTCAAAACCTCTTCATCCAATTTCTAAAATGGCTTATCGAATAAAAATTTCCCAGGGGCCCCGCGAAGCAGCACCATTGGTCATACCTAACCACAACGCGCCTCCTTGTCAGCCCTCTGAATGGACGCCGGTACCAAGGAGATGAATCCATGTCCATATCTCTTATGTAATATATCCATCTACCCACTCCTCTCCACTTTGGCACTTTTATCAATGGGCCTGTCAAGGTAATGTCTCGCTGCTTTGGTTTCTGAAACGCTACTCTAAATTGCCTTTATAGATCCTAATAATGCAAGTGCTCGCTAGAGACGGGCAGTACCATAGCGTTTTGTCCTCCAGCCCCTTATGCCTTATGTTTCTGCGCATTCCTTATGCTAATTTCCGTACACCTAAGGCCATATTATCGCCCATTACAGTAGTCATTCTATCTCCCTGAGAGGGCTCTATTAGATCAGGGAGATAAGTGCTTTAGGTACTGCAGATGAATAAGGGAATGAGCATTAAGTCATTTTAGCCTTTAAGCGGTATCCCGCACAGAGGAATATGGGTTTGAATTGTTTTAGGTATTTTAAACTCTTAACTTAAGGTGTGCTCACAGCCTCTGTAATTTTTTTAATGTATTTTCATTCCCCTTCCTTTCCTGTGTGTGTGTGTGTGTGTGTGTGTGTGCATGAGAGGGAAGCATATAAAAGACTCTCCACTCTGACAAACACTCCTTCAAATACCTTGTTTTGACAGGTCTGTACACTTGATTCGTTATGGATGTGTCTGCCCAACAGTTCAGTTTTCTTCACCACTTTAAGTTTTAGTAGCGAGTCTATTTGTAAATCGCCTCTTTCTTTGCAATTCATGAAAACATTTTCTCAAAATGTTTGATCTATATATTAACATGCTCAAAATATTGATGCCAGCTTGTAAGTGGTTACATGTCACATATTTTTCACATAATGTTTGCCTACTTTTGCCAAATATGTGCCTATTATGCTATGCCCAGAATGTGGACGCTAGGTTTTAAGTCGATAATTTATGATGATTTCCAGAGAGAGTGGGACTATACAGTACAGTACACACACCATACAACAATACAGACTCTCAGTGTTACGTCTGCCAGCTACGATTGGTCATGGTGTGATGTCATTCTCTCGCCACAGATGACTTCTGGCGTCAGTCTTTGACAAAAATGTGTCAGCCCAACAACAGCAAAATAAGTAATATTTACCCTTGAGGCACCAATGGAAGGTTTTAAGATATTTTGTTGCTTGCGTGTTCACATGTTTTTGTTATTTAGATTTGTTTGCTTCAACACACATGTTAAGAATGTTATATTTAGATATAGCGTGTTGTTTAGACACTAGACAGATGCTAGGTTTTGTTTACCTGGTATCCTAGTTTCTTTGAAGCACTACATTACATTGTTCTCTTTGCACTCTACTTATGTCCATCCATTCATCTTCAACCGCTTATCCGTAGTCGGGTCGCGGGGTCAACAGCTCCACCAGAGAGCTCCAGACTTCCATCTCCAGAGCAACATTAGTAACTTGGTAACTGGTCTGCCCCAGGGTCTCCTCCCAGTGGGATGTGCATCGAGGACCTCCCTAGAGAGATGCTTGAGAGGCATCCTAACCAGATGCCGGAACCACCTAAGCTCTACTTATGTGACTTATTTGTTGTTTGTAGGGTTCATGCCATTTACTGATATCGTGTTGCTCTGGATAAGAGACTCTGCTAAATGTAAAAAAATATTGTATTATTAGTTATTTATTTTGTAATTTTAACATTTTAAAACTAAACAAATTTTATTTCCTCACTATTATGGGAAACCTAGATTCTCATGATAACGTGACTAAGATATACAGGACATGCACGCCATAACGACGATCCTCGACAAAACTCGTACATTTTGGTGAACAATGCTCTTTGCGCCGTGACTTCACAGAGAAAGAGCGTGCGCGAAAGAGAGTAGAGACAGGAGAAGAGTGGCCCCTCAACACTGTAGAGAGAGTAGAGACAGGATAAGAGTGGCCCCTCAACACTAGAGAGAGTAGAGACAGGAGAAGAGTGGCCCCATAACACTGTAGAGAGAGTAGAGACAGGAGAAGAGTGGCCCCTCAACACTGCTTCGAGAAGTGCCAGGATCCCTCTGTATGCCTCTGTGGAGCATGCAAAACAGCACTCCTCCCGCCCTCATAAATTCACCCTAGCCACGAAGACTTGCCCCGGTGCCAGCACTTCCAATGTGTTTCCCATTCCTCGTTGAATGACATCAGCATCTTTCCATACTTGCCCCCCAACCCCCCCCCCCCCCAGCCCACCCCCTCTCTCACCCTCTCTCACCCCCCCACAACCCCCAGTCCTGCTTCCTTGCACTCCCTCTCCAAGGAAAGCAAGCAAGCCGTCACAAGGCCAGGCAGAGTTTCAGTAGCGGTGGAAGATCCTTTGTTTGTTTTCGCTTGTGACTCTGTTGTTCTGCGATGCAAACCACTCGGAAGACGGATACAATCCTGTACCAGAAAGGCAGAAAGTCGTTTTTTTCTGTTTTTGTGGCCACTGAGATTAGTTGGGGAAATGGTGTTTACTGTGCGTACAAACAACTGCAGTTGATTAATTATATTTACTGTATTGTTTGTGTGTTTGTGTGTGTGTTTGTGTGTGTGTGTGTGTGTGTGTGTGTGTGTGTGTGTTTTTGCTGGACAGATTCCTCCCGAAGCACAAGCTTGTTCTACGCAGCAGGCCTGAAGGGTTGTCTCGTGATGTTGACATCAGCGGGCCACATACTCCACGGTAATCAAGGGCGTTGGTGATGACTGCTATCCATTGACCTTGGCCTTAATGGTGTAGTTTTAGGAACTTGGAGTAGCATTTGGCCATAGCAAATGACATCATTAACTTGGCATCTTTGTGTTTGAGGGGCAAACCACTGTAGTGTCAGTAGTAAGTGCAACATGGCTGAAATGTGGGAAAGGCTAATGTCTATTTTGTTGTACAGCTGTGGCACTCGCCAAAAAGGGTTTTAATGTCTTTTTGTTTTACTCTACTCAGTTATCATGTTACACATCAGTCATTTATTACATAAACCTCTGAGACACACATGCAGTTATTCGTCGTGGGGCCAACCAGTAGCAGCAGTACCATGAACACATTTTGTCCTTGTAATTACTAGGCTATCCCCATCTGTGCTTTTATATACTATATATGTGTGTGTGTGTGTGTGTGTGTGTGTGTGTGTATATATATATATATATATATATATATATATATATACACACACACACACACACACACACACACACACACACACACACTCACCAGTATATAAACACACCGTACATTATTGCAGTTATACAGATTCCTGATCGGTACAGATACTGTATCATTTTAGAATTGCAGCTGTAAGTGCTTGTTGTGACAGCAAATGCTCTTGATCCTTGAACTTTCAACCACAGCCCTCTTTTCTACTACTCACACTGTGTTGCCTCTTTTCTACTACTCACACTGTGTTGCCTCTTTTCTACTACTCACACTGTGTTACCTCTTTTCTACTACTCACACTGTGTTACCTCTTTTCTACTACTCACACTGTGTTGCCTCTTTTCTACTACTCACACTGTGTTACCTCTTTTCTACTACTCACACTGTGTTACCTCTTTTCTACTACTCACACTGTGTTGCCTCTTTTCTACTACTCACACTGTGTTACCTCTTTTCTACTACTCACACTGTGTTGCCTCTTTTCTACTACTCACACTGTGTTACCTCTTTTCTACTACTCACACTGTGTTACCTCTTTTCTACTACTCACACTGTGTTGCCTCTTTTCTACTACTCACACTGTGTTGCCTCTTTTCTACTACTCACACTGTGTTGCCTCTTTTCTACTACTCACACTGTGTTGCCTCTTTTCTACTACTCACACTGTGTTACCTCTTTTCTACTACTCACACTGTGTTACCTCTTTTCTACTACTCACACTGTGTTGCCTCTTTTCTACTACTCAATTCAATTCAATTCAAAGGGCTTTATTGGCATGAGAAAACATACGTTTACATTGCCAAAGCAGAAAGAACAATACAACAATACAGCAACTACTCACACTGTGTTACCTCTTTTCTACTACTCACACTGTGTTACCTCTTTTCTACTACTCACACTGTGTTGCCTGAAAATGGCAGCTGTACATTTTCACACATTTTTGGGGGAAATGTTTTTTAATTAAATTAACAAAAAATACTTTGCAATTCCTGGGTTTTCATTTTGAATGCCCAAAACGGGGAGGCCTATTTGAAAGTCAGTGGTTACCATGGAATCCTGCCTTCAGTCATATCTGACCTGATTTGAACAGGGACGAGCACACTGGTGCACTACACACTGATTCACTGTTCTCTGTACTGAAGCCTGATCTCCATATTACGTTACTTGATCATTAGGCATGTAACGATGTATCGATATATATCAATATTAATCCTGATGATATATATCGTTTTAATAGAAAAAAAATAAAAAAGGCGGGTTAGTGAATTATGGTGTGTGTGATATGAAATGTGAGCTTTAATCATATTCCATCATATTCAAGTGTTTTTGGAGAGAAATGAGACAGACTACATGCCGTTACTTTCAGTAATAGAGGCCTGCAGAGGGGAGCTGTGTGTGTCTGTGACTGTGCCCAGGTGATGGCCGCTGATGCTCATTAATACATCAGTTTCTGCACTGTCAAAATAGATCTACATGTACATTTTCAGTTCTTGCACATAAATTAAGAGAGAGAGAGAGATATATATATATATATATATATATATATATATATATATATATATAATAGAGAGAGAGGTGTACAGGTTGCAGGATAATCAAGCGAAATTTCGGCAGACAAAAATATTTTTTTGATGAAATTTGTATCCCAAATGGTTTGTCTGCTTTCCCCCTGTTTGTTAACTGCCCCCTCCCCCCCTATGTGTGTTAGATGTATTGTATATATTATTATTTCTGTAGGATAGGCAAAATAAGCCACTGGCTTCAGCCTATACCTTTTTGGTCTAAATACTAAGATATATAATGATCAAATGTAATTAATGTAATGTTCATTCTATGACCAAAATAAACTAAACTGAACTGAACCGTCATTTTAATGCCCCCGACAGGTGTAAGGAAGAGGAGCTCGGCTCACCTGACGACAAACGAGAGGAACCAGGCCACAGCTCTCCGGCTGCAGAAGAGCTATGCTCTGAACAGACCCCAGGGGGCGCCATGCTGGACCAGGGGGAAGGCCAAGGGGGCGGGAGTGAGGTGGAGGTGATGGCAGAGGACCAGACTAAACCTCTGCATATTGTCTGGCCCCACAGGTGGTGAGTTGCACGCAAGCCATACACATGCATTCAGGTGGGCAGTTACATGTAAGTCATACACACGCATTCAGGTGGTCAGCTACACGCAAGCCATACACATGCATTCAGGTGGTCAGCTACACGCAAGCCATACACACGCATTCAGGTGGTCAGTTACACGCAAGCCATATACACGCATTCAGGTAGTCAGTTACACGCAAGCCATACACACGCTTTCATGTGGTCAGTTACACACAAGTCATACACACGCATTCTCAGTTCTCCGATGAACTGAGCACATCTACAAGCTCACAATGCGTGTTGTGAGCTCTTTTCAGTTATTAGTTATTTGAAGTCTTTGAAGGGGTAAAACTGACAACATGGTCAGAAGCATTTTCTATAAAAACTCCCAATGGTCTTTGATATTTCATAAAAGCATATAGGTCAAAGCGGGTACAGGCTTTAGGATTTTCCCATCGCATGTTTCCGTGCGGACCTTTGGTGTGCCGGTTCTGCATGTGCACTCGCTCAAAGCCTCAAACCTGTAATTTCTTTTAACTGGTTGGCTGTATGTAGAACAACGAGAACTTAGGTTTAGAACTTTAGCACAATACCTAAACATCCTAATAAAGTCACAGATTAGGACTCGGCCTGACAAAATGTTTCAGTCATGAGATAATATTTTCCTTTATTCCTTTGCATATGCATCAAAACTGTGTTTACGTTATGACGTGAAAGGGTGACAAAACAACAACGTGCACTCAAACCAGTTAAGCCATGTTTATATACTCGTGCCAGTGTGGCCATGCCGGAAATAACAGATTTACAAGCTTCCACCACATTGTGGTGCCATAGGCCTACGTTGTGAGCTTTTGTAGATCAGCTATTTTGATTCGCAACACCGGTGTGTAAGTTACACTGGTGTGTACTGTAACTAACGGATATGTTTGATATTCAAATGTGACAAAACAGTACGATTACTGTCTGTTTCAGTACAGTAAACGGTTTTATTGTAAATTAGCATTCTCATAAACAATAACTATGTTTTATAAATGTTGGGAAATGGTGTTTGTACAGCTAAATCCGCCCCTCCCCAACTTTCAATTGAGCTCATTTGTGATGTCAGGAGTAGAGGAGGTTCATCCTCGTAAACTCACCTAAACCCCTTATAAACTGTAGAATTCAGGTGCATACATTTAACGGTAGAGAGGCATCCAGAGCATTGCAAATATATCTGGTTTTGAGTGCTAGACATTTACAGTGTTCATTTATAGGCCAATATTATAGTCAAAGTAATGGTAATAGTCCTCCACGTCTAGAGGCTTCCTCCACTGGTGATGTCATCACTGTGAAGTTCCTTTCTGCTACCTGCAGGGTCACCCTTTCAAAACATCTAATTTGATGTAATTTCTGTCTAATTATATGAAAATGGAAACTGATATTGCTTAGATATGGACTAATTATGTGAATATCAGACGCTGACCCTATTTTGTGACGCGCTGTGAACTTGTATATCTGCTATTTTAGAACAATTTTTAAAAGTGTGAGAACTAGTGATTTAGAAGGCATTTGTAGAATTGGCCTCTGCAGGTCTTACTGGTTTTCAACCAGTGGTCCGGGGACCACCAGTGGTCATTGAGGGGGTTCCAGGTGGTCCCCAGCTAAATGATGGAGAGTTGGTATGGTAACCAAATGATTGATCTTTAACTCATGAGAGCATAAAATGAAACCAAATGGACCCCTATGGGTCCATTTGGTTTCATTTTAAGCTCTCAAGAGTTACATTATTGTTAAAAATCTGCATTACTTAAGTCTATACAAGAAGAATTGTTGCTTTGCCTGTTATTTCTGCTAATGGTACCAACATCAATACAGCATGGGATTGTGAACAAAATATTATTTAGTTTTGAGAGGCTAAATCTCATCAAATGGTGGTCTGTGGCTCAGATGCTGAATAAATAATGGGCCTTGATATGAAAAGGGTTGAAAACCACTGGTTTAATGTTCTGTCTGTCATGGAGATTAATATCTTCTCATGGCGTATCAAAACACCTTTACACAACCAGGAGGACCCACGTTACCCCAGCTGGCCTGTAGTGTATGGTGCTATCCTTTGATTGCTAGGCTTTGATCTGTGTTCTTTGCCTCTCCTGGTCGGGCCTGGCATGGCATGAGTTAGAACAAAGCAGTCACGCAAGCAAGCAAGCGGTAATCCAATGATGGCGTCGTCGTGTGCGCCTCTCATAGCCTTAGAGTACCTCGGCACAATGGTGTCGGTGTGTTCCAGACCCTGCAGGGGGGCTATTTGCTTTGGATAGTTAGCAAGGACAACAAAACCAAGGGGCATGGGAAATTACTAGCACACTTTGGTACCGGTGGTTTGTGTTATGGGCTGAGATGAGGAGCGAACGGTGTCCTAGTGTACTTGTGAATGAATAATAATAATAATTATTATTATTAGTATTCATTATGCGTGTGTAGAGTATATGACAGGACATTCACCATTATCTGAATCAGCAAGAGAGAATGATCCATTATAAGCATGGATGGGTGTATCTAACAGAAAACTGCATGATCATTACAACCTTTGATGTCTAGGCCCCTTTTTGGAATACTACTCCCCCCCCCAACCCCACCTCCCTGGCGTTCTGCTTCATGTACCTTGGAGAGCAAAGACAACAGGCTTTCTGGGGGAGTTACATTTTTCTCCCCTGACTCTTCGGCTGCAGGTCTGACTTTCCTCCGCAAGAAACATTCCTGTAAATCAGATTAACAGCCCGAGAAAAAGACCACCATCGCCGCAGGTTCCATCGGTTGGCGTCACTATTGGGCCATTCATTGTCAGCGGTATCCAACGCCGCCCGCCCCACTCTCTCTCTGTTTAGCTCCGACTATCTGTTTTTCACCTACTCTTATATCAGTAACAATGGCACCCGCCATGTAATCTCTTCTAAACTGAGCAAAACACAGATGGATTATCGCTCCCAACATCCAAGCTTCATAAACGTTGGCTTTATTCTGGGCTAAATTAGGATTTACACAGAGTAAGGGAGAGTTGAGTGAGACATAGGGAGGGGGAGAGAGAGAGAGAGGCGTCCCGTTAATCTCCCAATTGAAGCTGCTCTCAGTTTGTTCCATTTGGTCCTCATATTTTCACTCTCTCGCCCTCCACTTTTCTTCTTTTTTTTTTTTTCGTGCTCTGTTGCAGATTGTTAATCTGTGTGTGGCCTGGATCCTCAGATTATGGGACCGTCTTATTGCAGGCACTGCTTTCCAGGGGAGGGATGGAGGGAGTGGGGGTGATGCATGGGATCAACGTGGACAGCTGTTTGCAGCCAGGTGAAGGAGACCGGCTGCGTGCCGCAGTAGCGTTGACCGGTGGGGGTAGGTTTTAAAGCTCTCTATCAAAGCTTTAGCTCTCTGGGCTCGGGACACACTAAAGGGTGATCAGGATCAGCTTTCACCTCAAGAGGATTGCCTGCTGTCCTGTTGCAACTCTGATTGAAATGGAATAACGAGACGGAGCACACCAAGCGCCATCACGTTGTTACATACAATTAAGAGAGAGGGCCGCGGGTCAGGAAGGAATACCGCAAGATGCTCAACGTGATGGATGGATGGATGGATGGATGGACAGACAGACAGACAGACAGACAGACAGACAGACGGACGGGGGAAATACAGACAGACAGACAGACAGACAGACGGACAGGCAGACAGACAGACGGGGGAAATACAGACAGACAGACAGGCAGGCAGACAGACAGACAGACAGACAGACAGGCAGGCAGGCAGGCAGGCAGGCAGGCACACGGGAAATTCACCATAGCAGCACAGCAGTAAGGGTGACGCACAGATACAGGGCAGGTACAGTACGGGTGATCTCGTAAAATAGAAATAAGTAGGTCTTGATGTTACAAGCCTGATGCTGGATTTGAGGCGATCATTTGAGAAGCATTTTGTTTTGTTAAGCCATCCCCCAGCTAGTTGATGTACTGTACTGTACTGTACTGTACTGTACTGTACTGTACTGTACTGTACTGTACTGTACTGTACTGTACTGTACTGTACTGTACTGTACTGTACTGTACTGTACTGTACTGTACTGTACTGTACTGTACTGTTGATTAGTGGTGGGAGTCCTTGGGGGGGTTAATATAGCATCACAATAATTTTAACCATTTCTAACCATATTTTATACTTTATACTCTATACCAGTAAGACGCGCAAAAGCGGGAAGCGAACGCAGCTCGTACATATTTGGGTTTTGGACGTATAGCTGCTTTGGGGACTCCTTATATGGTTATGGCTGAGTCATGGTGACGTAATAACTCAGCTCCATATATGGGCACAAAAGCGGGACAGACACACACACAGACAGACAGACATGATCTGCTAGGTCTCATAGTAAGGAAAAAAATCAATAATATATTTTTTTAAAGTGAGGGGCGCTCTTGTCATCTTATCCTCATAGTACATCATCACATTCTGGCGTCTTCACTTTTCTGCCCTCACTTTTTAGTTTTCATCCTCAATATGTACTTTGCTCAGGCAATCAAATCATCGCTTTGACATGATCAGCCAATCAAATCATCACAATAATTCACACAAACACACAAACTGGGAGGGGCCCCTCAAAAAACAAACATTTTATCACCATACTAGAGAGGAGCATGATTTCGAGTAGGTACGGTTAAGACATTAAGGCTAAAAGAATAACAAAAACAGTCCTGTGGACTTGTTTCCATTGTGGTCCTATTGCTACTGTCTCCCACCCTGTCACCCGTCCCGTCCCCTGTGGGCATGGCCTTGCCCTGACCTGAGCCAAACCCTGCCTTCATTAAGGCATTAGTGACACTGAGCTGTTTGAGTCATCTGTTTAATTGGTGTTGTTGGGGCTACTTGTATATTTCCTTAAAATCTGGTCTGAAGTTGTTCGTTATGATCACAATGAGGTCACGACGGTATTTCTCCCAGTATTATTTCCTAGTATAGAATGGAGGGCAGACTACTGAAATAGCTTTTAGTGTAGTCCGACTGGTTTCACATGTTTTGGTCCGATGCCGATGGCGATTTTGGAGAGGCCTCGACCACTGATTATCAAAGTTTTGACCCATATTGGATGAACAAGCAAATATAAAATACACACATGAACTAAGCTTCGTTTTATTTAACCGCTTAAGCCCTATTAAAAATGTTCATAGCCAAAACAAGCTCACAACACGTTATAACAAACAAATCGGCTATTTCTGAAAAAGTTAAAACTTTTAAAACCTTTCAAAATGGGGATGCCGGGATGAAAGTGGTAAAGCATTGAGACACGGTGGGTGTATAAGTGCAGATACCAATGTTCAAATAATGGCTAATATATCAGCCAGAACATTACATCGGTCTAGCTGGCTGTAGCACTCAGACCATGTGACGCAAGAAAAGTCCCCATTTGATCTAATGATAATACATTCCTGGGGCAGGACGCGGTCGGAGTGACTCGCTGCTTTCTCTGTGCAGGGTGATATACACTGTTGAAAGTGTTACGTAATCAAAAGTATGTCCGCTAATGTGGAGGACATGATATTGTTACGGCTTTTATAGTGAATCACACTTAAAGCGAACTGGGAACTGAACCCATCGCCCCTTGTTCGTATGCTCTCCAGTGTACAATTCTGGTCCGCTGTTACAACCATAAGTATCCTCTGTTTAATTCACTAGCATATAGCCCACATTTACTCTGTTTCAAAGCTGCATTTGTACTGTAATGTCAAGAGTTTTCACGCTCTACGGTTCCCACATGGTTTGGGGTTTTTTTTACGGCATGTGAAATGTTGCCTTTTTGAACACACAGCGTACGCCTTTCCTCTCGCACGGTCATAGCGCAGACTGTCACAATCTCCCCTCAACAAGCCTCTTCTTTGTCTTTCAAGTGTCCCTTAATTAGGGCTTCAGTCGTTGGGTTTCCTGGTGATGGGGCTCGTTTCACATTGTGCATTGGAGTAAATAGTATTTGAATTTTAAAACGCACCTCTTGGGTGCAACATAAAGGGGAATATTTAATCACTGATCTCTAAATGAGAGGATCTTATTTTCTTTTGGGTTGGTATGTTATGCATATTAATGAGGCTTCTCTGGTTATCCACGGAAGATAGCTACTTTTTTCTCTCTCTCCACTTGATAATTTTCTTTTTCTTTTCTCACATTTCCCTCTTCTCCTTTCCTTTACTTTCTCACATGGGTTTCATCTGCATGCGTCTTCGAGGTCACCGGGGTGATGAGAGAGAGAGAGCACAAACCACTCAGGGGTATTACTATAAGATTTTCATAAGCAAAGAAATCGGTGTCATCCTGTACTGTACTGTACTGTACTGTACTGGATCGGAGAAACATCGGTACTCAGACTTCACGTTTACCGTGCGAGGGCTATTCACCTTCGCTTTGGATTCTTTTGAACATTCTTCGTTTTTGAACATCTTTTATCATTTAAAAAATGATATATATTAAAGTATTTATTTTTAACCACACGTTCATGTGATTAAAATCATTTTCATTTTCTGCTATATTTCCCCAGAATAGGGACCTTCCTATTCTGCCAAAAATAGCAGATCCACAAGTCGCACAGCACGTAGCAACGCCAAGACATTTGGTGTAGAGGGGCCTAGAGGGGGCCTAGTAGTATATGAGGAATGAAGTATATAGGGTTTTAAGTGGTTAAAATCATAATCTATTTTATTTCGTTTTTTGGTGACCTTGGCTTTAGTTCTCAATGCGATTAATCTCTGCTCGTGTCTTAACATTTGGTTCTGTGTACACAACAAAAATCCCTTCGTGTATCCGTTTGCAACTCTTGTGGGTGAACCAAAACGTAACCGAGCACAGGTCCATTTGGTTATACGTTTTTACAGCGTACATTTTGTTCTCACTGCATCGACTTATATTTTCAGGGTCAAGTCAGTCCCACTTGACATCCGCACACTGCACCTGATGTCCCCCTCGAACCCCTCCTCCTCCTCCCCCTTGCTCTCTCTCTCTCTATCTCTCTCTCTCTCTCGCTCTCTCTCTCTCTCTCTCTCTCTCTCTCTCTCTCCACACCACCCCCCCCCACCTCCCCCATGCGCCCTGAGCGGCATTGAACTACACTCTCTACCTTTTCAGATTAGAGAGAGAGAGGAGAGGAAGCAACCTCTATTTGCCTTAGCTGCAGATTAGCGGGGGCATCGCACAGCAGCGCCGGGCGGGGATGATTATGGGAAGATGATGCCACATAGCTTTTGTTTGTCACTCACCCACTAATCAGTGGGCTGACAGCTCAGACTGGGTTTGACTGTCGCTGGGGGTTAACGGTCCTCATTAAAAGATCTAGGTCATCAGTAGGGAGCCTGGGCCCTAGCACAACCATCCAGGGGAGGTGTGTGTGTGTGTGTGTGTGTGTGTGTGTGTGTGTGTGTGTGTGTGTGTGTGTGTGTGTGTGTGTGTGTGTGTGTGTGTGTGTGTGTGTGTGTGTGTGTGTGTGTGTGTGTGTGTGTGTGTGTGTGTGTGTGTGTGTGTGTGTGTGTGTGTGTGTGTGTGTGTGTGTGTGTGTGTGTGTGTGCTTCAGAGAAACAGGGCTCTCTGGCGTTCTCGCCAGACATCTGTCTCTGTGTGTATACTGTATATACGGTCTGTATTTGGACATGTATAATCTATCCTTGAGTTTATATGCCCATTAGTGCACACGGTGATATTACATGAAGTGTGTGCCGTTATACAGTATCTATCTACAACGTGTGTGTGTGTGTACTCGCACGTGTGCATGCACACGAAATGAGGGGTCGCTCAGGAGCCTCTCCCTGACAGTCATATCCCACACATTAATTAACACTCATTTTTTCCTGCAGAGGGTGGGGTGGGGAGGAGGGGGGGGGGTTCCGTTATCAAGCGTTTCATTCGCTCATTGTCCTCCCCTGTATCAGTAATGGGGGAATAGGGATTCATGCCTCGTGTAAGGAGTTAAAAAGGCTAGGAAATAAGGGAATTAGCTTCTTATCCACAGGGGAAAGCCAGTGAATGTGAGCGGTGGAAATGAGAATAAATAAGCCTCCCTCTAATGCCTCACCTAAGGAAATCCCACTGAGGTGCTTGCATGCTGCTGTGGCGCAAAAAGGAAAGAAGGGCGCCTTCTTTTGTCGAATTCTTTTAGCTTCGCAGAGACTTGTTTGACCTTCACGCACTTTGACTTTGCTTCAGACAAAAATATGAAGATGTTTCTTCCCCTCCTCCCCCCCCTGCTTTCTATCACAATGAGACTCCACAAAGACAGCGCGGGCTAATTGGCCTACCTTAAGGAGAGGGGGGGGGGGATGTTGATGCGTGATGTTTCTATTGTCATGTCGGGACCACCGACGAAATGGGAGCGAGACGAGAGAGGAGAGCGACGACAAGGAGGTAGACGAAAGATGAGTTATAAGGCAGCAGGAAATGCAGGCTCGGAATAGGCACAGAAAAATTCACCACCATTTGATTTCGAGTCGTGGAACCTTGTTGCACGGGCGGCATTGCTACTCCGTCAGCCCCGGGCATTGCGGGTTTCTGAATTGTTGAACCATCAAATGTCACACGATGGGAGCAAAGAAAGGAAGAAAATAACTCCTGCTTTTCTCAGGCAGAGCCCATCCAATTACAGCACTATTGACAAGTCCCAGTCTACCAGCCACAGCACTGACCGCTCATCCTCGCACATTTTGTTTTATAGCTAATGACAGTATGATAGGATGAGATAAACATTTATTGATCCCTGTTGGGTATAATTCAGGTGTTTTAGCAGCAACAGGAGTTGTGAATATACACTATAGTCTATAGGTCCATAGATATGTATAGAGATGTATAAAATAACTCAACGTAAAAGTCTGACACTCGTCATAATGCACTGATTCTAACTGACTTAACACATGTACATTATGTCTATAAACACAAGTATAAATGTACAATCTGTGACCATATATGCATATGCATCTATTGCCGATGCATATACGATGACTGGGTATTATTATAATATGTAGACAGACTATCAACTGTGAATATGACTAGACTAAGACTATATGAATAGTGTCAACTGGCCTTCAACAGTGAGTGTCTTCTATCGGCAGTGAATAATGGATACAGTATACCATACAATACAATCTATATGATCCAACAGTTCTCCTCGCCATGGCATTGTAGGCATTGTTTGTATTCACTTTGAAAGAAAATGTCTTTATGCACACCTACGATAGCCTGATTATCATACTGTAGCTTTCTTGAAGCTTCAGTCCACTCAGAGAGTGGGCGGGGTCGTAACGTTTCTGTCGTCAGACCTTCATTGGGCATTTAAAAACTAATTTCCTTTAATATCTACAAGCTCACAACATGTCACAATGCATCGCGCTGTGAGCTTGTAAATCTATTTCACACTTATCTCCGCCATCTGTCATAGTTCGATGTGTGTACAATTCCCAGTAGTCCGTGTGCAAACCAGCGCCAGTGGCCGTCCATGCAGTCAGTCCCAACAAACAGCAGGTGACAAATCAACAGTCAGGTTTGATCACGGCACACAGGGGAGTAAAGGTGCCAGCAGGTGCGATCCGCTAATGTTAATGAACACTCCACACCGGGCTTTTATGGGGTTTTTTTCTCCCCCCCCCCTCTTCCCTTCATCTCAGCCATCGACATTAGCATGGCGGTGAGTGGCAGGCCACTGGGCACGGTGTGACATCTGCTTGGCAGCTGAGCACGGCACCTGCGTGTTAACTAGGTGCTCCTACCTCCCAGGCTAAGCAGCCTCACATCAAGGATGAGTGGCTGGGTGAGCGGAGCAGAACAGGAGCACAGAGCAGGGATCTCTGGCAGCTTGTTAAATCCTCCCCACCTGGCGCAGCACAACCACACATATCACAGTCAATTGCCCTCTGGGGAGAGCTATGATCTCTTTCTCTCGCTCGCAGTTTGCCGCCGCTTGTACAACCTGGGCTGTCTGCTTTGTGTGTGGGTGTGTGCGCGTGTGCGTGTGTGTGTGTGTGTGTGTGTGTGTGCGTGCGACGTGCGTGCATACTTGTATAGCTATACTTGTGAGGGCCAAATATACCCACAGGTATAGTAGAATTTCAGTAATAGGCACTGTGTGCAGGACAGTTGCCCCGGTCGTCTCAATAGATATACCTTCTTATAATGGTTACAAAAATCTTTTTTTGAGTGGTGTAACAACTCCAAGGAACAGCAATGTCCGTGTACACCTACCTATCATGAGCACGGGTATATGACTATTAGTACCAGTAGGGGTGCTGTTTGCCAGAAACAGAGAGAGAGAGAGATATTATTAGTGCTGCACTGTTGCCTGCTAATGAGAGAGAGAGAGAGGAGAGGGGGGGTGGGGGGGAGAGGCGAGTTGCACCACTCAGTTCACACAGGTGTGATTTTAGAATTATGATTGCAATTGGGAAGGATATTCAGGTTGAAGATGAGGTTTTTTATGTTTAGGGGTTGGGGTTTGAGTTATGCCTGATTTGTACGTAGTTGCACGGTGGGTCATACACCGGAAATAAGCAATGTACAAGCTCACAACACAAAATACTGTTTTGAGCTTTGGAGCATGATCCAGCAAGCAGACCTTATTTTTCTTTGTGGATGCTGGCCTCAGCCCAGCACCTGGTCTTAGTAGATCTGCATGCTTTATTGTTGTCTTCAATTGTAGCATTAAAATTGCCATCCTGAAATGTTGATCACAGGTGTAGTGTGTGTGTGTAGTACAATTTGCGAAATATACATTTTTAGAAGCATTTTCCTCAACGTCAAAAAGAGAAATGATTGTTTTGTGGTTAAAGATTTGGAGAATTAGGCTTACAATTTGGAAAAGCCTAATTCATGCTTGATCTAAAAGCTCAATTTGTGGCTTTTTTCCCAGCAATTTTCTAAATGTTGTCCCCACAAGTACAGTAATACAAACACAAATGTGTGTGTGTGTGTGTGTGTGTGTGCGACTGAATAAATCAGAGAGGTGAGTTGGGCCAGGAGTGTTGTAGGTCTGTCGCTCTAGGCGTCCCAGCTCCGCTCCTATTTGTGTATTAATGTCTCTGTAACTGTATGTGTGTGTGTATACGTACAAGAGGCATCAAAAGAGCCATGATTGTGTTTGTGTTTGGGATTGAAGGGAACACGATAAAGACCCCGAGCTGTTCTTCAAGACGCTGCTCAAGCTAAAAGAGAGAGGCCTGGACTTCCAACTGTCTGTCCTGGGGGAGAGCTTCACCGATGTGCCAGGTGCATACCACGCACACACACACATACACATACACTCTGAGGCTGACACCCATGCATACACGGATTTCTTCTTAGTTTGTTGTCGTGCAGAAACCTTGTACCATGGGCATGTGCATTGCTCACTTTACACAATCTATGCCAATCTCGAGATTCCTTGTGTTTGGGTACTAAACCCACCTGTGCCAATTACGAGAATCTTGTGTTTCGTTGGTTTCTATCAATCCAGAATATTGTCTCGTCCACGGTGTGAAGCAATGTGTCCGCACCATTCACATACATCCAAGCGTTGGCTCGTAGCCAACGCAAGGAGGCTGGTAGAACCGTCACTAAATCAGCCGGGACAACGCTCCACACAAAGCTATCCAATGAACTTCCCATTGTAATGAACTGCAGACTCACTCCCAATCTCCCACCGTAGTCTGAAAACTCACTTCTTCAGACTCCATCTTAGCCCGTAGCACTTGCCATAGCACTTGCACTAGCCTCGTCGACCTCCAGGTGTATGCAAAGGCTAAACTTGTGCAATTTATATAGCATTTTATGTAGACATCGCACTCTATAGTATATACTCATAGCTGTTCTTAGCAAGCTTATGATTCTTCATGACTATTTCTGTGTAGGCTATTTGATGTATTACCATGTGTTGTTCTTGCTTACTGTAAATCAGTCTGGATTAAGAGCATCTGCTAAATGCCTAAATTGTAAATTGTACCTCCATATTTCAGCTTTGTGTTTTTTTCTTCTTGTTGCTTTGTTGTAAATTAACGATTTACTACGCCGCAGCCTTACGTCTACTACCCATTGTGAGCTTGGGGATCTGCTATTTTCTCTTTTTTTTAACATTTTTAAATTGGAAGTGGTTAAGTCTGTCTGTGGCTTTTATGAATACTGAACCAATGAAAAGTGTTAACAAGAGCTTGTGACTAAATGATGACGATATCGTCCCTGTCGGATGGAAACCTCATATGTCCAAAACTGTTACTTTTCAATTTTACAATTTACAATTTAGGCATTTAGCAGACGCTCTTAATCCAGAGCGACTTACATTAAGCAAGAACAAAAGCACAGGAATACATCACATAAAAGCATTTATCATGAAACATGCGTAAGCTAAGAAAGTAACAGTGGAATATCTATATAATGAAACTATACTATATTCAGGATTCAAATACAAAAGTTGCAGATATACAATGCCCGAAACACGTGGCTTTGTAGATCTGCTACTTTTGAGTGACACTGTAGTACGATCAAGTAGGACGTTAATTAAAATAAATAAATAAATAAACCGTTTTGACATACAAGGTTTCCACCCAACAGCAACCTTACACGGAGGCAGGTTCCATGGTGACATTCAAAGCAGCAACTAGAGAGAGAGAAAACTTTGCTGACTTTTCACTCACCTTTAAGAAGTTGCAACAGCCGATATCATCCTTTTTATTGCAAGTTGTCGTGCCCCAGGAGGCAGATGTAAATACTCCTTTGGTTTAAAACATTATTGGTTATTAGATTAGATTAAGGGCTAAGGTCATCAGACTGGGCCAGTGCATTTAGCCCTGCGGACACTTTTTAATTGATAAAACACACTCTCCATTTGCGGGCTGATGATGCTATAATGACTTTGGGACACTCACATGTATTTATGGCGCTGTGTTAAGTTAATTAATACACACTCCCCGCCATGGCTGGAAGCAAAGCCAGAGTTACAGGAAACACACTCTCTTATATTGGGATGTAAACTTTTATAGTAGCATAAACAGATGGAAAGGCCGACCGTAAATTTAGTCTCATATTTAGTAATTACCTTTATGATTGCTCGGAAGGCAATCACATTAGGACAATTTTAATCTACTTTGATTTTCTTAATAGGGTCACCGTTATTGATTATTTTCACCCCCTTACCTGTTTTTCCTTCCTTATTATTATGTTTGCAGCCGCATATCATAAACTCAAAGATTACCCTTCAGGCACCCGCGACCCCTATTTGGAAATTAAATGAAGATCTTTCACAAACCTGGCACGTTTTGGGCTGGTCTGTTGCTGAGTGTGACTCTCTCCTTGCCCACTTCTCTCGCTCCACACACTCCTGAGCTCATCAGTTCTTTTAGCGCGGACGCAGCAGCATCCCAGGAAGTCATTAGACCATCCTAAATGTCACGGCAGATGGCTTCCCAATGACATGCATTCACTTGCAATTATTTCATGCCTTTTAGTGTCCGTTTAGCCAACCTGGCATCCCTATTTTGGGCATGAGATTATAGGTGAAAATGTCTCATTTTATTATTATAATTATTTTCTTCTTATGTTCACTGTATTGACTGTGTTGTTAAATATAAAAATAAATAAAAATCCAATAAACTACTAATCACACAAAAAAAACCTACAAGCTCAGAACGCATCGTGATGCGATATGTTGTGAGGTTGTAGATCAGCAGTTATTTGCTGACAAACCATACAGGGTTTAACCCATTAGGGTTTCTAAATCAGTAGTTCTCAAACTTCCAAGATTTTTCAAAACATTTTAAAGATGCATTGTGAGCTTGTACAGCTGCTATTTTTGAATAGCCAACTCTATATCTAAAATGACACATGACGCTTTCCCAGTAGTTAAATGGAGTTCTCTCAAACGGAAATCTAATTGGCTCCGTTGACGGCCCATTAGCAGTGAGCAGCTCCTGATACGTAGAGCGCTTGACTTTCATTGGCTCCGACAAAAACGCAGCAAATCTTTGTGGCATTTGACTCAATCAGTTGCAAGGGCATACCGTATCAACTCATTCCATCTGATGGCGCCAATCATAAAACGGTAACAAAGATGGCCATTGTACTGTATGTGTGGCATAGACATCATGTTGTCCCTCTCTCTCTCTACCCCACATCCCCCCCCCCCCCCCCCCCCACACACACACACACACCCCCTGCGCTCCAGATATCTTTGCCGAGGCCAGAGGATGCTTGGATGACCGCATCTTGCACTGGGGCTTTGTGCCCAGTAAAGAGGACTACCTCAAGGTCCTGTGCCAAGCAGACGTGGTCGTCTCCACCGCCAAGCATGAGTTCTTTGGCGTGGCCATGTGAGTTCACCTCGCATTGTTTGTTTTATCATGCATGGCTTTTCAAGATCCAAGGTTCAAGGCTGTACGTTATTGTTACATCTCGTGTACAACTGTACATGTACATGAGAGTAACACTTATTTTGGGTTGGCTTCCTTCCTTCAGACAATGCAGGAGGATAGATAATAACAGTAGAATAATGATAAAAACATACAACGAGTTAAAGAAAGGGGCAAAAAAGAACAAGGAGAGAATGAAATAGATTCAAGAGCATCTTCAAATGTGCTTATAATCTTGGTATATTGTATATTATATACCGGCAGCATTTTTCTTTCTTTTTTCACCCAGTAGCTACTACAGTACCTAATCTTACTACTACTCTACATACTACTCTGTACAACAGAGTAGGTTTAGTTTCATGGCAGTTCGTTCATGTACCTTATTGTAAGTAGAATGAAGTCTATTCTATTGCCAGTCCCTTTCAGACTGTGTAGCTGTTTTCCATGCGGCTTATTGGATGTTTTATCTCAGGGTCAAAGTAGGATGATGGCTGTATTTGCAATCATTAGGTGGATCTTGTCCATTGCACCTAATGTAACTCCCTGATAGTCAAAACATGACCATTGTATCCTGACACATCTGGAGAAGTGTTCCTTGAACTTTTATTCAACTGCTCATAATTACTTTAGTTTCTTACCGCAAGTCCGCAACTCCCTTAAACTCTTAAAAAAAAAAACGTTTAAATTTGCTTGTAAGCGAGAGAAATGCTTACTCACTTGCTTTTTGGATTTTCACTTTATGTAGACAAAGGAAAAAAGAAGAAAAACATTTGCTTACTATACTGTACATGCTCATGTATGCGACGCATGTGTGCACCATATGCACACTACTGTACATCTGCATGCACGCACATGCACCCGGCCATGCACCTGAGAGTGGACACCTCTCTCAAGTAGAAAGGGACAGTGAGAGAGAGAGAGCACGCAGGGCCTTTTCATCTTGAGGCGCACAGACTGGAGCGAGCACGAGGTACGACTCTAAAGAATCACTGATCAGAAGAAAGCCCAACTTCAGTCACCTGTGCTGTTGCATTTGAAGGAAGGGGGGCTTACATCAGAACATCCAGAGCCAAGGTGCACGCTGCAGAAGAGAGGTCTCTGTAGAGCAAAGCTTGAGATGTCATCAAACACCTACATGCCTTAATTTATGCTTCGTCCTATGACTGTGCCGCATGCCGAACATAGCTGATCAACAAGCCCACAAGGCGTCGCGGCCGCGGCGCCTTGTGGGGTTGTAGATCAGCTATGTTCGGTGCGCGGTGCGGTCGTACGCTGATGTATAAATTGTGGCTTTTTGGACCAGTACTGCTAACTATGCAGCCCCTCAGCCAGTCTACTACAGAACCAGATCTTGCATACAGTACAGACACCGTAGGAGCTGGTGTTTTTTGTGGGTCTTTTGGGGCACTGCTGACATTCATTTGCAGTTGTATACACTACAGCCTAGGCGTTGGAATGTGGGACAGCACGCACGCACACACCCACTCACGTGCACACACACACGCGCACGCACACACACATATGCATGCAGAAACGTCATAGAGAAAAGTTATATATTGCAAACAAATATGGCCTGGCCACCTTGATGGCGAGCGGCGAGTATCAAACAATGGCATAATCTGGCTGTGCGGTTACATACCCGAGTGTGACTAATTGAATTGTAAGATGTTTCCAGTTAAATCGCTTCCTACTTTACATAGCGGGCTTGAGAATTATTTATTTATTTTTGCAGCCCGGAATCGAAAGCCATATAGTTGCAAAGGCTCAGAGTTCGCAGAAGAAGAAAACAAATGAACCGGGTCAGGAGGAGCAGAGAGATATATAGTTATGCTGTCACTGCTCCGTGTGCGTCTGCGTGTTTACCAGCAGAATGTGTGCGAGGAGGAAGCGTCTAATGGCGGAGAGCAAAACACCGCAGAATGAAACGTCTGCTAATTATGGCAGAGAAAAAGAGTGTCCTTCTGAGTTTGAGGAGGAGCCGTCCCTTAGGGGGAGCCTTCTACAATGATGTTCCTACTTCCTTTGATCCAAAACCAGGGGGAACGGAGAGGCACAGCCCACCCACCACGATCTATTGATAGTAATCTATGTGGTTGCGGTGTGTTTGTGTGTGTGTGTGTGTGTGTGCGCGTGTGTGCATGTGTGCATTCATGTATTCTTGTGCACATCCTTATGTGTGTTTTTTTTTAAACTATGCACACACACGAGAACATAGACTTGTTCTCGGGTCAGTGTGGGTTTCCCCTGGTGAGTGGTGCTCAGGTGGAGGGAGGGCACTGAGTGCCTCCTCAGCCACACATTGGGTGTTTTCTTCTGCTATTGTAAATAGTTTAACCCATTTAGACCTGAATAGCAGATGTACAAGCTTGTAATAAGCTTAAATACTATATCTGCTGTGTTGAGAACCACGTATGTTCTAAACTACTTTTCTAAATTGTAAGAGGTTTTTGACTAAACCCAAATGATCGGATCGGGAGCAAAAGACATCCCTAGTATCATTATTACCAGTAAGACGCCTGAGGTCGCGTGCACTGGCCATATATGGAGTGTGTCTTGAGTGTGCCAGGTTTGATGAGGTCAGATCAACATAATGGAATGTCAGAACAGGTCAGCTTCGTATATGGAGATCTAAGGGTGGCAGCGGGGGCAGTGTCTTGAGTGTACAGGGTTTGATGAGGGCCCAGGTAAGGCCGGGACTTAATTGAGGCCTGTTGAGAACTCAGATTTTCGCTGGCTGCCGGGCACGGCTGCACAAATACATTTGGGGCAGGCCCGTCTAGAGTTTAAATGGACAGGTATCAGTCAAAAGGCAAACATCGAAGAGGAAGGATGGATGGATGGGGAATTTCAGAGCAGGTGCTGACATCATATCCATATACTAATATTGATAACATCAGGGATCTCCATATATGGGCTTAATCATCCTGATGATGTCATAGTGATGTCCCGCCACCTGGGCACAATATATGGGTGCTTTTCCCATGTTTGGGGATTTTGAGTGACTGACGGACAAAAGACGCATGATTCCATAGTTAACTGCGACCTTCGGTCGCAATTATATCCATATCATGATAGACTGGATATTGTCTGTGATTTTGGATATTGTACTATTGTGATATGGCATAATAAGTGTTATTACAAAATGTAAATATCGGCTCGTGAAAAATCCGTATCGGCAGATACTCAAAATCAAATGATCGAAATCGGAGCAAGAATAAGGTGATCGGGACATCCCTAGTACATATGATTTGATTTGTGTTTATAAAAATGATACATAATGTATTTATTTTTTTTTTTCAATTTGATTGGAGTGGCTAAAGGGAACAGTTAAGGAATTGGACCGTTAAGAGGGAATCGTTCCCAACCCTCGACCTAGTCCAACAGTAAACAATAAAATCCCCAGAGAGAGAGAGAGAGAGTGGCTGCAGCATCCTAAATGAGGCGTCCACTCATATTGCCGCCGAACTGAGGTGTCACCAATGTGTTTCATCCTCATTATTGTTGAATTTGGCCTAATCTGATTAATTATGGGCAGGCAGTGTGAGCAGACGCCTATTCATGCCCTGCAGTGATGAAGTAATTTAGCCCAGCAAAATTATCAGCTAATTATATTTGAGATGAAAAGCCTGATAACCATTTGCACGCTTACACATCATGCCAATGGAACGGAACTGACCTTAATAATAGCTTTCATAGATTTCTTTTCTTCTGTCACCGAAAACCAGAGGGCTGCGTTGCAGCCACCACCGCCAAATTAGCTTGATGAGTGTTATTGCTTTACTTTTTGTGACTACACCAGTCATTGAGGAAGCCTGCGGAACACCTTGATTCAGGGCGTTGAAAGCAGAGCCCTGCTCAGCAGACTGTTTGTGTAACTCGAGGTGTAACGTGAGTTTTTGTAACTAATCGGAGGCAGTCGACGGCACAGCTTGCAAAAGGTGGCAGAGCGTGGTGCTGCCAGCGGGCTTTCTTTGTCCGTCAATTAAGTCCTGTGAAATGATAGTGCTGGAAATGAATCTGCTGTTTAAATATGCATGTCCTCCTCAGCGTGAAGAATGATGCGCTTAAAGTGATGGGCAAGGAGTGAGATTGAAAAGTCATCAAATATTAACGTACCTTGTACAAAATGTTTAAATAGGAGGGCAACTACGGTGGTCGGTGGGGTTCAAATAAGTTCAGTCGAAGGGGGAAAAGTGTATGGTGATTGTGAACTGCCTCATTCTTTTTTTTATTTTTTTTGGCTTACGCCTTTTATTGGTTTTTTGAAGGGACAGACAGTAGGCTGACAGGAAACGGGAGAGCGATGGGGGAAGACATGCAGTAAAGGCCGTGTCGGGCTCGGGAGTCGAACCCGCGGCACACTGCGACTGGATTACCAGTCGGGTGCCCAGACGGTTACGCCACCGCCTGGGCCTCATTCTTATTGTTGTTTTTTGAGGGGCGGTAGCTTTGGCTGGCCTTGGCTTTCGGAAATGAACGCCATATGGCAGTCTATAGATTTTTAGAGCACTTTAAACTGAGTAGATCCACGTCTATGGACTTTCTACTGTTTGTTTAGAGCACTTTAAACAAACATAGAGTACAGTGTTGTTTAAAGGAGTGAGGCGCCCCTAAATTCACGCGAGTGTGATTTCCATTTTAGGACCAGTCTGACTTCTATTTGGCATTGCAGACTCACTAAATTGGATGCCTTAAGAAATGGTCATGACATGTGCTGTTCCACATTGCTGGGAATTGTCCTATGGATGGGCTTCTCCCCTCTGGATTTACTCAGCCAGTCCGTCCAGGATTTCATTTAGACTGAAACCATCATGAAAAGAAACCAATGTCAACAATGACACAATGGCCCCCGTTTTGACACGGCTGCTCAACCCAGACAATTATTAGCGTCAATTTTGACACGGCTGCTCAACTCAGACAATTATTTAGCGCCGGATAACGTTTTCAGCTTGCTATGTTAGGGACAGAGCGACCGGCTTTGGTCCGTCTAGCTGCCAATGCTAGATGTTTCCCCGCAAATGGGATTATGATACATCTAGCAGCACACTGCATAACTTAAGGCCAAGGAATTGCACAATGTTTGCATTATGGCTTCTGTGTATGTGTATTACCCGCTATCTTCTTCTAATACAATGCAGGTTGGAAGCTGTCCATTGTGGCTGCTACCCACTTTGTCCCAATGCTTTAGTGTATCCAGAAATATTCCCAGGTAAAGTCTCTAAAGCACTCATTTATAATTTGTCGTTGGCATGCCGAACATGGTAGATCTACAAGCTCACAGTAGATCAGCTATTTTTTGCAACGCTGTCATGCGACGGCGAATGCGATATATAAATAAATCAGTCATTACCTCCCGCTGTGCAAATAAATGATCAAAACTTCCCAGGTCATTTAAATTTGCAAGGATTCCTCTGCCTTTTAAGGTGATATATTCCTGTGAAAAAGTTGCAAGAGAAGCGCCTGCCAATGGATTCCCTTTGCAAATGAACCTTCTTAAGTCCATAACCGGCTCTTCTTTCAATTAGATTTGCATAAATAATGTGAATCTTTAAAAAGAATACGAGTTCAATTATGTAAAACCTGTCCCAGTTCAGTGTAATATGTATTTTTAATTATAAAAGTGAGCAGTACTGTATCTAGCTTCATATGCTTTGAGGTTTTATGTGTGTGTGCTTACGTGTCTTTGCGTACACACACACTTGAATCTCGTTCTTTCTTCTCGCTCCTCAAAGCGGAGTATCTGTACTCCACACCTGAGCAGCTGTGCAAGAGGCTTCAGGGACTGTGCAGGAGGCCCGATGTGGCCAGGAGACACCACGTCAAGGTAGCTATAGCATCTCCCGACGTGACAGGCAGAGGATGAAAACATGAATACTGTAGTTCAAACACTCTCCCAATACATGTGGGATTCCTCCTCCGTGTGCTATCTACTCTCTCTCTCTCTCGGCCTCCTCCAGGTCGACACGGCTGCGTTCTCCTGGGCGGCTCTGGGAGGGGGTTTCAAGAGTCTCCTCCTGGCAGACCCGGCGGACCACCAGCGTCCCGCGCAGGAGGAGGAGGAGGGGAGGCAGGCAGGGCGAGGCGAGCGGCAGACAGGCCCCGACTCCGAGGAGTCGCCGCTCGTTCACAAAAGTGGGCACACTTAACTGCTGGTCCATTAGTGGCAGAGAGCGTGATGGATTTAGAGGGCTGTCGGAAAGTCTGCTGCCAGGGGAGCCGTGCCTGGCTGACACGCAGCCACGGGCCACAAACCTGTGGTGGCTTCCCAGACACAGAGACTCGCAGGCACCTCTCCTGCTCCCAAATCAAAGCCAGTCCCCCCCCCCCCCACCTCTACCCCATCCCCCTACACCCCCATTCTGGAGACATTGTGTCGGCACCCATAAACGTTCCTCCAATCTTCACGTGTTAGAAGAGAGTCTCTTTTATATTTTGTGTGGTTTTCGAGGAAAAGGGGGGAGAGCGGGGGTGTTGGGGGTGAACGTGTAAGAGCCTTCATGTTTCCCATAGGCGGTGCCACCACCTCATATCCGGTTGTATCCATTTTTATCCTTTGTGCTAGAAGACGTAAGACGGCTAGAATCCCCCTCACTTGCATCCATACCCACCCCTCCTCCCTCTCCACCGCGCCGGCAGAGAGGCAGCCAAATTGTGGCTCGGCGGGCTATATTCTGTGCTGCTCCACCTGGAGTTGCCAGGTTTGGGCCAGAGGCCTTGGCACACGCTACTGTCTCTAGAATGGCCTAAGCAGGCCCTCTGCAGAACCCTCTCAGGAGGAGGAGAGGCTGCCACACCGACATGAACTTCCAAAATGTCGTCGCTGTCGGGGCAGAAACATCTTCTCTCCATATATGTTGTGGGTTTTTCCTTGCAAAATTAACGCTCTACTTGATCATACTACTACAGAGTCACACAAAAGCATCAAAAGTAGCAGACCCACAAGCTCGAAACAAACTTGTAGATCTGCTGTTTTTGAATCGTGAAAAGTAACAGTTTTGGACATACCAGTTTTCGACCCGACAGAGATGAAATTCACTTAATTTTGTAACTGTAATACATTTTGCTGTGATCTCATCTGTGATCTTTCTTTTCCACATAATTATAAAGTTTTATGTTTTAAAGAAAAGTTGGTGTATGTCCATATCCTTTGAAGGAGCTAGAGGAAGTGGTGTTTGGAAGTGAATGTACTCTAATCTGTTGCACACAATGGAATGGTAGAGTCTAGTCTATTTCCAGCAGAAAAGGCCTTTGATGTTTTCATTTTGTTTTATTTTTAGCATAAGAGTTGGAGAGGGCATCCTGTCCAGCCCATCACTCGGCCTCTACCAGCCATGTCAAAGGTGTTCCAACCAAAGACGTTTCAATAATCGATTAGCTAGACAAAAAGACTGCCTCTCACTCAGCATTGTGAGGGCGAAAACTACTCCAAGATTAACATTTTTCTGAAGTTTGTAAAGGGGGGGAAGGGGGGTTAAACGGCATGATTGTTAGCCTATACCTCAGAAGAAACCTTAGAAGCCTCTAAATCATTTTCTGTGTTTTGCAACCCTCTTTTTTATTTTCCAAGCGCGTTCCCTTAAGTGTTGCTAGCAGCGACCTGAATGCAGTGCCTTTTCATGTCCCCTTGATCTTTTATGGAGTAAACGCAGGCCAAGAAAACAGACTTAGTGAAACACAGGGGCTTATACGGTGGAAGAGGAGGAGGTGTTGAGAGGAGAGGAGGGAGAGAGAGATTCCAGGAGAAAGATAGTCTGAATTAAAAGCCTCTATTATGCACGTGTTTGTGCGTTTCAGGAGGAGAGGAGGGCTAGGCCCAGGATCTGGAGAGGTTCCCATCTTG
Organism: Protomyctophum bolini; assembly: GCF_963924005.1. NCBI lineage: Eukaryota > Metazoa > Chordata > Actinopteri > Myctophiformes > Myctophidae > Protomyctophum > Protomyctophum bolini. Next base: position 22,875,772 of record NC_137877.1, on the reverse strand, counting down.
GTTATTAATGGACTTTGAGGTAACACGGGCCTCGGGGTGGTGCAGCATCAAACTGTCCACCCACACGGCAGAGCGCGACACACGGCTGTGGCCCCGGGCGTCCTTAACCCACAGCCTCCCCATCCCCCCACCCCTGTGCATTTTATACATTCTCACACATGATAAAAAGGGAAGAGGGGGTGGATGCAGGGGATCTTTTGGGGGTGCCCCCCCCCCCCCACCACACACACACACACACAAACCTTTAGCTTCCAACACAAAGCCTGGGGTTTTGTATGCAACTAATGGGTGAGTAGGTGTTCTGTGTACACTAGGGGCCCCACAGTGGTACCTGCGGTCTCTATTGACATCATTCGTACCGTACTGTTGCTGTACTGTCAGGTTGTGGGGTAGGTAGTGCAGTACGTGGTTAGAATGGAGATAATTACCTCATTCATTTAAGTGGAGGTCTTTTGTCAAATCCTCCAGATCATCCTGTGAGGATGAAATGAAGCGTGTTTGTTTTGTGAGGCATGGCAGCCCGCTGGATGACACAAGTAGTTTCTGTTAACGTTCAGCGCTCAGTGCACACACAGCACAGCACAGTGTATTCCCCCGTCAAACGGCTGCATTCATAAACTAAAAAAAATAATACGAGAAGTGAGGCGCGTTTTGTTCCATTGGCGCTGACGTGTCTTACTAGAGGGACTCGTGAATTGGTTCGGATGTCAGATGTGCGTGAAATTGTCGGAGGTAGATATTTGTCACTGCGGAGTGCGGAGGGTGAGCTGCGTTTCTGGCAAAGCTGTGCAGAGTTGATTTTGATTAACATTGTAAGGTGAAACACTGAAGTCACAGAACTCTGTCTGAACAATGTTCTCTTCTTTCTCCTGGAGCTCATCATTGAATATACCAGTGGTCCTTTACGGTGGTACCCCGGCTAAATAATTGATGATATTCTGGAACCATTTGGACCCTTACATGTCTGTAACTCTTACATGTCCATTTGGTTCCATGCGTGCACTCTCAGAGTTAATAACACTGAGGATTTCACAGTGGTGTCCCAGAGATATAAAAAAAAGTGGGTGTCCGTGGCCTAATTAAACTGGGGTTCTGCTTTTTACATAATCGTTGCTTTGGTGAAGAAACCTCTCATCTCTATATTTTAACTTTTTTGTGTTTTTTTTGTAAATTAATGCAATAGAGTGTCACACAAAAGCATCAACATAGCAGATGCACAAGCTGGAAACATGAACTTGTAGATCTGCTACTTTATCTATTTTTGAATTTGAATCCTGAAAAGTAACCGTTTTGGACATGTAAGGTTTCCACCCGACAGGGATGATATTTCCCTGTCTGTGTGTTAACCGACCTCAACGTGCTCGTTGCTCCATCCAACCCAAATGTTCTCTCACATTCAGCGCTCAGTCCTCAACCAAACGAGAGGAGAAGAAATGCTACAAATGTCAGTAACGGAGGGGGGGGGAAGCTAAACGGACCCTTAAACATGCCACATCACGGCAGTTTACCGCTAACGCGTGTTCCGTCTGCACAAGTAGGAAAATGGCATCCCGCCGTCCTCCCGCGCTAAACACTGTGAACAATTCTGCCCCGTGGTTATTATTCCCTTCCACCTGGTAGGCAGAGGAGAAAGGCAGCGGCATTAATGCAATTTCCCCTCGCGCTATGCAAAGTGTGTCAGACCCACTCTGCTGCTCACCGATGTTTGCACGGCAGAGAGCCGCAGTAGAGAGAGAGACAGACACACGCCGCACCACACACACACACACACACACACACACACACACACACACACACACACACTCTCTCTCACTCTCTAGACTCACACACACACTATGTAAATCTGGTGCAGTGCTATATGCACTTAGAGTCAACAACAGACACCGTCGTTGTATAAACATCTTATTAACTGTGATTGTGAACCAGGTCTCAGTTTGCAAATGAATCTTCCCAGCAAGGAGCCCAAACCTCACGCCACACAAAGGAGGAGGAGACGCGCGTCTCGCATTGAGTGGTCTCATTGGAAACGTTTAAACGAATCGTTTAAGTCACGACGTTTCAGATTTGTTTCGGGATTAGTGGACATTTGAATGGCTTGCTTTCCCGCAGCGCCAGCGCCCAATGCGTGAAAGACTAACCTCCACTTATGAAAGCGTGAATCACCTCCGAGTGGCACTGATTGGACATCGGGAATCACGGCACAATGGAGGGCCTAATGCTGTTACATCACGCCACGCTGCGTGACAATTTTTAGATTATCCTCATTAATCTTCCATCGATTCCTTTATTCAATATTTATTCCAAGAAGCACCCTCGCTGTGAATTCATTGAGCTATCCCTCTGTATCTGGCAGAGGTGGAAGAAGTACTCATTGTACTCAAGTTAAAGTAGCAATGCCACAATGTGCAAATACGCTACAACAAGTAAACGCGCAGCATGCCCAATATTACTTGAGTTCCGGTGGTAAAAAAAAATCAAAATATCACATTTCACAATTTTGTGAAAATGTGTCAATCTTTCTAAGCAACTTGTGACTAAAACTGTCAAATAATTGTTGTGGCGTAAAAAGTACATTTGCCTTGAAGTATACAGTATTGACAAACTGGACAATGCTAAAATAAAGTTAAAGTACCGTACCTCATTTGAGTAAATGTACTTCGTTTCTACCACTGGTATCTGGCCACCAAGCGATATCCACTGTATACACGGTAAAATCCTTACCTCTGAGTGTGAGCAAAATGTATACTGTATACTATCAGTTCCCACTATTTTTTATTTTTTGCTTTAGTACCTCCTTCCCCTGATTTCTGAATAGCCCCTCTGAATAGCCCCTCTGTCTGACTAAACCATAGCTAGCATCTGATGCTCAATGAATGTTAACCCACCTCTTTAAAGGACCACTTCACCACTTTTCAACGTATCTTCATATAATTGGTCCTCACTAATGTTTATGATAAAATACCACCATTTTTTCCTACTCTGTCTCATAGGAGGGCCTTTGGGCAGTTCAGAAACCCGTCCACCAGTGACATCATCATTAGGCAGATTTGTTTTAATATATTTAGAATTTTTATTATCGTGAGAACGATGGCTTTCATTTTTGCATTGCAACTTTTCAGGAATAGAAAGCCTTCCGTTTCTATTAGCTTGGATTCCCCATCAATGATGATGTCACTGGACGGGTTTCTGAATTGCCCACAGCCCTCCCATGAGACTATTTTTTTTTTTGGATCATTAGTGAGGACCAATTATATGAAGATAGGTTGAAAAGTGGTGAAGTGGTCCTTTAAGAATATATCATTACAAAAAAATGGAAAGAGTTACTGTCACCAGAGCAGCTTTCTTTTAAACTCTGGCCATAACGTATAACTATAGCTACTGTAAGTCCAGTTTTGGTTACAAAGTGTTAAAAGTATTTTTATTTGAATTTATCTTTAATACTTTACAGATAAGCAGGTTTACACAAAGTTTGTGAATATGTTAATAAACATAAGCCATCCATTTTACATTCCTGTAGTAATTCTGCATACCCATATAGGAGAAAGACTGGACTACCACATGGATAGGGCCCACGGGCTGACCACAAAGTGGGTCACGTGAGGTCCTGGGTCATATAGACAAAAGAACATTGAGTTATTGCAGTTATATTGCTTTCAAAATGAATGCAGAACTCTGGTCCCAGTACAATACTATAGTGCATAGAGACTGTACGCATTTATCCTGTTGAGCATAGAAACTCTGAGCACAGAGGGTGTTGAACAGGCGATAAATGATCAAAAACAAAAACAGAAGGCATTTACCCAGAAATAGAAATTAACACATATGGCCAAAAAATGATCTGTACCGGGGCCAAGAGGAAGCCTGCAGATGCTACACTCTCACAGATGATGTACAGATCACGTTGCAGATGTGGACGCCATCATTGTCTAACTGGGTCAGACCGTACCGCATTTCCCTCCGCTTGCCAAGAACCGTGGTCAAGCGAACATTATCAAAATATGTCTGCAGTATAAACTCCAGTTTTTTAGCAGTACCATTTCATGGACCGACACGGAGCAGCCAGCTGTGTGTGACTGTGGAATGAAGCAGTTGTCTCGTTCACTCGAGTGCCGCAGCGTCTGTCAGAGACGCCCCGTGTCAGTCCACTCCGCTCCACCCATGGCGCTCCTATGGTCCTAACCCACGGCACTGGTAGTGGCCGTGTGTGCGAGCGGGGCGCCCACAACAGAGCCAGGTCGCGACCCAACGACGCCATAAACGTCCGTAACAATGCCAGTCAGTCTCCCAGTCGCAAAATGCCACCCCACTCATAAAGGTTTTATTGAGAGGTCCATAAACCAGTGAATGTATTAAACCTTTTCATTGGCCTGTTAATACACAATGCTTTGAACAGTCGGGGTGTTGTGTGCGCTGCGTGTGTTTACTGTTAGCCTGGGTGTGCTGTACAGTAGGTGTACTGTGTGTGTTTGTGGAATATTTGATACCTCAGGGCCGTCGGGGTTGTTTACCTTGAACTTGTAAGTCAAAACCACTTTCCTGTGTTTAAATGAAAATCTTTTTTTTTTTTTTTTTTTTTTTAATCTTTGAAGCTCTGATTGATAATTTACTAAGTATCGTTTTCCAGATGCTGATAAGAACCCACGCATGCTGCTATCTATGTTTTTACATTTGCTTAATTACTGTATCATTCCCATGGGGTCGATACAGGTTTTGACAACATCGGTATCTGCAATTATGCTGCCGGATCTTTTGCACTTTCGGCCTGCTGTCACCAATATCGGTGTGTCATTATAGGGATATTTTTTCAAACATTGCAGATGCATTAGCTCACAGCACATCACACGGCAACAAAAACAGAAAAGTAATGGGGCTTATAAAATCAAGCTCAGTTTATGCGTTTATTCTTTTATCCATGAAAAGTTGTTGATTTGTATTGATTTACATTTACGTTTTGCACCCTTTTTTTCAAAATATCAGTCCAAACATGGTTAATCTGGTGGTCTAGTGTGCCATGTGGGCAGGGCTCTATAGTTGTAGGTGCTAACTTGCAGCAGCCTGTGGTCTAAAGTGGACTGAACAGGCTTGGCAGAACCTTACAGCTGGAGACGAGGAGGGGCAGCGGAGCGTGATCCCTTCTCTCTGTTTTGGTGTTACATTTCGAGCCTGTTGTCATCCCCTATTCCTCTCCTCGTGCATACGATCCAGTGAGAATTATTCTCCCCCACCACCCCCCTGTAATTAAAGTCCGTTTCTCCAACCTCTACTCCCCCCCCCCCCTCCCTTTTTGCCCAGAGGTCAGATAAAGGCAGAGCGGTTCATTCCTTAATGTGTAGGTCGTAGAGATGAGTGCATCATTGTTGCTGGAGGTTGTGAATGACTAGATTGTGGCCCTGAGCCGTGGCGTGTTCACTCATCTTAGCCTCAACAAAGAAAACACACTTCCACATAAACCCCACGAAAACATGGCCCAGTCATTTTCTCCCTCTCATGGCGAAGCCTGATGCAAAATATTTTAAGGATTGAGACGGAGAGGGAGAAAATATGATTCAGCTGCAGCTGGTTTGTTCCACTTAATGATGATATTGTGTAGGCTGAAATGAGAATTCCCTTTTTTGTTAACAAACTTCCATTTTAGACTAGAGGAGGGCAGCGAATATAGTTCATGTGTGTGTGAGAGAGGGAGAGAGTCAGAGAGAAAATGTTGAAAAGTAAGGAAAAATGTTGGTTTGGGGCCTTTTGAAACTGGTGGATTATCAACAAAGAACAGCTACATTAATTTCACGCATCAGGAGCGAGGCTGGTTCCATCCTCTTGGCTCTGCGTCTGTCTGATTGTAGGCTGAAACAACACCTCCAGCATGGAGCCACCAAACTAAAAGGGAAAAAACACAAAAACAAAGAACGCTGGTCTGGGAAATGTGTTTATGCAAATGTACATGTGTGTGTGCACATGTTGGTACGGATAAGGAAAACCAGTAGTTTTCTCATTCCGACATCTGATATGCGATATGCACGGTCATCGAGAAAACCTGTTGTGCTGCTCTGATTGTCGGATTGAGAAGGACTGGCAGCGAGCCAAACGATGGCTTTATTAGGCTTCCCATGCGTCTTGTTGCACATGTGCATGGGTGTCGTAGTCTGCAGTTGTCATTTTGTTAAAAAAAAAGAACAAGAAACATTGTTAATTTGTGGACAGCTTAAAGTTGTTCTAGTTCGCTCGTTGTGTTGAAGTCGCGGTAACGTCATGCACGTACATAATAGGCCCATATTTGGAATGAATTACAGGCTTGTGTGTTCACACTCTCACCCCCTGTTGGGAAGAAAAAGCACTGTCTATTAGAGCACTGTTTCACTGTCTATTAGAGCACTGTTTCCCAGACAGTGGGTTGGGACTTGGGACCCGTGTTCGGGTTGCGGACCAATCCCCTTTTTTGTTTCCTCATTTACAAAATATATATAGTATATATAATATATATTATATCAAAAGACACAACTTTTCATCAATTAAAAACAAATTCCTATAATTATTTCATAAATATGAATAAATAATATAAATAATGTATTTCCACTAGTTTGGATCCCGGGCAAACAAATATTTTCTTTTTGTTCTTGAGCTAAACAGTTTGATTTGGCCTATATTTTCTACAATGTAAAATGTGTGGCATTTAACAGATGGTCTTATAGTGTCTTAAAGTGTCTTACATGGGGAGAAAAAAGCAGAGTAAGCCTTAACTCTAGTCAATACATAAGGTGAATAGACGGGTTGTGAGCTTATTGATCTGCATTTTTGGTTGTACATGGCACTCAAAGCTAGTATAAATCAGGCATAACTGTTCTCATGCGTTTATCAAAGAGGCTTAGGCAACATCCATGCACCTTTGAAGGCTTGTCACGCCAGTCAAAGTTATTCATACTGGATGACACCACAGTTATGTGTGTGCACTGCACGCCATCAAGAGACCAAAACAAAGACAGAACTGAAAACATACTTATTATGTGAGTAAATGTTTTGATGTGGAAATTTCATTTACCCCCATTTTGTAACGTCGACAAGCGCAAGTGGGGGGAAAAAAGCGAAAAAGAAGAAAAAGCCTAACCGCTGTGATAAAGAAACAGCATCAAAGCAGTCAGACTGTCAACCCCGGTATCTCAGGGTTATTTAAAAATGCAACGACTTGAAAGATACATTTTTAAATAAAGGCCAGCCTCAATTTTCCATGAGCCTTCAGAAGAAGAAGAAGAAGGAGGAAGATGCGCCCCTCCAGGGGAGCGGAGCATTAAAGGTGCCATAATTAGATGAGTGCGCCCGCCGATTCCACATTAGCTTGTTTTACCGTTGCCATATGGGCCCCGTTTGGGAGCCTCCGTGCCGGTGTTCCCTGATAGGACAAAAGGGAAGGAAAAGGGGAAGGCAAAAAATGAAAGGAGGGAGTTGTCCTCGAGTGACACAGTCATATGCTATCAATATGCTGCCATACTCCTGCTGCAGCTCAGCTTGCGTTGTAATGGAGCCCTGGTGGTTAGAACAACCAGTGTTGCCATTGTGTGAGAGAACCAAGCAACCAGTACTGTACTGTATGGGAAAACAAGCGCGACCAGGCCACATGATAACTTTACAGGCTCACGACGACACATCGCAATGCGTTGTGAGCTTCTAGATCTCCTATTTTCTAAAAAGATCTTGAAATATAATGTGGAATATTTGGAATATTTTTTATTTATTTTTTAAACATTCTAGACTAGTAATGACACAAATCTGGTACGAGGGGCTCCCTGCCATTTTCTTCAGGTGGGTAGGGGACAAATGTATATTCATTTGGAGGTATTTGACATGAACATATTTGAGAACCACTGTTTAAATAATAATTAAAAATAAATGGAAACAAGCCCAAATAAGCAACCTCACTTTAGAACAAAGCCCAAAAAGGAAAGAATAAGCCTAATGTTGCTTATAGCAGACATGGCAACACTGGTTAGAACGTGGCAAGCCCACAGCACGGGGACTGCTGCAGGATGCATTCATCTCTTTGAGGCGTGCAACAGTTAATCAGACAAATCAATCTAATTGATTATGAAACATAATCGATTTCAATGAAATAATTGCTTTTCGGAAAATGTTTGAAAAAAATAATCTTGTCATTACAGAGCCATTAACGTCATTAATCAATTAGAATTTTTCCGTGTCAATGCGTGGATCCATGAAAAAATTGAAAAAGCATTTTTATAAAACGTGCTTCTTGATTATCCGATCAATCGAAAAAGTTAACTAGAATAATCGCTTAATTTCTTAGTTTT
>NC_137877.1:22621718-22867278 GCF_963924005.1 Protomyctophum bolini | reverse complement strand
CTGTTTTCTTTTCTTTCCCTTCCTCCCCCCATCTTTCGTAACGTCAAGTTTCAGGGGAGTGAAATGTGGTGCTGAAAGCTTTGGTGGCCCGTCGGCCTCGTTTGGTCTTCGAAAGTGTCTGTGTGCGCCAGGAGGGGAGGTCACCCGAAGCGGGGGGCTCGTCCACCCACCGCCCGCGCTCCCCCACCGCGAGCGAAACACACGACCACAAAGCTAGTTTAAGTATGTCGCTCTCCCATCGTTCCCCAGTCGCCGCTGCCAGAGCATGAGACATCTGATTTAGAGAATAATAAAATACAGAAAAATGGCTTTCCCATAATTACAGACTCTCTTATCTCGGCACGAGAGAGAGAGAGAGAGGGGTGCAAGGAGACGAAGAAGAAGAAACTACTAAATTCCATACAGGCAAAGTCGTCTTCTGCATTGGCTTTTAAAATGAGTATAAAAAGAAACTGCTGTTTGGGAATATGAAAGCGTTCGGCTGATTCAAAACCGATGTGCGTACTGTCGTACGGTACCACACAGCTACAATTGTGTTTCGACGGAGGATTATTTGTACATTTGGTCCATATGCTGACTGAGCAAAGAATTTTTTCTTTTTTTTGACAGTATTTACACAAATCACATTTGCTCCTTGACAATGTCTGGTTGAATGTCAGAGGGTTTCCTTTGATTTGACTTGGAAGCGCTGTGCGCGTGTCAGACACGGAGACCAGCTCCATCGCTCCAGACGTCAACAACAACAATAACAGCAGATCAGTCAACTTGCTAGGGAGGAATGAACATCCGTTTCGAGATTGAGTGTTTGGACAGTTAAAGAAAAACTGACGCCAGTCACTGTCTTTTCTATTACCGGGTGGCATTTCTTTTTTTTTTCTCAAGTGGGGTCCAGGGATGGACCCTTATGGGTTCTGTAACAGAGTGTATCAAAAGGGAACCATAAGTACCGGTCAGAGTCATGATCTGGTGGTGAAATCCTCATGATTCAAATTCAAAAGCATCAAACGTAGCAGATCCACAAGCTGAAAACGCTGATGCTTTTTTGTGATGCCGTTGTGTGATGCCGTAGTGTTCTCAAGTGAGGCGTTAATTTAGGAAAAAACATACAACGTTAGAAAATTATGGATAAGAGTTTTCTTCCTTGGCAGCAACACTATTTAAAAGCTACCAGTAGAAGAGTATCTTCTTCGGATGATATCTTCCTTTTCTTTTTTCGTCCCCCCCTCCCCTCCTGTCAATGAATGAATTCTCTGGGGCCATTTTCTTTTCAGTTGCATTATTGTACCTGGTCTTCTTCAGTAAGACTCCTGCCTCTTGCCTTTCAAGACCAAAATAGCTCTGAGAACAAAAAAAAATGAAGCTTCGCTCGCAGAGCACAAATTCAATGAACACATTCACCCAAACGCTTTTCATGTGGTTCAAATACGCTGGTGGTGGTATGAGGCAGGGGGGGGGGGGGTTGCAGCTGTGCTGATACAAGTGATGGAGAACACCTGTGTGTGTGTGTGTGTGTGTGTGTGTGTGTGTGTGTGTGTGTGTGTGTGCTTCTATTACTGTATTTGTGAGGCCCACATGTCCCCACAAGTATAATGGATTTTTGAGAAATAGACATTGTGAGGTTCTGGTCTGCTCTAGTCAAAATGGTTGCAAAAAAATATATGTTAATGACGTTTAGAAGCTTTAGATCACTTTCCTGGGGGTCTTTATGTGTGTAATATGTGGTTTTAGATATTTTAAATTGTAGCAGTGAGCCTGTTGTCTCTGATGTCATGGACACTGGTCTCACTACCTTCCTGGACTACAATTCCCATAATTCTTTGGTGCACTAGTCTGCTCCTCCTTGTGGATAAGGGGGAGAGCTGTCTTACTGAGACAACATGTAGTCCAGGAAGGAAGTGAGCCCAGTGTCCATGACATCAGAGACAACAGGCTCACTGCTACAATCTAAAATATCTAAAACCACATATTACACACATAAAGACCCCCAGGAAAGTGTTCTAAAGCTCCTAAACGTCATTAACATATATTTTTTTGCGGTGAAGGGTGAAGTGTCCCTTTAAAGAAGATTTTTGGAGGAGCCAGGCTTACAATTAGGAAAACATTCAGGTTGGGGTTAGTGCATTTAGAGGTTAGCTTTAGGGTTTTGTGGCTAGAGTAATGTCTGCTTTATACTTGGTTGTTTTGTGTGCTGGTGGTGTTGCACATCACCCAAAATAGCAAAAACAAGCTCACAACGCGGTGCATTGTAGATGTGCTGTTGTACACATCTGCTATTTTTAGTGGGCTTTAGTGAAAGAAAGAACACTGATGTCCTCACAAAAGTATACTAATAATGTGCATGTGTGCGTGCGTGCGTGCATGCGTGCATGTGTGAGTGAGACAAAGCCCTATAGCCTCTACCAAGCTCTGCCAACCAGTAGAGGGTGCCATTATGATCTACCCCAGTGCTTCTCAAACCTTTTCATGTCAGGGACCCCCAGGTGTGATGATGTGTGTTAGGCCACAGAGTAGTCCCCCATCTGAAAAGATACAGTACATTGCTCGTAGATTGGCTATTTTCAATTGGCCGAAATGTATACAGGGCTGAAGTAGTTAACGTACAGTATCTACGTATCTATCTATCTATCTATCTATCTATCTATCTATCTATCTATCTATCTATCTATCTATCTATCTATCTATCTATCTCTACACCAAGTCTCTGTCTGTGTGTAATCCACGTAACTCGAGAACTGTTCGTTCTTATTTATTTTGATGTCACAGCAGGTGATGATGAAAATGGTGTATGCAAAGTATATGAACATTTGCCATGTGGGTCATGAGATATTTTATGAAAAATTGTCATTACAGTGTCATGTACAGTATACATTTGTGATTCATGAAGAATTTAATTCATGTTCCAGGAGTTTTAAAGTGTGCGGTAATGACTAATAGTAATATTCATTTGAATGAACTAGTAACATAATTTTAGCAGCATGTGTCCCACTTCACGTTCCAGGGCATTTCAAGATTTCATGTACTGTACTGTACTGTACTGTACTGTGCTGTACATCGTCTCTGTCGAGGTGGAAACTAAATTATGTCAAACTGTTACTTTTCAGGATCAAAAATAGCAAATATCTATTAATCTGAGTTCCCAGACGTTTTCGCCACTATAGGAGCGAGAACAGATCTATAAGTTCAAAACGTGTTGCTTTGCGCCACGTTTCAAGATTATGGATCTGCTACTTTTGTGTGACGCTAGCTGTAGTAGTTAATTTACAAAAAAGATGGAGAGGTTTCTGCCCGGCAGCAAAGGTGTGTGTACTGTACTGCATGTGTACAGTACGGTAAGTACTACAGTCTGTATTGTACGTGTACAGTATCAGTGCGAACACATTAATTTGTACCAGCGTGTAGATTTAATTACCTCATACTCTTAGTTGGCCACGTTTTTTTGTTTTTTGTTTTGTTTTGTTTAATAAACTGGCAGAGGTTTTGTAATTAAGGCATAAGGCAATCAATACAAATATTCTGCACAGATTAAGTGGATTAATTCTTGGGTGATGGGTAATTAATTTTCATCTAAATGTTGACGTAATGGAAACGTCATTGCATTTGCCATGTTTACCCTGGAGCACACACAGTCTACAGACACAACTCCTTAGATCCACACAGCCATTGTGGCCGCTTTTAATGATCAACTCTAATTGGATAATTAGATTTTTTTAATCTGTTTTTATACCAACATTGTTTTCTGCTCCCATGTCTGTCTGTCTGTCTGTCTCCCTCTCTCTATCTCTATCTCTATCTCTCTCTCTCTCTCTCTCTCTCTCTCTCTCTCTCTCTCTCAAATACACTTTGGACTTGGACTACAGTACATGTATGTATTGTACGGTTGTACCTGTCTATAGCTCATAGAACATGTGATCAGTACACATAGTCTGACTCTGTCATTCTTAGAGAACCAACACCTCTGATTTACATGCAGTCACACTGTCAGTAGCACCGTTGGGACGTAAAAAGTGGTCGGACAATATTCGATATAGAGAGTTAAGACTATAGAGTAAGTTCAGCTACTGCACGTAGGGTAGGCTATATAGCCAGAATGGTCATTGCGGCAAGAGGCAAGCATGCAGCAGCAGCCGATACACAACGACGATTGCGCAACAAAATGGGAACGGTGCTAGAGAGACCACCAGCACATTTTAAACTTTGACTATTAAAAAATAGCAGAGATACAAACTAGTAGATCTGCTGCACACAAAAAAAGTGAAATTGTGTGAAAATCTTTGAATATATATAAGCAATTCTTTTTACTAAAATCTTTACTTTACTGGCAAAAAATATTTTGAGACGGCGACCAAAACCAAATACATAATTTTGGGGGTCCTTTACATGAAAAAGTTGAGCACCACCGATATATATTTTTCAGAAAACTGTTATGATTCAGAAGACATTTGTAAGGATCCGACTCAGGTTTTAATGGGTTTAATAATAACAGGAGCAGACGTGACAAGAGTTTGACATGGGTTTTAAAGAGAGATATTGTAAAATGCCAATATTTATTGATGAAGGCTTGTTATACAAAATCATCTCTGGTCCTTTGTCATGACGTTCAGCTTGGCACACAGAGAGAGAACACTGTCAACCTAGCATCAGGACTTTTCCAAAGAGCAAACGCAGACTTACCGTATAAAGCAGAAACAACCATTAATCAAGTTGAGAAATGCCAGTTATATAAAAGAAAATCAAGCACATGGTTGAGCAATACATTGCGGTTTCAGAATCATTATTCGGCCATCGCCGTGACCAACCCGGATGTTTCTTACAAATGGCTTGCATTGAGTGTTGTGTATTCGGGTCGCGTTCGGAAATGCGCACCGGGAATGTGGTCAGTTTGTTGAGTGTGGTTGGCCGTGACGTCACAGAGTGCGTTCAGTGTGCCTTATTTACGAACGACCACAGCTGTGACGCATTCACACGAATCACACCGGACAACCCCAGCTTCAGGGTAGGGTCGCTCAGTGCGTGCGCTCGGCACACCCGGTGCGCAGCGCACTGAATTTTCGAACGACAACGCACTGAGTGCACTGAATAAACGAATGACAAGAGAGCACACCAGTGCGTTCAGGGCGCATTTCCGAACGCGCCCTTCAAATCTTAGTTTTACTACACAACACATGCTTTTTTTTATTCTACATTTTCACCTTTTCGCCCAAATAAATTCCTCCCCACCCGCATGTTTATGTGTTTGCCATGATGGGGACAGGAGCCAGATTCAAACTCGGGTCCTGGTGAAACACAAGGAGCTTTATGGTCACTGGGTGCACTAACTGGCACCCATTTGTGGTAACACACCCTGCGTCATTCTGCGTCCATAATTCTTGTTCTGTTGGCTGTGTCTTTTTGAATTAAAAATAAATCCTCTCCAAACTTTGGGCTAATAATCATCCAACTAATTATTTACCCAGCCCCCCGACAAATCAGTCAATCCAAGCGCAATTTTGGAACCATGCACACTTCTTTTCTTTTAAAAAGTTGTACTTTCTGTATTTCTTCGTAAGCTCATCTAACTTCTCGTTCCTTAAATGCTGAGAAACTGGTAACGTGGGTATTTGCCACTTTAACCCTGTCAACATTTGGACGAAATAGCAGATCTACAAGTTTATATTTTCACCACAAAACACTATCGTACAATCAAGTATAAAAATATGGCTTGTAAATGTACAGTAGCCTACGTGGGTAAGCTATTTCTCATCTAGGATCTTCAGTCTTTGCCAAATCCTTCACGTTTTGGTGAACAACTTGGAAGCGCAGGGTGGGACAGGTCTGCTCTGTGCACAGCAGCCATATTGGAAAGATACTGGACCTCCTCCTTACTTCCTTCACAGGTCTTACCAATGATAGTAATGAAGGCTCTGGTCAAAGGGTGCTGATGATATTGTGCATGGTGGTTGAGTGGCTCACTATTAAACACTCTGCTACACTAGTGGGTCTCAAATGGGGTCCAACTGAGGTACACTCATGGTTCCTTAGGGGGGTTTCAAATGGCCCATCACGGGCACATAGACCCATAATGGTCCATTTGGTTCCATTTGAACGCTCTCAGAGTTATAGGGGGCCCCTGCAATTACAGAACTTTGAGAACCACTGTGCGCCACTAAATGGAACAGAGCCTTCATTAGTATCATTGTGATCACCTGTGAAGTCAGTAAGGAAGAGGCTCCAGTATGGCTGCTAGACGGAGCCTATTCATGCTCTGTAGCACGACGGTGTACAGTATGTGTACAGTATGCCCATGGGGCTACAGCACCATGGTGTACACTATGTCCCTGTACTGTACAGTACAGTAAGCCCATGGGGCTTTACTAGTCCAGGCTGAAGACCTCTTGGCTGTTGAGGAGTATTAGCTCCACTATCTGGTTCTGGAAGGCCATGGTGACTGCCATGGTCCCGGGGTCGGGCAGCTCGGGCCACATCAGCGTCGGGCCGAACACGATGCTCAGGCCCTGCGTGGACATCAGGTTCTTCCTCGAGCAGGACAGGACTCTTGACAAAGAAAATAATATATAATAACATTATTACACAGAATTAATCGTGCATTATAGGATGTACTACTATACTATACTATACTCATAACTATTTATCTATCAATTACACACCATGAAGCCTTGAATCCATGGAGATTTTCTTTGTTTTCTCTTTTGTCACATTCCTGAGCCAATATTCCAATATTTGTTTGTTTGTTAAGTCAATAGGAAAGCAAAACTATATGTAACGCATCATGTGTGTGTGTGTGGTTTTTCCTTGGCTTCCTACTGCTAGAAATCTATGTAAATTCAAGGCTTCATGGGTTGGTTGATGCAAAGAAAAGTAGTCATCTATAAACTAAAGTTTATAGATGAAATATATATGACATACAGTACGACAGTAAAAGTTAAAGGTGCATTGTTTTAGAAAGTATAAAGCGTGGTTTGTGTGGAGGATTTCTGCATTGTACCTAATCGTGCAATCAATTTATTAAGTCTACATGATAATACAGTTGCAGACTTAATGCTAACCCAACTAAGGTTGGGTCAGTTTGTGGGTAGAGTAGAGGTCAGCTCAGTGGCCTTGTGGTTAAGAGAGTCCGCCCTGAGATTGGGAGGTCACACCAAAGACTATAAAATGGGACCCAGTGAATGCCTCCCTGCTTGGCACTCAGCATTGAGGGTAATTCCCTGTGGCATATATAGTCCAGGGGGTGTACTTGTACATCGTATGTAATGTATCTGTACATCAAGCCGCATCATGCTACAGAAACAGGATATATGCTCCTGAGTCCTGGCCTATATGGGCCACATCCGTTGGTTTCCAAGGCTATTTACTTCTTACCTCCTCAGAGGTCCTTGCCCTTTTGGCGAGATAAACGACTCCCGCTACGAACAACACGCACTTCTATTATTCCTGCTCAGCACAGTCTTTTTTCTTTACCCTTAAATGGCCCCTGACAAAATGGTATCTCGTTTCAATACTGGCATCACTGGTATGTCATTTCGTGAACCCAGCTTTAGGTACTAAAGATCCAGCCCAGGTTGGGAGCCACAACCCAAACCACTCCAGTCTCCACACCACGCTTTCAGCAGGAGCTGTGTGTGTGTGTGTGCGCGCGCGTGCACGCAATGCAGAACATCCATCGACTCAATTGGGGGAACGTTCTAAAAGTAATGTGGATCGAGGTTTTAGCGCCGGGAGCCTGGAAAGGCAAGGGAAACCAGCAAATGCTTGGCTCGGCGTGACAACTTAACATCCGCGTATACCGACTTGAGTGAGAGACTCCACATTCTGCGGTCGGGAGCACGAAAGGTAGCAAGCATAACCATAGTGTGTTTAACCCCAGCTGGGGAGGGGCGGACGGCAGGGCATGCACGTTGTCGGGTTTGAACCTCCCTCCCTCTTTGCAGTAATTCTTCGAGAAGGTGTTCCATTAAAAAAAATGGCAGAGCTTAACCACTTTAATTAACCCTGGCATACCTATTTTGGGAACGTCATTAGAGTCATTATAGCCCATTAACAAACACGTGCATGGTATGCGTTTGTAGATACAGTATACCATATGCTTTTTTTGCAAGCATTCAAATCTACTATTATTGAAAATATTGGAAGGGAGTTATGTGAGGACGTTAGGTCTGCGCTGCGTCCATTTGGGGAGTGGAGGAAGTGATGGAGGAAGGAGCCGAAGCAGGCAGTAACAACAGGAGAGTTCTGCATTCTCCCCACGCTGAGGCTTGGCTGGTGGTCAGAGGCAGGCCAGGCTGGGCTTGAGGGGGAGGGGGGGGGGGTAGAGGAGAGCCTATCTCCACGGAGGGAGGCAGCCCACAGGCTTCTGGGCCCGTTATGGAGTGAGGCCTGGAACAGGATGGAAGGACTGTGGCTGAGGGCCCATCTCCAAGCTGTCAGTGGGCTCTTGACGGAGCGTTCTGAGGTGGGATCGGGTCCCTCCTTTGCCCAAAAAAAGGATCCTGCACATACACACGCGCGCACGCGCACACAGGGCCCCTCTCGGCAGCATAATTGCATCCAAAAGGTATTGTCAGCCTGCCAGAGCGTGTTCATTCGTTGGTTCTTCGTCTCCACCAACCACCACACTCTGGCGTCTGAAGCGTGGTATTTCTGGGAGAGCCTGAGTGATGTTATCTACGGCTTACGTGTCATACGACGCAAAGCAGGGGGGGGTCGAGAAAGAAAATTCATTTTCTAATACGCCCCCGTAAAATCTCCGAGCCCTAAACTGTTATTTAGATGCAACACACATCATGTGTGCTGTTGAAGAATGGTTTGTGACGCTTCAATTGTCTGTCCGTCGTCGTCGTCCCCCCCCCCCCCCCCCCTGCATACAATATGTGCTTTATACTGGAGGCTTATTTCAAGCCACATTATCTTACGGGACAATGTACCAAAAAGTATAGCAGGAAACACTCCATATGATGTTGCACTGTATTTCCTGTCCTAATAAGGATCAGGATGTACGGTAATGGTTAACCACATAAACCCTATGTTTGCTGTACGACAAATAGAGAACATTGCCAATCGACAAGTTCACAATGCGCACATCGCAAGCTTGTACGGTACTATACGGATCGGCTCTTTTCACTATTTTGGAAGGAAATTAATTGAGCAATTTAGAAAAAAATTAAATTAAGTTTTTTGTTTTCGTTGTAAACTTCCCCCCAAAATACGGACGGCAGGTTAATTGCATGTGCAATTGGTTAATTGCATGTGATGGCCAACATCTTGCCCTGCCATATGTCATTAGAATATGGCCTCGTGTATGTGCGTGCCATGCATATTCCTTAACCTCATTAGCGGGAACAAAAGCACTGATGATCATCCACACTGACACAGTCATTATGAATAATTATCCTCATCTCACTTTTTGAGCTAAGAAATGAAATTTTCCTTGAAATATGCCTTTAATCTGCCCCACGTCAAAACGGAGACCTTGCGCAGAAGTAATAATGCCCACAACACACACTAAAGTGGGCTAATGGCGTATGGAAGTCAATCGGTGATAAAGGACCACTACCGGAGCGGCGAGCGAGCAGTAACGCATTGCGTTATTGTTTGCTGTAATGGCATTTTCATTCCGTCATTAGATCATGAAATATGCATGTGCCGCGTGGTGCCCGCCAAAGCTGGAAATAATGGTTGATTTATACGAGGTCGGCGTGCCGGTGAAACACGTCGCAAATAGCCGATCTACAAGCTTAGAATGTGTTGTGAACGCATTGAGTTCTGAGCTTGTAGATCGGCTAGTTTCAGGTGCAGCGACTCTGCATACATCAGCCGTTAAAGATGCATGAACGCTGAATAATTGGTAGAAATGGTTCTGGGGGGGAAAGAAAGTTGTAATTGTATCCAGATTGTTTTGGGGGGAGCTCAGTTTCCAGGTGCATGGGTGTTGTTTACATTGCAGGATGTCGATTCACTGCTACCCCAATTATCAGCTCTGCTTAAAAAGCATAATTACAGAGTTTTATTATCACAATACAGTCTCCTTAAATACATGCTCTGCTGCAGTCTGCTGCTCCGTGTTGGTTTTTCAGACACCAGAAATTAAAATAAATATATATATCTGTATAAAAAATACGTTTTTTGGGGGAAAAATCTATAAATCTGGCTTGGGTTCATGCAGGAGATATGGAGGTACGTACAGTACTCTAAACAGCAGCAGTGTAGAAGACAGCAGTAGCACAGCACTGAAGCAGCTTCGAATGAGAGAGGGGTGTGTGTGTGTGTGTGTGTGTTTGTGTGCACGAACATTTTTGCATCCATAAAATATAGTCAAAGTATTAAGTTGAATGGCATATATATGCATTTACCTTTCCTGTCTTAATGGCTCATTCAGATATTATCATGGGCCCTTGTTGGATTTATCCACTTAAACCCTCTATTCTAACTAACTAACTGTTGCGACACATTGTGAGCTGT
This sequence comes from Protomyctophum bolini, assembly GCF_963924005.1. Lineage (NCBI taxonomy): Eukaryota > Metazoa > Chordata > Actinopteri > Myctophiformes > Myctophidae > Protomyctophum > Protomyctophum bolini. The sequence continues at coordinate 22,856,826 of NC_137877.1, read as the reverse complement.
AGAGCGTCTATTTTAGTTTTGTTACTTCATAGGGCTTAAGTGATTATGTAATGTGTCTCAAATTGAACAAGCAATGTATGCTATACTGTCGTACTATTAGTCTTATTGTTGAAGAAGCTCCTGGGAAAATGTGCAGAAAGTGAAAGTTATTAATACATATTGTGCCATCATGCATACAGTAGGCTACACAACATGCACACACAATAATGTATTTAACAAACACTCTCTAAACTAAAACTGGAAAGCATTTTATAAAACGCATCTTATAAAAGGAGCCTGTTCCATCAGAGCCACAGAATACATTTCTGTTCTCCAAACAAATGTCCTCAATTATACTGTACGTGCAGATAATGAAAAACAATAACAGGTGACGATCATTAATTTACTGTCAGTATATGGAAGAGTTGTAATTAAGATTCCTTTCATGGTAATTGTCGCGGATGTTTCCTTGGATGCAGACCCATGTTGGGAATGTCTGACAACTGCTGAAAGTTTAAAAAAAAAAAAAAGAAAAAAAAAGTAGCTGCAACATTCAACAGATGTGTCTCTATCGCTGTAGAGAGACCAGCAATTAACTGAATGCATTTTGTAAAAATATGTGCAGTTTCCAATTAGCCGGGATTCTCTGTATAAGAAAGGAGACAGAGAGAGAGAGAGAGTGAGTGAGAGTGAGTGAGAGAGAGAGTGTTGTCGAGGTCATTTGCATGTCCCTCACACCCTGGGTGAGAGTTGGCACTCAAGTTGACTCTCAAACTGGCCCCTGGCACTAGTACAGTAGTTGACCAAAACTAGCAAACTGCATAAACTTTCTGTATTTTCAAGAACCCCCACAACTCTGACAATGACAGACCTGTAACCTCAATGAAGTCCCCTGACCCCACTATGAGAAGCACTGGTTTAAAACAGCCCCTACAGTATGTCAGTGGTTACCAGACCCAAAGACGTTTGCCTAGTGAAACAAACTAGTGAAAACAGTAGATTTTTTCACTACTGCCTCAATTCACTTTAGCTATTTTCTTATATATTTTGTTATACAATGGTGGCTGTGAGGCATACCAATAGCTGATCTACAAGCTCCGCAACCCATCGTGAGCTTATACATGTGCGAATGTCGGTGCGGTTTGTCAATAATGACATGCTAAAATAGGCTCGCCAGGTTAAATTGAGTAGTTAAATGTGGCAGAATGCTGAGAGAAGAGTGTTTTGTTCCCAAAAGTAAGTGTGTGTGTGTGTGTGTGTGTGTGTGTGTGTGTGTGTGTGTGTGTGTGTGTGGGTAGAAGAGCGAGACAGAACAAGTTTGCTTGTGCACACACGAGTGTTTATACAGTATATATATGGTGAGTTTCTGTGACTAAGTGTTTCTGGGTGTGTCCCTGAGTGCAGCGTAAGTGAAACCCGATTAGAATGTGTACACGCTATAATTTCCCATTTATGTCTGCAATTAACCTCAGCCCCATGCCTGTACACAGTATATCACTGCTTCCATGGCTGTCCTGGCATCAGCATTTTAACTTAATTAGAACAGTACAATGATCTAAGGGTCTGGATTGCCATGCCTAATGGCTCACTAATGATCTCAAATAAGAAGACTCAATTATTAAAGTAATTCTACTGTATATTCACAGGAGGAATACATCACCTAAGCTCCTCTCTGGCTAATTCCCTGGCTCTGTGGTGATCGACTGGGAGTTGGTGTTAATACACCAGCTGCTGATTCTCCTTCCTATCTACGTCTATAGCGTTGCTCCACCACCTCCTCCCTTTCACTCCCCTCCACATCTCACTCATCTTCAGCCCCCCCTATACCTCTATAGCGTTGCTCCACCACCTCCTCCCTTTCACTCCCCTCCACATATCACTCCTCCTCAGCCCCCCACCCCCCGCCCTACCCACCCCACAACATATCCAACTTCCTTTCTGTCCAGCCTTTATATTGTCTGTCCTTTGACTTCCCGCGATCGACCTGTATCGTGTGACACGCGGCACGCTAGCAGACAGAGAGACGCAACCGCCCCCCAAACTTTTCCCTCCTCGGTGTGTGTGTGTGGCAGGCTTTGGAAGAGGAGCAGGGAGTGCGATGTCCGGTGTGTGTGTGTGTGTGTGTGCGTGCGTGCGTGGTGTGCGACTCACGGTGCCGTGCACACTGGCCAGTGTCCGGGGCGTGCCCAGGAGGTGACTGCAGGGCTCCGTTGATATGAACTGACGAACCATTGATAGCAGTCCACTAGAAGCTGATGTGTGCGAACCCAAGATGCCAATGCTAATTAATTAGCATCTCATTTTCCGTGCGCGCGGGGGAGGGGGGGGGGGGGGGGTCATGACAGGAAATGGGAGCTGGACCATGATGGCGTCCCCTACCCTCCACCCCCTCTCCACCCACCCTACCCCTCAGCCTGGAAGGCTCGCGCTAATTGGGTCAGGATCATTGCCTCCTTCAGGATCATGGGACAGATAATAAATTGAGGTGGGGAGAGGGGAGGAGGGGCTAAGAAGGATGGAAGGAAGGGCTAGGGCGGCTGGGGCTGTTGGGGAGGGGGGGGGGGGGGTAACAGAGTGGGGTAATGGCTCAAGAGGTTGAAAGTGGACGTGTCACTGTCTCAATGCGTACCCACAGCGCGTATACTCACGACCTGAGCTAGAAAATACCCAGTGGTGCGCTGAGTGGCGGAAATGTTTCCCGCCGACTACTATGTCCTTGTTTAGTGTGGTGATTCTCAGCAATGTCTTAGTGCACAGTGTTTGTCAACCTTTTAAATTTCAAGGACTGCAAGGTTCATATCGTCGCTGTGTGTCTCTTGTCTCCATAATATTCCATTATGCTAAGTGGGGGTCCATTTGGTTCCATTTGTACACTTGGAGTAATGGAGTTCCTATACTTATAGGTGTCCTAGAGCAGTGGTTTCAAACTTTCAACCCTTTTCATATTAAGGTCCATTTTTTATTTGGCATTTGAGCTACGTGCAGGACTGATGCGATTAGCCTCTCAGACCCCAAACTCTGAATATGTTGTTGTCATTGGATAAGATTTTATCCACAATTCCATGCTGTTAGATAATGCAGAGATAACAGGCAAATGTTGATCAAAATAACAATAATTGTAGATTATCTAATTGTGTAATCTTCTTGAAAATTAAGCAATGCAGATGTTTAACAAAAATGTTACTATTGTGAGCATAAAATTAGTGGTTTAAATTTACACTCTCAAGAGTTAAAGATCTATAGCTGGCCATTTGGTGACCAACTCTCCATCATTTAGGTGGGGACCACCTGGAACCCCCTCAAGGACCACTGGTTTAGAGCATTGGTTCCCAACCTTTTTATTCTGAAGTACCACCACAGAAAATATTTGGCTCTCCATGTACCACCATGATAACTGATACAGGAGCGTATACCTGTCCTTTTTGTTCCAATCCTAAGCCAATAATGCTGCTCCTCTGACAAAACTCTGTCTAATCACTAATCAGCACAGCTGATGATATTTCTAATGTGATTAATCCGTTCTCAAATCTTCTATTAACAGCTAGGTGTGCTGTCATGCTCATTTCAACACGGCTGGATAGCCTACTTCAACCAATTGCTTGGTCAGAAGACCTGTACCTGTAGTACCTACTACTTTATATTACTACTACCTGTAGTAGCAATATAAATATTTCATTCCACTTTTGTCTTTCTTCTCCTTTTTTGGTGTACCACCAGAGGGGGGCTCAAGTACCACCATTTGTTGGGAACCTCTGATTTAGAGGACCCTCTGGAACCCCCTCCCCCCCACACACACACACACACACACACTGTACAGTACAATAATAAGGATGTAATCCGTTCTGCTCCGGTAACCCGCTGCTCGGCGTTCGTTCAGGGGACTATATGCTGAACCGAGACGGTCGCTCGCTCCGTCGGCGGGCGTTGTTTTCCACCGTTCTCCTAAGGCCAGGAGGAGTGGAGACGGAAAACAGAGCCCAGTTGGATGTTTTAAAAACCCTCGTGGTAAATGGCAACCATGAACAGCAGTGACAAAAACACCCACAAAAAGAGGGGAAAGAAATAGAACGGCTAAGTGAAGGTACACTTCAGAAGAATCTGGTTTCCTTGACCACATCATCACAATGCGAGTACACAGCTCCATATTGAAGCCAGACCCCATGGACGGGGGTAGGGTGGGGAGGGAGGGAGGGAGGGAGGAACGCCGGTTCCACACAGGCAGAGGGACGAAGCCACAACAAAGGAGTTCGAAAACTTCATAGACTCCTACATTGCTAAAGGCCCGGCCCCAGCCAGGACCGAAATAAAAAACCCTCAGCCGAACCCGAGGAAAAAAACAAAACACGCGCGCGCACGATTCGGGGTAAACCTCACTTCATGTGGCAGACGACGAGGATACACACACACACACACACGCGCGCACACACGCACGCACATATTATTATACTTGTGAGGACATCAAAATATTAGGACGGTATTGAAAGGAGCAAACTCTAAACGTAAGACCAAACCCTAAATCTAACCTCTAAATATCTAACTCTATAAACCCAACCTGAACCTTTTCCTAATTGTCATCGTAACGCCTGCACAGATCATATTTAACCTAGACAACTTTTTTTTCTGAGGACCAGGATTGGTGGTCCTTATTTCTTCCAATTCTACTATACCTGCATAGAAATAGAAGTACAGTACACACAGTACACACATGCACGCGCACACTCAACTATACACTCTCACACAGTGCAATCTTGTAATCTCATCCGACATCTCTGATAAGACCCATGGTCAACTGATAGGCTTGGAGAAAGTGTTATTTCCCCTCAGTGCCCCCTCCCCTCTCTCCCAGGGGTAAAAAAAGCCCCCAGTGCCCCCTACTCTCTGTCCCCGGGGGTAGGAGAAAAAAAAGCAAAGCTAAACTGCATCCCCTCTCTGCTATGCTACGCTGCCTGTTCTTGCGGCAGAGAGAGAGAGGGAGAGAGAGGGCAAATAAGTATGTACGGTAAATAAATAAATAAATCACACATGATACTCATTTATTGTGGTCGAGTGTGCAATTTAGATTAGGCACAGGGCTATGTATCCAGCGTGTGAGAGTGAGGAACAGAGGGTAGAGAAAGAAAAAAAGAGGAGAGAGAAATAAATTTGGGGAGGTGGGGGGTGGTGGTGATGCGGTATGCAAGAGAGAGGGAAAGTGTATTGCCAAATTTATACTTCGCCATGTGATGGAGTCGCATGCATGCATAGAGCTGCAAGCTCACATCGCTGAGAGCACAGAGACGTGCACGTGCTGTGAGCGTGTAGATCTGCTATTTTTCTGGCAGCGCAGCACGTCATGCGGCGAAGTATAAATCAGGATCAAGGGGGAGAGAGAGAGAAAGAGGGAGAAAGAGACATACTAAGTGAATAAATGCCCAGCCACATCAGTAGGTGTGGGTGTGTCGGGGCGGGGGGGCAGTCCCTGGCCCCCTGCCTTCCCCAGGGGCCCGTTCGCCTGTCGTTCCTCCTGTCACATGAGACGTCTCTGGGTTGATTATTTGCACGGAGAAAGCGGAGGCAGGAGGAGGGTGGGGGGGCCGGGGGGGGGGAGTGATTTTGCGGCCGGGCGACAGACTTGGAGGCACTGGCGGGGATTTAGCCCTGTCCCCGCAATCCCTCCTCGCGTTATAGTGAAAGCGTGTGAACTTTCAAAAACAATGGCATGCACTATCGGGTGTACAGTACATATGACTGTACACGCGGCCCGTCAGTGGCGGGCCGTTTTGCGGGCGACATGCGGGCGACTTGCGTGTCGTCATGCGCGCTCACGGCCCACTTGAAAGGAATCCCGGCTGCATGGGGAATGCTTGGGATGGGCTGACCCATAGTATGGATGATACTGCAGGAGGAGATTTAATGTTTCTGTTAAATTGACTGTCAAATACCATACGATTTTATTTCTTTCAATTCTCAGAGTGGGATATTTCTAATATAACATTTTAACAACACGTCTTGTACGCGGCTCATATGGGGGTCTGTTGCCGAATACATTAGCTATATCTCCATATTCTATTTTTTTTTAAGTGTTAAACTAAACCTTCTAAAGTAGCATATACACAAGCTAGAAACGCAGAATGTTGCGGATCTGCCTCACGGATCTGCTACTTTTGCTATTTTTGAAATAGAATCCTGAAAAGTAACAGAGACAACTTTAAATCATTGCATGTGTGTGTGTTTAAGAGCGAGAAAGTGAGCTGATGGTCTTGAAAAGGAGCAGGCAGAGAGAGAGAGAGAGAGAGAGAGAGAGAGAGAGCGATGCCGCCCCTGGCAGCCGTTCTCTGAGGGCGATTCTACAGGAATATGAATAGGGAGCTTTGCACTAATTGAGGAACCTGGCATGCGAAAGCAAACAGACAAACACATTCTCCCGTCCCAGCCAAGGGGTATGTTCCAGTTAGGGAGGGGCTCATAAATCTAAAATGAGTCAGTTGGCCTCCTGCGCAGGCTGGTAAATATGGCGGAGAGAGCTAGGGATGGGGATGGAACACCTCTCCAGGGATGTGGGTTTAGCCATATGGCCCCTCTTTAGCCTGGCCAGGATAAGGCTAGAGTGGACAGGAGCCAGTCCAACTGCGCTGCTGCACGCAAAGCAGTGAGGTCAGCTCGCCTCGCCTCGCCTGGGCTCTCACAGGAGACCTGGAGAGTGCAGGAGGAAGGGCAGGAGAGCGAGCGACCTCTACACTCCCCCCCCCTCCACCCAGCTCCCATACACCCCTGGTCTGACCTCTCTGTCAATCTGCCTCGCAGAGCGCTGGACAGACAGCTGCACACAGCAGACCTGACTCAGGGCTTACTTTATTTAACTGCCTGTAAGCAGTGGTGTAAAGTAACTAAGTACAGTACTGTATTTAAGTACACTTAAATACAGTACACGTATTTCCAATTGTCAATACTTTTACTTCTGTTCCACTACAGTTCAGAGTCAAATATAGTACTTTTAATTAAAGTATTATACTGTGAGCTTGTAGAATGTAGATCAGCTATTTTTTAAAGGATTTTTGTACATTTTAAAACTTGAAACGGGGGATTTCTACGTATTAATTTTCCCCGCATGTCTACGTATTTTTAAGTACATTTTGATACCAATAGGCTACTTTTGTACTTTTACTAAAGTATATTTTGAATTCCGTACTTTTACTTGTATTTCTACATTGCCGTATTGATAGTTCTACTTAAGTACTTTATCCACCACTGCTTCTAAAAACCATCCATCTTCAACCGCTTATCCGTAGTCGGTCGTGGGGGCAACAGCTCCTCCAGAGAGCTCCAGACTTCCCTCTCCAGAGCAACATTTACATTAGTGACTTCCTCCTGGGGGATCCCGAAGCCTTCCAAGGTCTGCCCAAGGGTCTCCTCCCAGTCGAGGACCTCCCTAGGGAGACGCCTGAGAGGCATCCAAACCAGATGCCCAGGCGAAGAAGCAGCGACTCTACGCAGAGTCTCTCTCGCGTGACTGAACTTCTCACCCTATCTCTAAGGGAAATGCCAGCCCCCCGTCGGAGAAAACTCAGTTCGGACACTTGTATTCACAACCTTATTCTTTGTGTCATGACCCACACTTTATGACCATAGGTAATAGTGGGAACGAAGATTGCTCGGTAGACAGAGAGCTTTGCCTTCTGGCTCAAGAGCTTGTGACTAAATAACGAATTTGCCTTGATTGGAACAGTTTAAAGTTTAAAGTTAAAAAAATAATTCCCCAATTCCTGAAAAGTTAAGATTTGGGTCATGGGAGTTTTCCGCCCGACAGCGACGATATAATGTGTGTGCGTGTGCACGTGTATGTGTGTGCATATGCTAGCATATGTGAAGTGAGGGGTGCTCTTATCATCATCATTCCGACCAATCACAATTTGCGTCATCACTTTTCTCTTCAATGTTTATGTTTACACAGACCCTCAAAGCTGGACATGTAGGAGTTGGAAAGGAACCGGTCTTCACCCCCACCCATTCCACTGAGCGAGACCTCTCTGCCGTGAGGACAGCGTAGCACCGATATAGCCATACGACAGCGGAGTAACGCCCCTGATACAACAGCCCCAGGCTGGGGTCGGCGGATCTTTGCTAGCTTGGTAGCACCCCTCAAAAATGTGAGTACCTTTTGCCACCCCTGCTGATATGTAACATTGAGAGCTCGATCAGGATGAACTTACTTCTGTAGGTGGCTGAAGAGGACTACCATGGTGTCTCGGTTCGGTTTGGGAAGCTGTGTGACCAAGTTCTTCATAGCCTGCACCTTCTGCATAGGATCCTTGTTTTCTGCACAGGAGAAAAAGAAAAAAATGGAGCAGGCATTTTATGCATGACATTAAGGGCCAGCTGCGATACTATAATTAATTTGATTAATTTACTTACTTTGAGCACTCTAATTGCTTCGGTAATTAAAACTTACTCATAAACTATGGTCAGTCATGCCGCGCTGACCACGGAGTAATTAATTCCAAAGGCACGGTGCAGGGAGGAAGTTTTCCTTAGATGTGGCTAAAACGCTCGCATATAGCCTAAGAGCCCACACCTACAGTAGACACTGTATAGATCTCACACCTACAGTAGACACTGTATAGAGCCCACACCTACAGTAGACACTGTATAGATCTCATATAGCCTAAGAGCCCACACCTACAGTAGACACTGTATAGATCTCATATAGCCTAAGAGCCCACACCTACAGTAGACACTGTATAGATCTCATATAGCCTAAGAGCCCACACCTACAGTAGACACTGTATAGATCTCATATAGCCTAAGAGCCCACACCTACAGTAGACACTGTATAGATCTCATATAGCCTAAGAGCCCACACCTACAGTAGACACTGTATAGATCTCAAAAAAGTAAAGCAACTAACTAAGTACATTTCCTCTGGCATTGTACTTGCCAATTGTAAATAATGCAGTTCTTACACCATGCAAATTTGACATCTTGAGTTAATATAGATACTTTGTAAATGTACAGATATGAATACAAAACATACAATTACCAGTTAAGCCCCATTTTATACTTCCACATTCTCACAACACTCCTAATCTACGAGCTTGTACAGTATATATAGGCTATCTGCTTATTTCGAAAGAGTTGAAAAATGTTTGTAGGCCTACTATTATATTTATGCCAACACGTTTGTGCTTTTTAACGCAAGTAAAATTGAGAATGCGGGTAGTATTATTTTATACACATATTGTGGTATTTCTACTTTGACTCAAAGGAGCACTTCAGCCATTTTAAACAGATTATAAAGATCCATTTTGAGCTTGTATATCTGCTACTCTGGCTATTTTTTCATTTGAATCCTGAACAGTAACAGTTTGGGATATAAGGTTTCCACCTGACAGACGATGTGAAGACAGGTTGAAAAATAGTGAAGTAGTCCTTTAACACAGTGGTTCCCAAACTGTGGTGGTGCATGAGCACCTTGTAGGGAAATGAAAAGGCTAATGGTGGTGCTATGGTTTTATTTTAAATATATGAACATATTATGCCAATATATGGCAAGTATATGCAGAATATAGCCTATGCTGCATATACTGTGTATGCCATATTCAGGTTAATATACGTGGATAAATAATAAATGTATGTCTCTATATGCAATTTATATTTCCATGTGGGGGGGGGTCCTATGCATCCGTCGATTGGATTCCCTATGACGTTTCCAACTTTCCATACGTCCTATGGATGGGATGTGTTAAAGGGCCACTTCACCCCTTTTGCAACCAGCTCTGATTTTAACACAATGGGCTGTATTTTGCGTATCTTAAGTACCAGGTCTTATTCCCTAACTTGAGTAAACTAAAGACCTGGAGGCGTGATCAATGCTCTTTGGCCACTCAGAATAGCCAAATGGCATTGATCACGCCTCCAGGTCTTTAGTTTACTCAAGTTAGGGAATAAGACCTGGTACTTAAGACACGCAAAATACAGCCCAATGAGTTCCACCTGGGGGACGAAAGTGCTTGGGTGCCACGTGATGAGAAGCAATTCCACTATGACGCTTTTGGATGCCATCCTGAATGCTAAAGCAATAGTCAATTCTAGCGAGCTAAAGTCCATCCTTGCTCTAGAAAACGCCAATGTTCCAATCACACTCATGGGATAATTTGAAATGACCTCGGAACAATGCCGATCTATTCGAATCCACGAACAGCGCCGTAGTTTCCGAGAAAAGAGTGTGCAAAGGCCGTGGCTAAACGGAAGCTAATGTGGTTGATCGTGCAGATGCAGTACAGACGAGGCCTTAGCAACCCTGCCTAGCAACCAGAGTGCTTCCAAAAACAGCGAGGCAATCTTATATCGATATTAAACGTCTTAAGACGAGCCTACTCGTCATGAGCACCTCGCATAAATAATTAATAGGATGAGTATGTATAAGTCAATAGCAACAAATGTGTTCATGATGTTTAGGACACAATAAACAAGTACTTCTTCCAGAAGTACGTCTGCTCTCCTGGCTTCATCCCTTTTGAGTGTCATAAGTGGGACTTTCAGTAGAAATGGTTGATTATTACCGGAAGCCATTAGATGCTACATTCTATACTACAGTAACACGAAGCCTTGATTGCTGACCAATTAGATGAGCAGCGTGTGGGAATACTGGTAGCAGGAGCCCTTCCTCTGGGGAGCGGCACATATTGGCGCTAATGCAGGCGATGGAGAGCTCAGTGAAATGACCATCATCCTCCTCTTTATATCGGAGAGCCCCGAAGCGTGGCCTCTGACCCCCGGTGACACGGGAAGCATCCATCATGCGGCCGTTAAGGGTCACGCTCGTGGAAGCGGTGCAAAAAAAGGTCTGCACGACCTTAACGATCAGGTGAAAAAAGGAGAGCCAATCTCCTTTTGTTTTTACCTGTTGGAGTTGACGAAGAGCTTTGTTTGAAAGTCCTGTGAGCAGGTCATTACAGTAATCCATGTATTAGTGTTTCTAGGTCTTGCTTAGTCCCCTGACTCTTGCAATATTTTTAAGGTGATAATAGGTAGATTAAATATATGTCATATCATATGATATAATATGATTTTCTCTCTTCACCTGCCTTCAAAATAATAAAAAAGTGAGAACCCTGCCTCGATCCATCCTCGCCTGTCCGTCCGTCCCTACCCTCTCTCACCTCGACGGCCCAGAGACCCCCCACCCTCCCTTGCTTGTGCAGGACAGAGAGAGGGAGAGAGCCACTAATGGAGTCTGTCCTCGGCGTTCTCATTAGGGCAGGTTGTTAGCAGACACAGGCAGGACAATGTTTGGCCCGGCTTGTCTGTTGTAGCGTTCGAAAGGCTCCCCTTGAGCACGGCTCGCAGCAGATGTCTGCGTGTACACCGAGCTGGCACGGAGCACAGGTGGCAGATGCCCGCGTCGGGTGCCAACCCCCGCCAGTTGGGCACAGATGGACGAGCACGTTCAGGGGGAGAGAGAGTAGGGCCCCCCCTGACCTTCTGCTGTAGGTGAGGCTCTCTGGAATGTGTTGCAGGCAGGAGAAGCCCCCCCCCTCTCTGTCTCTCTCTTTCCACCACCACCTCGTGCTGTTTTCAATTGGTGGACAAGTGACCAAGTACGTTTACTTTAGTAGCCTGCCCTACTGCACTTACGTGTCATTGCTCTCGGGCAGAAACCTGTCCATATTTTAACGTAATCTTTGTAAATGAATGCCCTAATTGATCATACTACAGTGTCAAAAGCATCAAGAGTAGCAGATCTACAAGTCGATCTGCTACTTTTGTGTTCTTGAATTTGATCCTTTGGAATTTGGACATAATGAGGTTTCCACCCGACAGAGACGGGTGTGTCTGTGTTTTACTTAGTATTTTGATCTTTTTGGGATGAATTTCACTCCACTACATCGCAAAGACTAATATTGCACTTTTGACATTTGACATTTCTAGAAAGGTTCTGCAAACTCACAATGCATCGTGATGCAACACGTTGTGAGCTTGCAGATCTGCTATTTTTAAGTTCTGGAAAATCTTTCAATTTGGGGTGAAAATGTCTACATTTCAATATGGCAATTCATTTATATTTAAAAAGAAACTGCACTTTTAATTTGTACTTCTGAGTACAACTCTGACAGAGCAAATGAGTAATATTCGACCAGCTACTGTACTTTGACTCGAGCACTGGGGGGTCGAGTTACTCAGTCCAGCACTCGTGCTGCCTTCACTCGCTTCTCCCCACCGACCGACCGACGACACAAGGAATTTTTGGAAATGTCAAAAGGGAAAAACTAGCTCTTTCAGGACTAAAGCTTCCAACGTGAGGTGGTGTCCCTGTTTTCTATTTCAAAGTGGAGGATCGACATTTGCCAGCATCTGCTGTTGCGCACAATCTATCAGCAGTAGCCTGGCTTTGAAATATTTAATCTAGTCTCTATTACTGGCACAAAGGACATGATTCATTAATTACTTTGCCGTCGGTGGTGGACATATTGGAGATGCCCCTCAGCCTAGCATTACGGACAGATGGTGGGGACACTGTCATTAATTTAATACAGGAAGAAAGTACTGCTATAGGACAGTGGCAGCAGAAATATGCTGAATCACTTCAGCTAACGATACACACACACACACACACACACACACACACACACACCTGAACGGCCGGGATCAATTTAGGAATGACATTAGGACTGGGCAATTACCCGAGAATATATCAAAACCCTTTTTTTAAGAACCAATAACCGACTTAAAACCAATTAAATAATCGAAGATCAAGTTATATATATATATATATATATATATATATATATATATATAATTAACTGAAAAACAATGATAATAGATTTTTAAATATTAATTTATAATCTAAATCGATTAATCTGATTAACCACTTAAGCCCTGTATTATACCTTGTTGGACAATGGTGGCGTGCAAAACAAATTAGTGATAAATAGCTGATCTACAAGCTCATAGATCTGCTTTTCACTCTTATATGAATAATCGTTCATTTCATGAGACCAAAGTTTGAAATAATCTTGATACTGAATCAAAGTCACTTCGACGCCCGCAGCCTCTAAATGAGACCATGCGATGCAAAATGATAGCCAGTAGTACACAAGTTAAAGTTCCAACAAGAATGCCTCCAATTTAGTAACTAAAAAATAAAAAAATAAAAGATTACTGATCAATCGCATACAGGGAGCAGCAACAGGGGCTTGGTGGGAAATGATGGGAAATTGTCTTTGGACGAGTGATGTTAACCCACAGAAGACTCAAATGAACATTAGTCATGTCAAAGAGCAGTCCCATGGCTGCAGCATTAGGCCGCTTTTTGGACACCTAGAGGGAACACAGTGATTTATGGCCTGTTATGACAAGAGACCATTACAAGTCCCCACTGAGCCCTGTTTACAGAAACACAAACAAACAGCGCATTGTTGGACAAAGAAATTCAATACAATGACACGGGGTAACGCAAGGAGCAGTAACAGGTCGCCTGCACATTTCAACACTCATCAACAGAGCGAGTTGTCGCCGGGCGGAAACCTTGTATCTCCATATTTCATGTTTATTTTTCCTTACATAAATTAATGCCCTAATCCAGTGGTTCTCAAACATTTTCATGTCAATTAAGGACCCCCAAATTGAAATGTATTAGGCCGCGGACCCCCATCTCAGAACGTTTCGTGCCACGGACCACCAGGAGACTAGATTGGTGTAATAGCAGATATACAAGCTCGCAGTGCGGCACAAAGTGATGCGCTGTGAGCTTGTAGATCTGCAATTTTTTGAATAGCCAACATATGAATCGATAGTAGTTATCCATTGATATAGTGGTTAAAATGATTGTGATGCTGTATTAACTACCTTTACTGGAACCCCCCAAAGACCCTTTGAGAACCACTGCCCTGTACAGTGTAACAGCATCGTGGAAAAGTAGCGATTTTTAGCCCCATCTACAAGCACACAACTTGTGACACGCATGATGAAAAGTATCAACAGTATCAACAGTATCAACTAAATAATGAGTCTCTGTCGGGTGTCCAAAACTGTTACTTTTCAGAACATCAAAAGTAGCAGATCTATTTTGTCGGCAAACTTATTTGTATTCCATTTCCTGAAAATTAACGGTTTTGGACATACAAGTTATTCTATACTTGAGCTCTGTCAGTGTGCTAAAGGAGAAAAGTAAACTTGTGTGTGTGTGTGTGTGTGTGTGTGTGTGTGTGTGTGTGTGTGTGTGTGTGTGTGTGTGTGTGTGTGTGTGTGTGTGTGTGTGTGTGTGTGTGTGTGTGTGTGTGTGTGTGTGTGTGTTTTCTCACTGACAAACAATGGCAAACTAGAATTCCTGAACCTAAAATCAATATGTACACAATTCCCTGTTTTGCTTTTTCCATTTCCGGATAAATTGTATTAATTATCCAAACAATAGCCTCTTTTTATTTTTTGGCAGATAATTGTTTCAACGGGTGACACAGTGACTATAGCGACACATTCGGCACCTAAAACTGTTCATCTAATCCCATTACAAACACCACAGAGTCCTAGTTTGTTTCGAGACAGCCTGCATGCATGTACGAGGCGTCTCCAGGCTCCTCCAGTCTGCTAGCTTACATCCGCTCTAGCCCGTCAAAAGGCAAATATTAGCAGAGAGCAAAATAATCCTGCAGGTTGTGATTAAGATTTTAAATGGATCCCAATTGTGTGCTTTTGGTTAATGAATAACAAAGTCTTAGAGGATGGCGTCTTGTAATTTATAAAACATGAAAAAGCTCCTTGATGAAATATAGAAACTAGATATATTTTTGCATTTCAAACGATTTGCATGGCCAGCTTACTTGCATGCAAATGAGGTGGAGTTTCAAAGAGTTATAAAAATAAATTAACTAATAAGTACCATTGAATTCCCCCCTCCCTCCTCCGTTTCCTTAGGAAAAAGGTGTCATCTTGATCAGGAGTAAATGAATTATAGGGGTGGGGTGGGGGGGATTACACAATTAACCCACAAAAGTCGCACCCAGCAGCCAGCACACACACGTGCAGAAGTAAAATTTATTCATTTCCGTCATTGCATATTAATGTGAGGGCTTCACTCGGCACCCCAAACACAGAAATACACAAACATAATTAATACTCATTACGAATAAGTGAATAATCAATCTGACTGATAATGGTGGCGCTGCACTCAATGAGTCTGGCTGCATCAACGGAATAGAAATGTCTCTGCGACAAAAAAACAAACAAACAAAGAGTGTTCTCCTCAACACGGCCGAGGTAAAGACACTTCAGAAGGAGAGATGTTTTACTGTTGAGGCGTATACTGTATATACCGTATATCCGTGGTTCTCAAACCTTTTTGCGGAAATTTGGGGAAAAGGACTTATGCACAAAATATAAGACTTCCAAGCTCACTTCGTTTTGCTGTGATCTTGTATAGATCTGCTATTTTTGATAGCCAACAACTACATAAGTGGATAGTGGTTAAAAGACTACATTATCTACTTTAGCTGGGGACCTCCTGAAACCACCCCAAGGGCCCTTGGGGGTTCCTGGACCCCACTTTGAGAACCAACGCTATACTGTATATACTCAATTGACTGGGGACCCCCAGGGCTCCATACTTGGTTCAATCCTTTTTTCCCTTTGCATCAAATCTCTTCGCCGAAATTAGCTCACAAAGCGTGTCAACGGGACACTAATTCCACCCAATGTTCGTTCCAGAATAGGTACACTAGGGCAGTGGTTCCCAAAGTGGGGTCCGGGGACCCCCAGGGGTCCCTGAGGATGTTCCAGGTGGTCCCCAGCTAAATGATAGTTTTGTACACTCTTTGAGTTAAGTAAAACTCTTCTCTTATGGGGGTCCCTGCATGGCATATCTTTTCAAACGGGGGTCCGCAGGCTAATTAGTGTCAATGTGGGGGTCCTTGACATGAAGAAGATTGGGAACCTCTGCATTAAGGTTCATGCGGTTAAAGGCCCTTCCCTCCATAATATTAATAGTGCTCATAGCAAATTATGAATATATTTAACAACTAGGACACAACATAAATATGTACAAGAATTGATATGTAAATGACGAGGTCTTTGAAGCTGGTTGAAGTGGTGTGTGTGTTACCCAAGATGACCTGAAGCTAGCGATGGACTTTACCCTTTTCCAAGAAAAATCTGGATAAAATATGCATCTGGTGATGGTGATTGGTGACCCAGTTGTTGGCCAATATTACAGTAGTGGTACGGTACGTGGGCTGGCTGTTGCAACATTGCATCATAGATATTCATACTGTAAGAGCATTGTCCAATCTGTCAATAATACATTTTTTCAAAATGTTTCAAACACAGAGACAATAGCCATCTAAAAGCTCACAATGTGTCAAATATATACCCAAAGTCCCAGACGATTCTCATATCACATATATAATATCAATATATTGCTCAGCCCTAATTGACGCTCCAAAAACTAAATATAAAGCATACATGTTTGTCCTGTATAGTGGCAGATTTATGGATATGATGCCGATCACCACTTCTACCCTGGATTTTT
Source organism: Protomyctophum bolini (assembly GCF_963924005.1). Lineage (NCBI taxonomy): Eukaryota > Metazoa > Chordata > Actinopteri > Myctophiformes > Myctophidae > Protomyctophum > Protomyctophum bolini. The sequence continues at coordinate 22,840,349 of NC_137877.1, read as the reverse complement.
ACCATTGAGCTAATAGTCTGCCTGCTTGCTCAAGGTGTCTAGGTGAGACATGGTCTTTGACACAATCTAAATGTCATCAGTTATATTGTATTAAACACATTGCATGCCAAAGACGTATATTTACGTCCTATGGTCTTTAAAAGATACAACGCGACAAATATGCTGTACATCTTTGTATCTTTGCATCTGCCTGTGCATACGATTCATATATAATCTGCATTCTGCATGGTCTTAGATTCATATACTGCAGGATCTAGTCTTAGATTGAGTAGCATTCCATTTCAGATCTGTTCTTAGATTCATATAGGCTCTAGATTGTGGACAAGCATTCATATAACTCTGGTCTTCTTGCCTGGGTGGCCCAGTTACAGTACAAACGCACATGCCTATTTCCATGGTTACTGAGGGCAAAAAGACGAGGACCAAACAACTAGGGATAATGTGCCTTTTCCCCTAATTAGCATTTTCAAATTAACAGAGTAGCATTTTTTTACGACTATGGTTGCCAGTTTTAATTTCTGGGAACAAGACTAGGAGACAAAGGAAACAAGAAAGGAAAGACAAAACGAAAGGATGAATGTTAAGAGGGGTCAGAAAAAGTCAACATTCATTTACAGAAGCTTGACTTGTACTGCCAGTGTTGCAGATCTACAAGCAGATCTACAAGCCTGTAGTATGCAAGCAACTAAGTATAGATAATGCACAGTGTAATGCTTGCACACAGCGGCACACAGCTACTGTACACTGTAACAATTATCACATAAAGCTATGCACAATGCAGCCTCAACCTGCTGAGCAAAAACATGCTCTGCCCAACACTCCCACTAAGAACCCAGTCGGAAAGAAAAACAACAAAACAAAACAACACTCAAAACTCTCCCAACGGCGTTGGTGGTGTGTGTGTGTTTCAAACGACATCTATGTCAGCTCTCAAAACAGATAAAACTCAATTCATCAGTTTGTTTGCATTGATTTGCCGGGGAACAAAAAGGCACGCTTGTCTGTGAGACAGGTGGCTGGAGATTCCAGATCCCCCGCTCTGATACTAGGGCCACATGAATAATAGATTCTGCTCCGTCGGTGCCAGGATCATGGCCTGCAAACACAGCTGCTACGCTACGCCATCCAAGAATGAACAGCTCACAGGGAAGGAAAACGGGGCATGGGCCCCACCTGAGGACCCAGGAAAACACACACACACACACACACACACACACACACACACACACACACACACACACACACACACAAAATAACCCCCTCTAACTAAACCTAGTGAGATGAGAGACAGACTGAGAGATATCAGGCTTTTGTTCAGAGTCAGACTGCAGGCAAATCTGATTTGTTTCCCCCAAATCTGATCTTTAAAATTCCCCCTATTCTTCTGGGGGGGGGGGGGGGAGACGTTCGCCAGAAACTGCATATTGAGCTTGTAGATCTGCTATTATTTCTGGAGAAGAGATTCGGTGTTGAAGGAAACTAGCGTAGAGAAGTAACAGTTGCTAAGTTGTTAAGATTGAATGGCCACACTGCTTATATCGTCTCTGTCGGGTGGAAACCTCATATGTCCAAAACTGTTACTTTTCAGGATTCAAATTCAAAAATAGCAAAAGTATCAAATCTACAAGCTTGTGGATCTGCTACTATTGATGCTTTTGTGTGGGGCAGTAGCATGATCACGTTGGACATTATCTTTTAGAAAAAATACAAAAAGTATAAAAATATGGAAGAGGTTTCTGCCCAACAGCGACAATTTGCAAGTGATCGGATTGGATTTGTGTACTCAGACGTCGCTGACCTATCTACGTTGGTTGCTGTGGTAACGATCGTAACATCTTAGGCGTGAGTAATGTCCAGTCGCTTGACCTCACGGAAAATAGCAGAAACTGGCAGAATAGAAGTTTTTGTCGAGTGATATGCCGTACAACTATGTAAATATACGATTTATGAAATATATGATTCCAAGCAGCGTATATTGACTACAATTGTGATTTGGACTGCCAGTGTACATGTGAACATATAGAGAGAGGTGGAGAGAAGGGACGTCTTTGCTAAACTAATTGAATAAATGGGAAGATTAAAAGCCACAGTCCTCGACTCCTCGGACTTGTGTGGTTGATCAGAAAGTTATAGCTTTGTTTAACATGTACGTTAAGTTAACATGTGCATGACATATCTCAGTCATGATTGCCATATTATTAGAAGCAATATGAGTAGTGTATTGAATTGAGTGGGTACATATGGAAAGCCTGATGGCTTGTGGAAACATGAGTGGTCTCCACCCACCTGCACACTGCTGTGAATGTGCACGCCGCTACAGCAGAGCCTGCATGGTTTAGCTGGGGGGCTGGGGGATTTCAATTAGTTTGCCGGTGATGCAGGGGCTAGCCTAACGATCCCACCTCTCATTTCAACATGGCCGGGGACACACCCAGAGGGGCTCCCCCTGCCACGCAACCCCATTAGCTTCACTCGCCAAGATGGCCGCCGCGGCGGTGCTAATGATGACGACCCGTCTCTTCCATTGCCACCGAGAGAGCGTTTCACACAGTGTCTTAAATGGAGGTTGATGGATGATGGGCACAGGGCAGGGAGTCACAAAAAAACAGATGAGCTCCACTGCTCATCTAAACGCATCATCCAGAGGGCCAGCCCGGTGTCCTCCTCTATTTAGAGGAACACGGCGGGCTCGTTATCAGAATGACACGAGCTGGCGGTGTTGCCAGATTCTGCAAGAGAAATAAGCAACCAGTTCTATGAAAAAGTCCAAAAGAAGCGACTAGGCCACATGAGCACTTAAAACATACTGTATACAACCATATTGGCTATTTTCTAAAACATGGCAGTGAACAAATATGCCTACATATTCATTTGGGGGTCCTTGACATGAAATCATTTGAGAACCACTGGTTTAAACAACATTTAGGAAGCAAGCCCAAAATAAGCACACTTTAGAAACAATTACGCCCCAAAAACCTGCAATCCGCAACTACTGTACCAGCATATTTACGAGCAACTTTACAGGGAAAACGAGCCCAACGTTGCTTATAAAGAAGCACACTCTTATCTCAGATTGACTCTTATCTCATCAAAGCATTTGTTTTGATATTATAAAGACACGTTTAAAGGGTGTGGATCAAACAATTCCTCTTGAGCTTGAAGATAGAATATTAGACATTTTGGGGAATCATTAAGACATTTTTATATATTTTAATCATGTATGGGGGCCCCTGGCACAGAATAATTTTCAGATGGCTATCCACCTACCAAATTACATATTCAGTTTGGAGAAAAGTTTGAGAACAACTGCAGTCCCTGCGACCGTCTCATCTCCTTTTGAAAAGCACCGTCTCGAGTGAAGAAGATGTCACGTCTATGAAAAGCGTTTGTTTGAAATGTTAACTAAGGTGCTCCTGCTAAAACATTTGCTCTACATCTCTCACTCAGCCCTCCTCGTCCTCCCACATTACCGCTGCCTGCCACGTTTAGTCGCAAATGTGCACGTTGGTTCTCCTCCCCTGGCCGTTTGATCTGGGTAACGTGTAGCAGGTTAGCCTAATTACACCTCCTGCTATGAAGGAGCCTTCCTCCGCTGCTAATTAGTTGTCTAAACGCTGTCTGCGACTCATCAGCCGCGCACATGCTTATCTGATTAACTGGATGGAACCACCTTGAGTGCCAGTGGGTATTCTGGCCTACATTTGGAGCATGTAAATATTTATTGCCAAATTATGCCCCCCCTCTACCTTGGGATAGTTTGGCAATCTGCTTTCAGGGTCTCTGTGAGAATATTTTCTGAGCGTGGTGTGGAACAGATTTGATAATAGAGGACACTTTCTCCAGACCGCGCGTAAAACTTGGGCTTTGGAGGAGCGGGGCTGATTGAAGTAGGCTGTCGGAGATGCTTCCGGCGTAGACTTCAAATACGTTTTCCATAACTCAGTCAAACATGTTTGTCTTTGCAAAAAGGGACCGCAACGCTAGTTACGTGATAGATAACAAAATACCAACTATTATTATTATAATGAGTAGCCTATTGTCGCTGTTGGGCTGAAACTTAGTTTAGTCACAAGCTTGTGTTGATACTTTTCATTGGTTTAATATTTATAATACAGGCAGGCACTTTCCACCTGGCATCACTATTTTTGGCAACGAAGATAGCAGATCTAAGCTCACAGCGACACTTTGTGAGCCAGCAGATCTGCTGTTTTTGCTGCTTCAAGGTCACGGTCAAGGTAGACTTTATTGTCCACAAGGGAAATTTGTCTTGGGCTTTCACCCCAGCTACAGCCACACATTAAACATCAATGACAAACAAAAATACATTACAGAGGGAGACACAATATTACACAATTGCACACATGATGTGGATAATCTAGCCTCACACAGTTACTGCTGTTTCAGAGCCTCGTTCAACATCTTAGTTTATGCTGGTACAAACCATTTTTTTAATCTGATGTACTTCCACTTTGGTTCTTTGTATCTTCTCCCAGAGGGCAGAAGTACACACTCGCCATTTAAAACATGGGTAACATCACTGACAATTTTTTGAGCCTGTTTTTGTAGCCTGCTCATAAATACTATGATAAAGACTGCAGAGAGGGGAGTTGTCTTACCCCTATGATCTTCCCTGCATTCTGCACCAATCTGAACAATTTGGACCTCAGAGATTACCGAACCAAAGCATATACTTTTGTGTGACACGGTCACACGGCGACGCATAAAAAAGATGACACATGGAGATACAAGGTTTCTGCCTGACGACGACGATATCATGTTCTCAGGTCACGTTCGGAGACCAACTTATATGGCGCCATGGCCTTTTGGGGTCAGCGCTGAGGCAGGGGACACAGGGCTCAGGTAGCACTTCAGCACCACACTCTAAACATGGACTGGCATTGTTTATGCCAGTGGTTCAAGAAGTCTTTGTGTGGGGGGGGGGGGGGGGGTGCTCGACTGGTGTACCGGCATACACAACTGGCACCGTAGTCCCTGTACAGCCAGCTAATATGGTGGGGCCAGACTGGAGGGTCAGATACGTAGGTCTGAAGGGGTCTTATTGATAGCTGAGACAGAGGGTGTATAGGTCTGATTGGGGGTCTTATTGACAGGTGAGACAGGGGAGTGAGTGACACATGACTGCCTTCATGAGCTGCTGACAGTGACCTTTGAAGGAGGGCGGGGCTGTACAGGTCATTTATTTTACTTAAGTAAAAGTATCAGTACTGTAATATAGAAATACTCAAGAAGTAAAAGTCAGGAATTAAAAGTACAATGGAATTAAAATGTACTTGAAGTACCAAAAATAAAAGTACCCATTGTGCAGAATGTCCCATTTCAAGTTTTCAAATGTATAAAAATATTAAAAAAATAGCATTGTACGCATTGTGAGATTGTAGATCGGCTATTTTCAAATGGCCAAAATGCATATACACTACGGCTGTATGTTTTGTAATGATAATCAAAATAAAAAAAAGTAACTAGTAGTTTTCAAATAAATGTAGTGGAGTAAAAGTGGAGTAAAAGTACAATATTTTGATCCGAGATGTAGTGGTGTAAAGTACAAATACCTCTAAATTGTACTTAAGCAGTAATTAAGTAGATGTACTTGGTTACTTTACACCACTACAGGTCATGCAGCAGAGGTGAGCCAAGTGACCTGCCTTGAGGTATGCGTCATTGCACAACCCTGTAACCCTGTATGTCACCATATGTAGACCTATTCTAAAAAATCACACCCGTGTGAATTAAGTGAGTGGTGCAACTCTGTGTGGGGGTGGGGTGGGGGGCGGAAGTTCCAGACCCACAGGAACGCACCCAGGGTGTCTGCCCGATTCCGGCGAGCCGCCCCTCGTCCGAAACGGTTGAGAAATGACTGTTACCGTGTGGGGGTCCTCTACTGTACCCTCTACTGTACTGTACTGTACTGTACTGTACTGTACTGTCACTGTACTGTACTGGTACACCCGAAATCACCATATATACAGTTAATATGTGCGTGTGTGTTAGGTTGTGCACATTTGGTGAAAAACAACCCCCCCACCCCCTCTTTGATATTTTCTATCTGCTATCTACAAGTTCACTAGCTTGTAGATTGGCTATTTTCAAGTAGCTGATGTTTGAAGTGCTCATGCGGCCTATAGCTCTAGTCGCTTCTTTTGGTCTTGTTTTCATAGACCTGTTGCTTATTTCTATCACAAAGTCTAATGGGAAGAAGAGTACTCCTTTACCTTATGTATGTAGACATGACCCGTTGCTGTTCCAACAGTGCCCTCTTTTGATAGCACTGCCTGAAAGGCCAACGCTCTGATGTTGACTTGACTTTTTGGGGGATCTTGGTGGGGATGGCGGTGGATTCTAATATTACAAACTGATTTAAAACACAATCAATGTAGTGTAGTGGAGAAAATATAGGTCTCTGGGTAGAGATATGCTTTGCTTACTCTACTTTTTATTCTTCTCATTGTGAGTATTATTGCTTTGTGAGTCATCACTTTATGTACCATACTGTAAACGGAGACTCCACTAGGCCCATTTCTAGGACATAGTTATGTTCTCCATGCATTCAGTTGACGTCTCAGTTAAACCACAAATATACTTACTGTAGTTGATAATAGGCCCAGCATATCTTCGCAGAAAATAGCCGATCCACAAGCTCAAGCTTGTTTGCAAAATGTTTGGCCCAGAATATGGACGCTAGGGTTCAAGTGGTTTAATTTGATGTGACATGCTGATAGCATACCAATGACTCTATTGCCCAAGGTTCGTACTGCATTTGGTAGAAAATAAAACATTTGTTATTTCTTGAACTTGGCTTCAAATCATGGAGGAAAATGAAATGCAGGTCTGTCAATGTTTTTGAGCCATACTGTAATCTCTGCAACACAATTATAAAACATCTTGCCTGCCTTCAATGTATAATCGGATCTTTTGTAAATTTGATTTGTTTTAAATGTATTATTATTTTATTTTTCTATGTTCATGGTAGTCTGTATTACTTCTTTATAATGTCTATCGGGTGGAATCCTCATATGTCCAAAACATGATCTGAAACAGCAAAAGTAGCAGATCTACAAGCGGGTCGTTTCGTGCAGCGTTTGAGTGTACGGATCTGCTACTTGTGAGGCTTTTGTGTGACGCTGTAGTTTGATCAAATAGGGCATTCATTTAAGAAAATTTCAAATAAGTTCAAATAAGGAGATAGAGTAAGAGGTTTCTGCCCGCCAACAGCGATAATGTAATTTTGTCTGTAACTTTCTGCTCACTCTTTGGCCAGGTCTCCGTTGCGAAAGCGAGGTTTAAGCTCAATGAGACTAACCTGGTTAAAGGTCAAAGATTACTAAAGTCAAGCCTTGTTTATTTCTTCTGTATTTCAATTCAATTTGTTTTAAATTAGGTTAAATCTTAAGCTCGTTTTAAATTACACGCCCCCAAGTTCACAACATTTGACTACAGCAAAACAAACTCTGGACTGACCCCGGCCAACTGTATTGATAGGTCTGTTCGTACAGTTATGTCGTTGCCTCTGTCAGGTGGAAACCTAAAAACACTAATAGTAGGACACTAATTTAATAAAAACACAAAAAAGTTAGAATATGGAGATAGGAGGTTTTTGCCCGACAGCGACGATATGCACATGGTAGAAAAAAATCTACTTGCTTATCAGCTGTATTTATTCCCAATGGCCTCCCTCTCTCCAGCTCACAGAGTGAAGGAATAGTTTACTCTTTAACTGAGCTGCCTTAAGGGACAACAATTCTAGAGGCAAACAGAGGCACACACTGTAAACAGGATTAAGGCTAATACACCGCAGGGCCAAATGAATGTGTAAAATGCAAGGGTAGACTGCATAAAATATGGTCTTGGCTGGGTATCGACTATTCTTGATATATTAGCCAGATGATATTGTTGGCTATTATTATAAGGCAAAAATATGAATGATAAAGACCAAAAAAAGGAACACAATAATTATATAGCATTTAAGCCAAAACAATGGAACAATGGAAGTTGACAATGGTGCAAGGTGACCGGCCAGCCCTTGCCAAAATGGCAAGAAAAGTAGCTGACATGAAAAAACAAAAATGCAGCTGGGGCTAGTTCTGTACTCACTGATGGCCTCCACAAACAGCTCAAAGAAGCGAAAGGGGAACAGCGGCTCTGGCAGCTCGCGGAAAAACATCTTGAGCGCGCCGGTGACAACGTGGATGTCCTCCCACTGGCTGGCGTCCAAGTTGAGCTCCTCCTCTGGGGAGCAGAGCAGCAACCAGGAAGGGTTCGTGACGGGGGGAGACAGGAGGGAAAGACAGAGGGAAACAACACAGCTTTAATTGGGAGAATTAGCTGGGGCTAATTACTATGCTAATGTTTACCTGCTTACAGCGGCGCCTCGCTAACAGCACCAGGCCTCCGCGGCTACCCAGAGGTCTGGAGCCACATGGCTCTTTTTTTTCCTCCGCCCGTCCCCCCATCCCCCTCCTCCGCTCGCTGTTTGAGGCGATATGAGCCTCTCCGCGCCGAAATCATTCCATTTTAATAGAGCTGAGACCAGAGAGTACCCCCTGGTATAGCGACACAGGCCATCAGGTAGACACGCGGTCCGTGTGTGGGGGGAGTGGGGGGAGGCTGAACCATGCCACAGGAGGCCGAACCGTGTGAATGGGAGCCAAGCTGACACGCCTGGAGGTGTGGGGACTGGGGATGCTTCTGCCACCGCACTGAAAAGTCACATGTTGACATATACATCGTGCTGGAAGTAAGCCATCGTTCACCCTATTACTACTGAGACCATTAACTCACTGACGAGATAATAACCCTTTAAGACCTGAGGCAGATTCTACAAATGTCTTCTAAATCAGTGTCAAACTTTTTCATGCCAGGGACCGCCAAATTGATTATGTATTTGGCCCCCCCATCTGAAAAGGTGTTGTGCCAGGGACCCCCAGAAGAGAATTTTTGTTAAAATCTTTCATTAAATTGTTCAAAATCGGCACAAAGTGACACACTGCGAGCAAGCAGTGTAGCCAACATGGATAAAGTGGTTAAAGGACCACCGCTTTCAACCTATCTTCTTATAATTGGTCCTCACTAATGTTCATGATAAAATACCACCATTTTCTGTTTCTCATAGAAAAGGTATATCTTTTTTTTTACACCGCCCAGGGTTTGTATAGTGAGGTGCATGCTTTTGCTCAGAGCTAGCAAAATAATAAAAGGAAGACCAAACAAAAACAGAAATGTGTTGAACACTCCAGCTCCATATGCAAGGAGGTCCGCTCGTCTTGCAGAAGCATAATCTTTTGATCTCAAAGAATGCCGGGTGGATGAAAAAGACTAATGCATATGGGACGGAAGTATATTGGCAGTATGGGACACATTTATTATTTTTGAAACCACTTACAGTAAGCCCTATTGTCAAATGACAAAGTATATAGTAAGGCTAAACACAGCCAGATAAATCTGGCTATGAGTTGTGCAGTGTTGGATGCCACATTCATGCCTTGCAGTGTGTCTAAACTTAGAAATTAGTTTGTTGTCATTTGAGAGTTTTTTTTTCCTTTGATCAATGAAAACATTGATCCAAAACGTGTCAGCCCCTTAACCACACTTTCTTGATTTGAAAGTATTTGATAACCACTACTCTTATCTCTAGCGAAAACCAACATGCTTTTCCTCTTGGAATGTGTAAAGTACATCAAGTTCAACTGAGGGCCGAAAGAAGAGAGAATTTACTGTCAGTCCCCAAATCAAAGGTGTGAGTATCCTCTGTGGAATCTTCATACTACGCTATGCAATGCGACCCAAGCCTACAATATGGAAATGTTTGTGAGCGTTGTAAATTGCCCCTCACCCCCCCGTCCCTCTGTGTTTGACAATGTCCAGTTTCTCTGAGGCGAAGCGAGAGTTGGAGGAACAACACACATGCAGAACAAACGGGTGGGACACAGTGGTGTAGGCACATGGTGTCACCGCGCCAGAATGTGTGGAATGCCCAGAATGTCGCTGATGTCACTCCGTCGTTTTCCACTGTCTTGTGTGTGCCGTACGTGGATCCATCACGCAGAACAAGAGCGAATGGTACCCAAAAAAAAGGAACAGTCAAAACCAGCCGATGCCCGTTGTTTCAATAGAACGTTGAGTTAAAAATGAATAACACATTTTTAGAGATTTTATTATTTTTTTGATCATGGTTAGAGGGGAATGGGATATTCTTTATGTTCTTTCGTTAAGCAGAACAGACGTTGCCTTGTTTGTGTAAGAAAATCCCCACGGGGCTACGGCTTCTCACATGGAAATGTTGGATCATTTATAGACTGAAGTGATTGGGTGAGTGTGCTGCGCACTATACCGGTAGGTTTTGCTGAATTATTGTCTCACTGGAGGAGCTTTCCCATGCCTGGTAAAAAGCTATAGTCCATTCCTCATTCTGTTCTCTCAACAACAATTTACTTGGAACTTAATCGTTTAAGAAGCACTCAGTCACCATTTTACAAGCATAGTGTGTACTTTGTATGGTTTCCATTGTTGCATGCGTGCAGGTACAGATTTCACCGGCCAGGTTCGGGGGTCTGGACATATAGTAATGACCCCTTGTTGCAGGGATCAAGCTTGTGACATTTAACAGGACTATGACAATTTAGAGTTGCATTTCATTGATGTCAGGCAGAAACCCTCTTATCTCCATATTCAAACTTTATATGTATTTTGTTTCTTTTCTTTTCTTCCCCCGTAAATGAATGCCTATACTTGAATCACACTACAGCGTCACACATAACTATCAGATCTACACAGGACAGACAAGTGAACCGATAGCCACAGCCATAAACTGAAGCCATGCAGGTTAGAGCAAACGTTTTAGCGAAACTAGTGAGAATAGCAGATCTATAAGCTCACAATGCATCACATTGTGATTTATTGATTGATTAAAATTTGTATTTCACAGTATGCAGAATGGGTACAGAACAAAACATCACAAAATACAAAAACTGTTACTATGGACAACACCATGATAAAGCATTACACTTGTTTACAACAGGGTCCACCATTTTCAATTCATCAGAAAAGAGAAAAGACCCATAAAAAAGACAGTGGTTCCCAAACGTTTCCATGTCAAGGACCCCCAAATTGACACTAATGAGCCCGCGGACCCCCATTAGAAAGGTTATTCCAGGGACCCCCCCATAAGAGAAGATTTGTACGACTCTAGCACTGATTCTCAACCTGTTTAATTTCACAGGCCCCCATTTAATGACATTTCTATCTCTGAGACCCCAATGTATATTTTAAAATCAATCAAAGTCCAATTGGTTCCATCTGTACACTCTGAGTTACAGACACATAAGGGTCCATTTGGTTCCTAACTATAATTTAGCTGGGGACCCCCTGGAACTCCCTCAAGGACCCCTGTTATTTTATAACCCACTGGTTTAGGAAACCCAGTGGGTTATAAAATAACTAAGCCCATGGTTCATGGCTGTGATTCAACCAACCTTCATCGATGATGAACCGAAGCTTCTGAATAGTAGATAGATTGCCGCTGACTCTGTAGATGCCATCCGCTTCCAGACCTGCAAGATATCCACCAAATATTATACTGTAGTAAAGTAAAACAGCTTCCCATTTGGTATAATAATTTACATCGAAATACATGCAATTCACCTGAGGGATACATACAGTGTTGTTGCCATGTCGGGGGGGGGGGGGGGGGGGGGCGGGATTTCTAAAGTGCCTATTTTGGGCTTGCTGTCTAATGTCTAAAGTTACTTGCGCAAGCAGAGCGTGCAAATACTCAGACCGTACCCAAACAGCAGCAGAGAGCTTTAGGACTCAGAGCAGCAGTGGTGAGCGCACTTCACGGTGTGCTCTGCTTGCGCCCAAGTCTTGCTTACTTACTTGCTTACAAAGCGCAAGTTGGCATCTTGAGAGAGTGCATTTCTAGTTTAAACCAGTGGTTCTCAAATATCAAGGACCCCCAACTTAAGTTGTATTTGTCCACTGATCCCCACCTGAAAATACTGTGTACAAGATTTGTGTATTTTAAAAAACTTGTAGAATTCCAATTTTTGTGTGTGAAAATAGTAGAGCTAGATCGGCTATTTTTACATACTGTAGTTGTGTGTGGTCATGTGGCCTTAGTCGTTTCTTTTGGGCATGTTTTCATAGGCCTGACCGCTTGTTTCTTTAGCAAAATCTGGCAAAACTGGATACATATACTGTACTGTACTTTTTTATTGTATAATATACTATAATCATACCATGTATATATTTTTTATAACAAATGATCACCATTAGCTCTAGTTTTCTGCTTTTTTTTCCTAATTCACCTTGGGAAAATAATCTACTGACTTATAATAGTATATCTTCCCTGTCGTGCAGAAACCTCCATATTTAATCTTTTGTCATTAAAAAGAGCTCGTAGATCTACTACTTTTACTGTTTCTGACATAATGAGGTTTCCACCCAACAGAGACGACATGATATCATTATTGCTACTTTCACTATTTTTGTGCGACACTGCTGATGTATGATGGAGTATTACAGCACTGCTGTAAGTTGAAATATATGGAGATATTAGGTGAAATATAGCACCGATTTAAAAAGGTTAGAAGTATCAATAAGACTGCAGCTCTCCATCTCAGCTGCACATTCGTTCATATCCACTCAGTGCCTGAGCCTAGCTTGGACCGAGACGCCATATGGCTCCATTTCGCTGTGAGATTTTGAGGACTACTTTGATTATAGAGTATGCCTGCCATTCTGCACTGCATCCAAGGACGCCAGACAAAGTCTGCCAAACCAACTCAATAGCAGTCGACAGCTTGTCATGCTTTCATTGTCCCCACTCTAAAAATGAACAATGTTTTCTACATGCCAGTCTGTGTCGTAGGAGGATGTTCGTCGTCTCTAAATTATATATTCATTCATTTGAAGCTCTTTACAGTTCACAGAAAGTAACAACGCTATTAGTTATTAACATAGATTATTTTTTTGCAAACGAGTACAGGTACAGTAGGCCTATGTGAACATAATGCCTGTTGTATTTATTTTCTATACTTGGATGGATGATAAGAAAGGATCCAGAAGGAAAGGACACATCCCCACAAATCCAGTGTGGGTGAGGAGAAGAGTGCACGCCGCCACGACATGTCCACTTCTGTAGCCTCAGGGCATCAGAAGAGGTTACGGTCATTTGAGGGACACTGTTGTCACTCTGTTGCAGACGCGAACACTGGGCAGAGGTAACCCGGGCGACATTTTCCTCTGCCCTTTATATTGATTGCTCTAATGAATGTCCCAGCGTTTGACACACAGCAGCACAACGTGTACCGTTGTCACTGTTGGGGTGACTTGAGGATATAGTCGACAACTTCAGCGAATGAAGGAGTCACACATGTGTCAGTTAAAAAAAGGGTCTTCTCTCGTTACGGCCTGCAATTTAATGTGGCCAAAATGTTAAAATGTTCCAACGGAGGTGATCTTAACTGTGTATTCTTGAGGTTGTCAAAGTTTGTTTATTTGCGCTCTCCTCCCTTTAAAAAAAAGCCCTCCCTAGTGCCTCTCTGGATAGTCTTGTTTGTGTTGAAAGGTTTATTTTCTAAATAGGCTGAAGTCCATCATGGATCAATAAACATAACAGGACTCTATATCATAATTGCCGTAGTTTAAAGGAGCTCTTAATCAGTATTATTTTCTCAGCAAGTTTATCGGGCCACCACAATTTTACCCCAAGATAACTAATAGTCCTGAACAAATGTTCAGCCAAAACCACAAACGGAACCCATTACACAAACACATAATTCACTCTCAATTTCGGGCGCGTTGTAAACAGTCTGAAGTGGACTCGGATTTGGACATGGACCAAGAAATGAAGCGTTTTGGGATGCCGGGGAGCGTTTTCCTCCGGGTTCAGCCCCTTTGCCTCGCCAGCTATGTGAGGGAGCCTGGGAAACTGCTGATCACACACACACACACTGCAGGAACGCTGAAAAGTCAACGACCGAGACGCACTTCTTATAAAACAGGCACTTTCTAGACCGTGGATCTTGTCAAATGAGCTCGGAAAATGTCAACAAAATGGACAGAAAGTGTAAACAACAAAAAAAAAGCGTAAATGGCGATTTGCGATTGTGGGTTTAGATGGAGCATCAGAGAGAGAGAGAGAGAGAGAGAGAGAGAGAGAGAGAGAGAGGTGGACAGGCCTTGGGTCAGGATGGAAAACGCGTGAGGAGATGTCAGCCCTCCTTAATGCAAGAGAATAAAGGAAATGCATTCTTCTGGACTTTTTTTTCCCACACAGATATCATGCATTTCAATCTCTTTCCCATACACAAAAGCCTGTCCTGTGGAATTGGAGCTTTCAACAGTGTGAAACGAGAGGACTTGTACACGTACCTCGTTTTTCGACGGCTTCCAAACAGAGCTTGACGAACTTTGGCACGCTGGACCCCTCACGTTCGCACAGTGTCAACAAGTGGCAGCCAAACACTCGATCTGCAGGAGAATGAAATGTTATGACTTGTTATAACCGCAAACCATGAGAGAAACTAGAAGTAGTTTTCGTCAACGTTGAAGGACAAGGGGTTAATATTGTTTCTTTGACCACTTAATTTTTCCTTCAGCGACTGCATGCATCTTTTTTTGACAGCACTGCAAACCACACTTGCATCCATTGTTTTTTTATGATCTCATCTTTAATGGCTGTAGAACACTTGTATCACTGTAGTTAGGAATTTAATATCTAAATCTAAGCTCAATCATTTTATCATTAACATTTTTGTCCCATAAACCTTTCGTTTAAGTGACCACTTAAACCCTATATACGCTTTGTTGACTGCAAGTCCCCCTAGGGCTCTATTCTAGGCCCCCTGCTTTTTCCCCATATACACCAAACGGCAGATTTACATTTTCTATGCGTTGTAAACTTGTACATCAGCTATCCCCCCAGAATAGGGACACTAGGGTTCATGTGGTTGATGAACTCCCGATCAGAGGCAGCATAATGCACCATGCTCACTATCTTATATGCAAACCACTTTCCATTGCTTCATTTCTCAAAAGTTCGTCCCCATCTAATTTGGTGAACAAGCCCTCTCTGAACTCGTCCCAACAGGCAATAAATCCCAAAGGCCTCTGAGGCTACTGGCTTCATCAAGCCACCGAACAGCGCAAGCGAATGTGGCCTCAGCAAACCTTACGGGTTAAGCCAAGCACACATGGAACACAGGCCCATTTTCACACTCTGTGATGATGAGGTGATCTCCCTCTCCCCTCTGCCGCATTCCAGTATCCGTATCACTCTCTCTCTCTCTCTCTCTCTCTCTCTCTCTCTCTCTCTCTCTCTCTCTAGCCTGTGGAACTTCAAACGATCACCCTCTCTTGTTTATACACAAGCAAGCGAGGGGAGGGTGCACCAAATACATAAATGACTCCGAGCGAGGCACCTTTGCATACAAAATAACACTTTTCGCCAGCGCTCGGCAAGATAAGCAAGGAAGGGAGGGAGGGGGGTTGGAAGAGTTGAGGGGGCGGGTGGTGGTGGGGTGGGCAGAGAAATGGAGCAAAATTACCCCTCCTAAAGGAATTCAAATAACCCTCCCGTCGCATGGATTTAATTTGCATTCTGAAGAATGATAGGAGGGAGCGGAGGGGGTGGTGCGATTTGAGGAAGCCACTCTCTGAAGTGGCTTGCCCACTAGCTCTGCCAAAAAGGACAGTCTGGGGGCCACCTGCCCCATTCCTTAATCCACAAGTATTTCATTTATTCCGTCAATAACGTCCTCTCGCTTTGATCTCGCGTTTGTCCCGTGGACACAACATTAAAGGGTCTCCTTGAAGCTGTGGGGAAATTCCAAATACCGTTACCTTCTTCTAAGGATTGCAAATGTGCTTAAATATGCCCTTTAATGGTGTATTTTCCTTCAACCGTGAGCTCAATAAATTAGTTACCCCTTTGAGGAATGGCTCTCTGTGCCTAGCTGCCTGGATTGGCGTGGTTGTTCAGAGTCAAATTCATGCGCTTCATTTATCTATCTACCGTTGTTCTTTGACTCTTAATAAGTGGGGAGGAGAGATGATTTTCAAATCACTGTAGTAGTAATTTCATGGTATTAATCTATTATATAAGAGAAACTGAGTCTCTTTAAGAAATATTATAGTCACCGTGGTAACCTGCAAGACAAAGGATGGTAATTACACAGCAAAACACATACTGTAGTATCACATAAAAACCAAAAGCCTGTAAGATCAACGATGAGCCTAAATAATTAGAAACACTTGTTACAGTATATTTGAGGGTTTTTTCAGCTGATTTTCGGTGGAAGTCACAACCTTGGATGATGCCCTTTTCCTGCAGGGTCTTCATGGAGGGTCGTCGAATGATGAACTTCTTTAGCCTGTTCTTCACCCCGTTCTTGTCTGCGCTGCTGTCTGACATGCTGTGTTTCAGCCTGCCGCTTGTGAACATATCTGCCAACATCCAAGGGAAGAACAAAACATAGGAGAACTTGAGTGGTTAAACTGAAGATCCAGGTCAAATTTCTCTCGGCTGTTTCTTACTGTTGTAGACATAGTAGTGGCAGCAAAAGGCAGCACATACAGATTGCAATGCAGTCAATGTGTGAGTGCTCAAAGTATTACAGGCAGCCCTTCACTTGGTTTATTTTTTACCTGCTAGGCACTTTAACCCTCAATCTGTACTTAAACTGGACCTTTGTCGGCTCTGTACTTGAGTCTTGGACCGCATTTTCCATCTACTCTACAACCAATCTGCTATCATTGGCAATAGCAGATATTTGACTAATGTTCCCCCCAGTTAAAGGAACAATTCACCACTTTTCAACCTATCTTCATATAATTGGTCCTCACTAATGATCATGATACAATACCAAATGTTTCTCGTAGGAGGGCTGTGGGCAGTTCAGAAACCTGTCCATCAGTGACATCATCGTTAGGCAATTTCTATTTAGGAATAGAAAGCCTGCAGTTTCTTTAAGCTTGATGATGTCACTGGTGGACGGGTTTCTGAACTGCCTACAGCCCTCCTATGAGACACAGACTAAGTACATTTATTTTGCTATTTTATCATGATTATTAGTGAGGACTAATTATATGAAGATAGGTTGAAAAGTATTCAAGTTATCCTTTAATGGTGATCTTTGTCTCTTGAGTATACTGACCTTGAGTTTTAAAAATTGTGAGGAAAACCCCACATGACTTTGTAATACAAAGTCATGTGGGGTTTTCCTACAAAATTTGTATCATATGCATGCTCACCCATTGTATGTGACCGTCGTGACTCTCATCAACTGTTCCAAAGAGAACATTCAAAGCAGAAGAACATGATTGATATTTGACAAGAGCCAGGGGTTCTGATTATGACCAGACACCATTGTTGATGCTGTTAAGAAATATGACACGTACTGTAGTGGGTTTTGAAGGGGGAAAAATAACTGCTGATATATGACTGTGATATATATACTCTGCCAGCACACTACTACTGTACAATTCCTTCCCGTTCCTCAAAATGGTCTGATTTCATTTTAATGTGGTGGTGTGACCTGGTAGATTCTAGCACCAAATAATTAGTAGCTTATTTTTGGGGTTGTGGGGCGTGGTAGGGTAGTCTGCTGGAAAATACACTGTAAGAAGGCTTAAGCTCCCCCTAAATAGCAGCTGGCATTGCTCCACAGTACTACCTGATGCTAAAGTTTCCCCCCCTCGTTACACGTTCCCGCTCTTATTTATTCATTATAGGCTTCCTTCCAGGCACCTCTCCCATGGCTGTCTTTTTCTATTATTCATTCCAATTGAACTTTTCTATGTCTCTGGGAATTCCCAGCTGTTTTTTTTTCCAAAAGACTAGCCTTGCTTGTCATTTTAATAAAAATTAACATTGCTCCTCCCAAATGGATGAGGCTGACCTATTTTGTCTACTGTAGCATTGTAATCCAAGAAACAGCTCTTTTTCCCTTTTTTGCTTCCTATTTTCCTCTGAAAGAGGAGGGGCGGCTTCCAGTAGAATTAGTTTATTATCAGGTATGAGCGTATTATAAGTCCCTATAAGAATTTAAATGCATACAATATCTCTGATATTAATTGTATTGGCATTTTTTTGTCATTGATGATGAGCAGAATTGTGTTGTTGTTTGAAATACATCTTGTATGTTCTGCTCTGCATTACTAAAAGAGATAAGACTTTGATGACATAGTGCCCTGCTAGTCTTGAGGGGAAATATCACTAGACTCAAAGGCAAAGGCTAAAGCTGACAATAAGAGCCGGGAGATCAGACTCCATGTCCCTTGTCCCTAATTAGGATTTTAATATGATCATCCTACATCAATAATATTCCTCGTGCAAGCGCCAAAAGGTGACAAGATTGATTTGAACCATTGACGGGGATTACCATAATTGCTGCTTGACATATGCTGACATAATGCTAATTAGCATGTTCTTGTGTCATGGTTCGTCTGCACAAATGTATAATTGAAATCAACAGTCACCACAAGATTCCTGTGCCATGTATTTGTTTAAAATAATAGTAAAATGACACGAAAATACCAAAGGAAACCTGTCAGACTGAATTACCTCAATGGGAGATAAGCATGCATAATGCTTCATGTGTAGTGCAGCCATTGCATCTTCTAAGTCAGTGGTTCCCAACGTTTTAGCTCGAGACCCAAAATAAAGATTCCCCAGGACTCAAACCAGTGAAAATAGCCGATCTACAAGCTCACACCGCATCGCTTCGTGGCGCGTTGTGAGCTTGTAAATCTGCTATTTCCATATTTTCTTTAAAACTTTTGAAAATATATGACGGATTTTTCAAAAATATTACTATGATTATCTTGAATAATTGTGATTAGGTGATTATGTAATAATCGCCAGCTTGTTGTGACAGCCCTAGTGGCCGCTTGGGAATCTGAAGGTTTCTGGTTTGATCCCCGGCTACGCCTGGGTGTCGAAGTGTCCTTGAGCAAGACTGAAGAACAACTTAACTTTCATTCTCGGCACCTCTGAATTACATAGTCATATTAATGGTACGTAAATATGTATATATTTCCCCCAAAGATACAGTATGTCACAAGGAAAGAGCCTGGGCAGAGGCCTTTTGTGGCGGTTCTGGACAATCGTCGGTCCAACAGACTCGACACAATCTTTTTTTATTCAAAAGACTGTGACTAAAAGTAAATCAAAATTTGCTGTAAAAATCCGTAAAAACAGTTGAGTAAGCAGTGTAACAAAGGTGTTGTGGATGGATGGATGGATGGACGGATGGAGGGAGGGAGGGAGGGAGGGAGGGAGGGAGGGAGGGAGGGATGGACGTCTTACTGATGGAGCGTCGGTGGCTGTGGTTCTGCTGCTGCTTGTGCTTGGTGGTGGGGGAGGTTGAGGGCGCCGACCCATAGCCTGGCAGGCTGCCATGCCTCGGCAAGTACTCTGTGCTGTTGGACCTCCTGAGAGCAAAGCCCCCGTCCACCTTCGACTGCATGCACGCACACAAGGAAAGAGAGGCAGGTTACAACCTTTCACTTCCATGTACCGAGGATGCCGATTGCATAACCGGCTAGGGCGTTACGTACTCACCCCCATCGCCGCCACCGCAGGACTTTTCTGAGCTGAAACGGTGGTGGTGTTGGTCAGTGATTCATGATAACTACGAACCATTTCTGACTATGTGTACCACGCGGTATAGAGTTATTTATTTTTACCTTTGAAATCTGGTTTTCATTTCAATGAAATGAATGATTCATGCTGCCTCTTACAGCTTAATCACAGTGTTTATGACCTGTTGTCAACTTACTCATCGTAACATCACTAAGCAGTGGTGGAAGAAATACTCAGATTTTCTTTTTGAGGAACAGCAATATCCGTGTCCGGTGTCCGCCTATATGTATGTGACGTTAATGAGCACGAGTATGACTATTAGTACCAGTAGGGGCGCTGTTGTGCCAGAAACAGAGAGAGATAGTGCTGTACTGTTGCCTGCTAATGAGAGGGGGGGGGGGAGAGGGGAGTTGCACCACTCAGTTCACACAGGTGTGATTTTTACTAAAAGCGGCCTATGTAACTTTTTAATTAATCCAATGTCATTGCCGGTCCAATCTCTGTGGTAGGCTATTGTGTGCAATTGTGCATGTTAATACCTGCAGTAAGACAACCTGAGGGTGAGAAGCGTGCACACATCCACTTGGGTGACGGCAGACTGCTGGGCGATCTGGCACTTTGGCATGGGGGGTCAGATCAACATATGGAATGACTTCTGTACTGGCCATATATGGAGCGTGTCTTGAGTGTACAGGGTTTGATGAGGTCTGGCCATAATATGGAGCGTGTCTTGAGTGTTTGATGAGGCCGGGCCTTCATTTTCGGGCCTGTTGAGAACTCGACCGACTGACGGGAAATGCAGGTTTTCATAGTAAACTGCCACCTACAGTCGCAACAATATTATACAATTGCATTGGTGTGGTTTTCTTTTGTCTCCCTGAGACATTTAGATTGTGTCAAAGGTCATGACTGGTCAAGATTCAATGTATTCTCTGAGCAAGCAGGAAGGCTGTACAAGCTCAGTGGTTAAACAAAGTCAGCACTTTGGATTCTACTCTCTAGAAGAGGAAAGCTACATAGTGCAGCTTTAAGAAAAAGTAGCATTTCCAATTTTAAAATACTGTAACTGAAAAGCATATTTTTTTTATTAAGTATTGACTTACACTGTTTGTAATATCTGCAAATATTACTGCTCCTAGTAGGCCTATTGATTATTAATTGTAGTGTATGTCTTTATATGCCTTGATTAATTGAATTCACAGGACTAGCTTAGGAAACAAGCCCCTCAGGGCTTTTTGTGTCATCCTTTTAGCATTGTTGTATAATTGTACCTCGATCTGTATATTTTGCGAAGTATTCAAACAAAACACAGAGAAAACGTACCTCAAAAGTGTACTTATACGTGTGCAGTACTTGAGTAAATGTACTTGCTTTCCACCACTGCGTTTAATCATGTTTATGAGACGTTGCCAACATAACGCACACATAATGTAATAAGAGGCATGTGCTTACCAAGGAGTTGACCATCTTTTTAATAGTGTCGTGCCATTTGCAAATTGTGGGGTAGCTGTCAGCCTGCAGAAGATATTCGCTACCCGTATTCGTTGTGATCTGTAATGGAATGAGAATAATACTGCCGGTGATGCAACGTAATCACAAGCACACATTAACACACCGACGCTTCAGAGTGAATCCTGGTATCGTTTAGAATTAAACACTGAAACCTTGACAGTCAAACGTGCCAATGAACAAAACAGTGTTACAGTGACATCACAATATCTTCCCCTCCCCTAACCCCTCCCCCTTTATCATACAACAACAGCTGTGGGTGCGGCTGCAGTTCAGGTGGATCACCACCCATCCCCACCCACCAGGCAAACCAGGCATACTTTTTAAATTGGTAGGCGTGTCCACATAAAAACGACAATTTTATATAATAATTATAATAATAATATTAATAATAATAATACTTCATCATGTTTTAGGGTGGAAAAAAATCACGGCACTCCATCTTTAAATATTTATAAAACCCACAGACAGACTTAACCACTTTTTCGCATAAATTGCAGATCTACGCAGTGCACACTTGTACTGTAGATCTGCTATTTTCGACGAAGTAGGACATTAAATTCACGAAAGAACATACAAAAGTTGAGTTATGGAGATAAGAGGTTTCACCCCGATAGCGACAATATGGTGCTCGTGGTATCACCCAAACATCAGGAACCTTCATATCAAATTCCTGAGTGTGGCGCGTTTGTACTGTGCGTACATTATGCTCACGTTGGTTTTGCAGGGGTGCGTGCGTGCACGGAGAAAGGAGACAAACGCACACTGTCTTCCTCAGAGGGGAGAAAACACAATTAGCGTGATACTTGTCATCTTAATATTGGGCCCGTTCTGCATCTCTCCAACGGTGCAGTATAACAGCGCTTGGCGCCGTCAGACGGAATAATCGCAGCCTAACGGAAGTCTTTGAGAAAGCATGACATCAAGGTCAGCATTGTCAAGTGTGGTTGAAATTACGCTGATAAGAAGCCCACATTGAGACCAGAAGAAAAAAGGCTAAAAACATCAAAGCGAGTGAATAATATTTCATGTGCTGTAATGCCAACACACACACACACACACACACACACACACACACACACACACACACCAGCAGCCATTTCTAGTGGACTATTTTAATCATCAGAAAGATAACTTCTTCCTTGTTTGCCTCCGGGAGGTAATTCCTTTGGTCGTGTCGAGGAGTTCAGGAACATAACCTTTTTCCTTTTTATTTTGGGGGAAAATCGTCTTAATTCGCCATGAAGAGCTGGACCGAGCCATAATTCTTTGTATCGCACAAAACCTTTAATGAATTCTGTGGATTTTTTTTATCAACCACCATGCATGTGGAGGGCCGCAAGCTTGATCTATGCCTGGCGAAGAGTTGTCGTGACGTGTTGCTAGATGGAAATAGCATTTCTAACTGGGGAAAAAAGAACACTTTTGAAAATAATGTAATTCTTGTCGTAAATCTTTTTTTTGTCCGTTAAACATGTTTTTTGATAGTAGGAGTATAGAAAACCGGCCAAGAGAACATTCGAGGCAGGAGGATTCCAACTGGCAGGTCCTCCTCACAAGGAGAATATCCATCGCTGTCGGGTGGAAACCTTGTATGTGCAAACCTGTGTTCCAATGGATCCAATGTAGTTATTATTATAGTCACATGATCATGTTAATACTTTTCATTGGTTAACAAACACTTTCACTTTCACTTAAAATGATATATATATATATATATATATACTGTGTGTGTGTATATATATATATATCATTTTAAGTGAAAGTGAAAGTATGTATATATATATATATTAGGGCCGGGACTTTAATGCGTTAATTGCGTTGAATTAACTACTGAAAAATGATTGCGTTAAAAACATTTACGCATTTAATCGCACTCCTGTTTTCACACCGGAACGTTTCTCGATATAAACGGCGCACCAAACAGCCTCCAGTGCAGCGTTGCGTGCGGTCAGTCAGACAGACAGACAACACACCACCATTCACCCAAAGGAATGAAGAAGCCGCCTTTGCCCCATAAAAGGGACATTTAGATTTAAAAGCTATCGATAACAGCACGGTTGTGTGCAATAGCAGATTTCACCACATTAATGACGGCACAAAGCTGTCCTGATGCAAAACATACTGAAGCAGCAAGCGTGGATGTCGACACAAGTCCAGCCCCACATGGAACCTCTCCTTCCAGCCCCACATGGAACCTCTCCTTCTGATATGTAGAGCTACATTATAGCAGAGTGACATTCCATATGGGGCCAATGTTAGTGCGACTCAAGCTATGAGTTGAACCCACGTCCAAGTCCAACCCACACTCGACCAGACAAAACGGTTATGGCCTATTAACTAAAATGTATGACAGAGTACCTCCACATTATGATTATTGCTACTTTTACTTAAAACGAAATCCGAGTCTACTTCTTCCACCACGTGCCCTGCAGACTTTTCAAAGTGTCTTGACTGTTTGAGGAACCGACTTTTCTGACTTGGCTTACAAAGCGTCAGGAGCAGTTAAGCGGCATCCTTTTGTGATGCCAGATCTAAAATGGGGGGAATGGTTCCGGGCGCAGTCCTTGTCAGAGTGCGTTTGCGAGCCCTCTCGTCTTGGGTTACGAGCATCTGAACAAGCATGTTTGCTCTGGAACATTGTTTCTCCTGGAGGCTGCCCCGGGACGTGTCAGTAATAGGGTCCACACAATCACGCTGCATTGTGGGGGACAGGTTATGAGGAGGACTGGTGCATTCGGAAGCCCAGGCGATACACACACACACACGCACGCACGCACAGACCACGCAAACCTAGAATTCTGTTTGACTACTTTGCTGCTCGTGGACAAAATATAATACTAATACAGGAACACAGGGAACATATCGCTGCCGTCAGGCAGGCAGAAACCTTGTATCTCCATATTTATTTATAATTATACTTTTTCTTTGACGAAGAGTTTTGCGTCCTGAAAATTGTGAAAATAGCCAAACTACCAGTGAGCTTGCAGATGTGTTATTCTCGCTATTTTGGGAACATTCCGAAAGTGAAAGTGGATAGATGGATGGACTGGAACTTGGGTTTTTTTTTTTCATTTCTTGAACGCTTTGCGGACGTTCAAGATTCCCACCGGACAGCGACGTCGTGCAGGGACTAGCAGGGGCTCCAAGTTGTAGTAACTCATAGTCACAATAAACCCATGTTGTGTTCATATCAAACCTCTGCGTGATTAGCAGCGGCATAATGCACTCAGAAAGGTTGTTTCATAAGCTCAGTTAGATGTCTTTACATGAATGTTGCATTAGTTACAGTCTGCTCCCTTCATTATGAATGTTGCATGGTGGACACAGAGAGCTTGGGTTCTCCACAGGAGCCTGGGCTGGCTCAGTATGCAGTATGTATGATATGTGTGTTTCATCAACTACACTAGGATGCATCGCTGTACATACTGTAACTGTTGCTGTCAGGCAAAAACCTTTTAACTCCATATTCTAACATTGTGTGTTGTTTCGTAAATCGACGCCATACTTGATCAAACTACAGCATCACAAAAAGCATCAAAGGTAGCAGATCTGCAAGGTTGTCGATCCGCTCCTTTTGCTTTTTTGATTTGACTCCTAAACAGTTTTGGACATATGAGTTTTCCACCCGACAGCGACCATATGTTTGGTCAACTAGGATGCATATATGTACAGTATAGTACAGTATGTTTCATCATACCATGTATTTCTTTTTCCAGTGACGGAAGCACAACCTTTATTGACTTTCGTGTTACTACAGTATACAGTACATACAGCATAGCACATGCACATCTGCACTGCAGCTAGCGATCATTTATCAATCAATCATCAATCTCATCAATTACAATAACCTTTTTTGATAAATCAAATAATTTATTAAGCAGCTAAGCATAATACTAAGAATTTTACTACGCTGCACTTCTGTGTCATGCAAAAATAGTGACAATAGAATACCCACACTACAAGCTTACAGTTGTGAATATAATATAATATAGTTGTTATATAATTTATTCATTAGTTTGGTTGACTATTGGTCTATAAGTGTGTTCTGTGTTGACATGACATTATATTAACACAAACTCTCCATTGTGAATGGGGTATTTCTGACACAGTCCCCCATCTGAAGAAAAACAAAAGAAAGCAACATGTTTTGCATAAAGTCTTCGAGAGTTATCCGTAGATTTACAAATGATGCCGAAACTCGGGATCCATGCATCCCTATAAATCCTCTGAGATCCAGGCCTATTTAAGAAACCAATGTCCTCCCTTTAAGTTATCCCGGCAACTTGTTATCTTGAAATCCAAAGATTCAACATGGTAGCTGCCGCGGTAAGACCCTCATCTCATCGGGGAGGGGGGTTTTAAGAGTACGGTGGATTTAACCCGCGTTCCGCAGGATCGCGCCACAGAAACGCATCCTGAACGTTTTGCTCCACTTTTCTTCCCCTGTCATCTCAGACACAGAAGTCGTCCATTGAAACGTCAAGACTTGCACGCCAAAGTCTATCTGAATAGCCGATAAGGAAGAGGGGCTCATGCTTCTGAAGTTTAATCAGAAAAGAGAGAGCAAACTACTTAAAAATATATCAAACATTTTTCTTTTAGGAGGCAGTACGGCCATAGATGCATTAAAGATTATCAAGAGGCAGCCTGAAGAGATGACACGCGGACTCTCTCTGTCTATTCACTCGGTTAATGAAAAAGGCAGATAAGCTCCCCGCAAACTAAATGCGGCCACATCCAGCCTCGAGTCCTGATGTCAGCTGTCCTAATCTCGCCAGCCACGCACAAAGGTACGAGTATAGTGGCGCGCCTCCTCTCGTGTCAGGCTCATATTGAGCTGTAAGGTTTCCGGGCCGCAAACTGGTAATAAGATGGCTTGATGTTAATCCTGACACGTGGCGAGGCACCCTCTCGAAAGCACAGTTTGTGATTTTAATTAGCGTGGTCATTTCATTCTCAGGCAAAAAAAAAGTTTGCCGGAGAAATGTTAATGTGCGTGAAAAAGCAAATATAGCCCCCAAAGGCCTCTCAATTCCTATGTAGCCCAAATGGGAGCTAACCAACAGCATAGGAGGTAATACTAACCAAACTGTACCTCTAAGGTCTATGGCGTAAAACTGAATGCGGGCAAATTGATAAACTAAGGCAAATAGAAAATGTATTTGGATACCAAATCCCTTGAGAAGTCCCCAGTCACTGAGCAAACAGACCAAGAATTAACAAAACCACATTGTTGTCATTGGCTGGGTTTGGTTGCAGATATTACAACTCCCCAGTGCGTAAAAAACGAGACATTAAAGCTCATCCGGCATCTATAGTACACAGACAATCTTCAGCACTAATTTAACTTGGATAGTGTACAAATGGACCGTTATGGGTCCACTTGGTACAATTTGAGTTCAATTAACACTGAGGATTTTCCTGTGTAAGTAAAGCACACATGGGCTAAATCCACACATGGGGGTCTATCAAGGATTCTATCCCATCCATTGCCATTGGAGGAAAAAAGGAGAAAATACAAAATCTAATTCCAGTCAGAAGTTTCGTGTGCATTTCTTGCAAAGTGAAACGAAGTTACAGTAACCAGCACAAAGTACTGTTTTGCATCTAGAAATGAAAAAGAATATGAAATAAATCACTTTTTTTCATCACATTTCTTAATAAAGAGGATGTTGAATGTCTGGGCCTTATTTTGACTGGAGTCATTAATATTTAAATATGCACAGTGGTGCAGAGAGGAGAGTGCCATTTGTGCCTTTATACATTTGCATTTGGCTCTTAAATTAAACATTAATTATGGTTCTTCATAAAGGAACAATACAACATTGAAGCATTCTACTTTGCCAAGTTAATTATTTCCAATTTGCAACAAAATATCTGTGAATATGTCAAACTGTGATGATATGGTTCACAAAGATACTGGAGAAAAAAAAGTTCTTAGGCTTGGTGGAATAAAGAGGGTATCTATGCACTGGTGTTTCGTCAGGTTTGCCCTGGGAAGAATATTAATTCTAAAGGCCGAGGCACATGTTTGTGATGTTCACATTTTCCTATCATTTGTACAATATAAAAGCTTCCCTCATCCACCACTCTGTAGCTCCACGCTAGTCTCTCCCAGCCTGCATGTCCTCTTGATCTTGTGCTAATTCTAACGCTGGCTTCACAGCTGCCTGATGATAAAGGTAGATTGTTGAATGCGGTTCGTGCCTATTAGTACGGAATAAAGGCCTTTGCCGGGATTTATCAGCAGAAGTTCATTTCTAAGTTGTAATCTCCAAAGGCAATCTGCTTGCCGAAGGTTTAAATCCGTGCACCGTTTTGGCGATTAACAACACTGTGCTTTCACTGTTTCTCTCAAGGACTCAAATTAATGCCCACTTCAATGTAAGCAGCTTTTGAACAGTACATGGCGGGTCCACACCACCACCACAAAATACCTTTTCTCTGCTTTGGAGACTGTCATTTCAAGAGATTATAGTTATACTCCCCATTTCAAGCCTCTGGAGACTTCACTCACAGGAGAGGAATTATATTACAGTCCTAGAAAGGTATACAGTAACATCAGTCTGGTTATGTGAGCAGTCTCAGCGTACTGTACAACAACAACACAAGCCTCGCTGATGCAACAGCATGTTCCATGTTTACTTCTCCTGCTCGCTTGTCCCCGAGAGAGTATGACAATCCTTAAATCACGGAACAATTAAAAGCGTACTAGATAAAGCTTTTTGCTCTGACAATCAGATGGTTGGCGTGATTGCGTGGGTGAGAGTGAAGAGCAGTCTATGGAGGGTTCCATTTTCTGGGAGGGGGGGGGGGGGGGGGGTTCCATGCCACTGCTTGTGATATCCCCCCTCTGGTCACATGATTTATCCCTGCTGGTCTGGTCAGACTAAATTAAATACATGGCATTTCCTTTTGGTCAATTATATGTTTGATATTTATGTTTGATAATATTTGATAATAAAATGTTGGAAAAACGTTTCAAGCTTGTATATCTGCTACTTTTGATGCTTTCTGTGATGCTGTATAGTAATATGAGCGTTAATTTACGAAAAACACACAGTTAAAATATGGAGATAAGAGGTTTCTGCCCGACAGCAAAGATAGCAGCATATATATATATATTTTTTTTTAACTGCTTCTAAGATGTAGAAGATGTTTAGAGTCGGCCTCAGGTCCTTTTAGAATCGGCCTCAGAAAATGCCATGCACCCTGTTTCTTTTAGGAATGAAACACTGGCTGGTGGGATGGATGACACATACATTACGGAAACCTGCCTGTTTCATCGAGGGGTCAATCCTCAGTTGACAGACAAGTGCTTCGCTAGGTATCATTTTGTGGTCATCTGGGACCACTGCCAGCTGCCCTAGGACGCTATGTCACAAAGCGTCTGGGTTGGAAAGTGGTGACAGGAATTCATCTTTCAGAACCTTTTTTGGGGGGGGGTTGTTTTTCTTTTCCTTCATTCTGTGGTATGTAGGGGGATGTTATTGTCTCCACCGCAATGCAGGGAAGCAGAAAAGAAAAAGAGAAAATAATCAAACTGGAAAGAAGACAATTCAAGTGACTGAATAATTCCAAAGAACAGGCAATGTATATAAGTACCGAAGGGCAGTTCTTCTTAAGGAGGACCAGAAAACATGGCCATGAAAACCATGCCTCCCTTTTGCTAACCCTCCAGAGCTAACATGATGCTATTACCGCAATGACGCAAACTGATTGATGTGCGTTAATTTGCCACTATGAGACAGTTTCCATTGAAGCTATTCAGCAACCCTCTTGGGCCAATTAACCACAACACTTACGATACATCACAAAAGTCAACGCTGAACATAATCAGTTGCAGCGTATGCCCATGAGGTGAAAGAATATAAGACGGCGGTTATGATAGCACATGCAGTTTCTAGATGCTGCCCCTCTCTCTCTCGCTCCCACTGCTTTTGATACCACAGAGATGCTGCAATATGTTGCGCATCAAGTTGAGGTGCATGTAGAGTGTTCATGGTGGGCACTGTCGTGACAGATGAAAAAGCCATCCTCCAGAGGTGAACGAACGGAGGAATGAGATGGGGCGCTCGGAGTGCAGAACGATCAATGAAGATGTGATTCATAGCACAAACAGATCTTTTGGAATTTGGAGTAGGATTATGAAGATGTATTATTATTAAGGGACCAAGAAGTCACGAAGTGACATTGGTCACTTATTGTTTTTGTGGGTTTTTTCTTCTTCTTCTTCCTCTTCTTCTTCCGCCAAAAATAGCAGTTCTGGCTGAACCGTGCAGTCTGTTTTTGCGAAACGCGGTAATCTGGTAGAGGGCCCATGACATGAACATTGGACAAGGACAAATCGTAGTAATTTATTTTTAAGTGGAAAAAATGTTTTTATGTTTTAGTTTTTATGAGGCAATTAAAATTGCTGGTTTGTGAAAATTCTTCTTCTGCCTATAATACATACATGCAGCGTCATATGCTTTTTATTATTAATATTTTTTTTATATATTTCTTTGCGGCTTACGCCTTTTATTGGTTTTTTGAAGGGACAGACAGTAGGCTGACAGGAAACGGGAGAGAGATGGGGGAAGACATGCAGTAAAGGCCGTGTCGGGCTCGGGAGTCGAACCCGCGGCACACTGTGACTGGATTACCAGTCGGGTGCCCAGACGGTTACGCCACCGCCTGGGCCACATGCAGCGTCATATGCTTATCACTTTACAGTATAGCAGAGGGTCATGCCAAATACCACTGAACGCAGTCTTACTCCAATTGGCCAAAATGGGGCGCTATAGCAATTTTTTTTTAATTAAACCTTTGAACAGTCATAACTCATGCTTTGTTTGGCCAAACACTGGCCAAACACTGTTTAAAATGTAGTAACTGATTGTCTCCAGGTAGCTCAGTCAGTAGCTCTTGCCTTCAGACCACAAGGTTGTGTGTTCAAATCCGGGTACCGACAACTCAGCTCGTCTTATTTGTGCATATTGTTCTTAGTGCACATTGTCTTCTTTCTTGGTCCCGCCTTATCGCTGCTTGCAGCTATATTTATTATTTTGAATCTGATCTATGTGGGTCAAAAACAACTTGTTCTAATGCGTACGAAGCCACTCTTATGTCAACCATGTAAAGTAAACCGTGCCATGAAACATATTTCACAGGTTGTGGATTTGTTTCCAGTGGTAGAAAGTAAATGAATACATAAACTCAAGTACTTTATTTAAGTATAATTTTGAGGCATTTTTACTTTACTGGAGTACTTTCAATTTTCAATAATTCTACTTCCACTCCATCTCAATGGCAAATATTGTGCTTTTAATAATTATTTGAAAAATGTACTATAGTTACTTTGTAAATTGTGATTATCATTATTATTATCCACAATGTGTCACTTTGCGACAAATAAGGACTTTTATAAATGTTATACATTGTGCACCTTCTGCACAATTAGTTTTTGCTGCTTTTACTTTAGATATTTTACTCAAGTAAAATATGTGAGTGCTTCTTCCATGTTTGTTTAAATTGTTTCCATACAATACGAGCGAATCTGTTTCACAAATCCTAAATTGGGTCTTGCTCAGCAGGTGGTACTGAGTTCTGGGAACCCAGAAACTTGTACTTGCAAATGTTTTCAAACGTAGCGGAAAAATGGCTGATTTACAAGCTCACAGCGCGTTGCAATGTGACAAAATAAATAAATAAATACACGTACATACAGTACACTAGGCATGCCACGGTATGAGATTTTACAGTACGGTACGGTGCCGGTATTGATAATCTATACCTCGGTATTCCACGGTATTTATATAAAAAAAAGAAAAAAGACCCCCCCCCCACCTATGTCTAGACTACTACCCCCACCTCCTTATAAGCCCTTCTTTGTTCCCCAACCTGCAGGCCTACATATCTTATTTTTTTATTTTTACCTTTTATGATAATTTGAATTTTGTTATTTGTCATGATTATGAATTGATTGAAAGTCCTTGCTGTCTTGTTTCCATTCGGTCCTGCGCCAGGGACGAATGGAACAAGACAGCAAGGACTTTTTTCAGTGATCCCTTTGTATTTGTACCCTATACTGATTACATTTCTGCCAATAAAGTATTCAATCAATGAATCAATAGATATTCCCCACTGTATTTCACTGTACTATGGCTCCCCCTAATGGCCGTTTTAATGGCGTACCCTGTACGCTGTAGCAGCTGGTAGTGCAATCTGCGCATGCTCACAACTGTCTCTGTGTGCCTCCGTGTTTGTTGACACTAGTTCACTCTTATAGTACATATGGAAATATGGAATATACAATTGGATCTGGGTGTCTTTCAGCAACACTAACTCAAAGGTAGGAAGCAACTTTTCAATCTACTGCAGCTGTGTGGTGAAAATAAATGTTTTGCCTTAGTGTGCGAGTGGAGTTGCTTTGCATATGTGCAGCAAGCGCTGCCCACCGACGCTGTATTAAAATATCGTATGCTCGGAAATCTTACGGTATCAACACCGTGGCTGTTCCTGCGGTATTACCGAAATTCGGTAAACCGCGGCATGCCTACAGTACACACATCTTCACGGGCTGTGGAAAGTTCCAGGTTATATGGAAGGCCCTTCGTATATAGTCGAAAAGAGCTATTACGGTACTCACAACATGCAATCAGGATGCAGGCATCAGCGAGCAATCAAGCACCGTTAGCTTAAGACGGATGGCATTAAAGTACTCAGGTCAGCGGCTTTGAGGCGATTACATCCTGGGATCAGGGTGACAGTTCACACAGGACACTTAACTATGATTCCCTGCAGCTACCGCAAAACTATAGTTCCAACCTGCTCCCCCCCTTCAACCTGGTCCCCCCTTCCCCCTTTGTTTCTGTTTTTTAAACTTTCGATAATGAGAAAACAATGTGCCGCTAATTGTGATCATGGGCCCTTGAGGGGCTTGTGCGGCGGCGTTAAAGGTGACTGGTGCTAGGGTGTTTATGCAGCGTGTGCTTTTTGTAATCAATATCCTCATCAACGTGAACTTCTGACACAACGAGGTCCGTTCCAAATTCAGCGTGAAAAAAATAAATGAATGAAGAAAACGTTGACCCTGGCGGTCGAGCCCTCCTCCAAACACTTGGCCTGAAATGCTGCAAGCGTAATTCACCTTTAACTTGTTTCAGAGAGCCTCATCTGCGAGGTGGCTATAGGTCTTTTTTGGGAAGAATATTAAACTTTCTTGGTGATTAGTCAAGACAAAAGCACTGTGTTTTGGAGTGGTGGCAGGTTAGGGCTCCTCCACTATGAAGTGGACTCATTATTTTATAGCCCCGGGTCCCATTTCATCATCTTCAGTTGTTTCAGTCCTTCTCTCTCGCTTGTTGTTTTGTAGTCTGTTTTCTTTCTTTCTTTTTTTTTTATCAGATTGCGACTGCGAGAACCATTGTTTGTCAGACCACAAAGGGTACAGGGAACTCACAGCCAGAGTCACCCAAAACTCAAAAAGAATCAATTAATGATGAGAAAGATGCAAGTGTTGACGTCTTTGTCACAGTGACCAGTTGATAAAAACCCAAACCCCTTTGACACATTTTGCTTTAGTCTCCCTCCTCTTCTGAGGGGCGGGTGGGTTTTGCCTTAGTTTAGACTACTTCTCCTCCTTTTGTTATTTACTTTTAACTCACTCAAGCCAGACACACTGGCACTTAGATATTCAGAGATGCATGAAAAATGCATGACTGCTTATTCAAAGTTGTGCTTCTTTTGATTCTGCGGAGCAATGTCAAAGAAAGAAAACCTCAAGTTTTATTAGCCTCAGGGGAGCCTTTTTTTGAGCCTTTAGTCTGACCCAGAGGACATCTCCTCTAATCAATGCTGAGGAGAGTAAAAAATGAATTGAGAATAATATTATCTATTGCCGCCTGGCCTACTTATGTTATGTATCTGTATCTCGCGGTCTGCGCTCTCATTTGAAGTCCCACATAACAAACATATCGTCTCTGTCCCGGGGGAAACCTCACATGTCCAAAATTGTTACTTTTCAGAAAAAGCTAAACAAAAGAACCTGTGTTAATGGTTCCAATGTAGTTATTATTTTAGATCGTTCGTACTTCTCATTGGTACATATAAAACACACAGACACACTTAACCACTTTCACGTTCAAAACGTTTCAAAAATGGCAAAAATATTGATATAAATTCACAACGTGTCACGATGCAAAGCGTTTTTGCTACTTTTGTACATCTGCGTGATGAATTAATTTACGAAAAGAAATAACACACATACAGTAAAAAGCTGAAACGCGGAGATGCAAGGTTTCTGCCCGACAGCAACGATATGGAGCATCTTCTTCTTGCCAGTTTACACACTGCAGCTTTTTGACCTAATAGGTTGCAACATATTCTCGCTCTTTCTCCACCAGCCCCCGAGAAACACACAGAGCCGCGTAGACGAGAACCACCAAGCGGCTCTCTTCTCAACCTCAAAGCGACCCTGTCACAACGGTCAACGTTTCTCACCCTGGCTGGCTGCTCTTGTTTCTATATCGTGTTTGTGTTAGTGGTTCTTTTCCGCGAGCATGGCACGAGATCTGGGGGTCCCTCAGGTGTCAAAGAGTCCTAATACAAAGAGCAGAGCACTGCTTTCCCCCTGCCTTCCTGCTAGGTATGCATTACAGCTACGTCAAACCACTGGGGTTACTGATAGCAACTGGCGGAAAGGAACCATGAAGTACATGTACTGAAGTACTGTACTTAAGGACAATTTTGAGGTACTTATTTTTTCTTAGGCAGATGTGTATAGACAGAGATATATAGATCAATTGTACCTTTACCTTTTACTCCACTGCGATTATTTTAAAACTTTAGTTACTACTGCATATTTAGATTATTCCAAAACAAGCATTAAGCAATGAGGAAATTTATACTACGGCTATCAGGGAAAATTGCCGATCGACAAGCTCACAACGCGTTGCAATGGGGCGCTGTCGGGTGGAAACCTGATACATCCGAAACTGTTACTTTCAGGATTCAAATTCAAAATCAGTTGCATTTCGAACTTGTGGATCTTCTACTTTTGATGCTTTTGTGACACTGTAGGATGATCAAGTAGGGTGTTAATTTATTTACGAAAAAACACAAAAGGCTAGAGCATGGAGATAAGTGGATTCTGCCCGACAGCAATGATATTTTGACAAATACTGTTTGTACTGTTACTTTGGTACTGTGTGAGTAGGCCTATACATGCCAATACGTTTGTGGTTTTACTTGAACGCAGACGTTTCACTTGTAACAAAGTATTTCTACATTGAGCAATTGCTACTTTTACTCAAGTTAAAACAATAATCTGAGTAGGCTACTTCTTCCAGGACTGCTGATAGGCAGATAAATGACACCGTGAGCAGGAAACACTAGTATTGTTTTGAGAATAGAGAGAGAGAGCAGAGAGAGGGTTTTATCTGCGAGCGTGGGTTAACCTTGAAGAAAAACAGCAGCACTCCAACATAACACTTACCACAGAACAATGTGCAGGGCTGTAGACAGGGATTATGATATTGTAAGGAAGGGTGAGGAAAGTGTCAAATAAAAAGGGACAGCGCAGCTGAGTAAATACAGTGCGGTGTGGTGACAATAGGCTCAGTGACATCCTTCAACTCGCTCCCCGCTACCACCCGCCAACCCCTTGCTGGTGGAATTTCTAGACCTGTGTGTCATTCTGCCAACACTGCAGTCAGTGCTTCTCAAACATGATCATGCCAAGGACCCCCAAATTGATTACGGTATAGCCTATGTGTTTGGCCGCGGACGCACCCCCGAACCCCCCATTTAGAAATAGTTTATGCCAGGGACCTCCATAAGAGAAGACGTGTTTTCCTCAAAAATTGCCAAAGAAATATTTAAACTGGGAACCTCATTTTGCCGGGGACCCATGGATCCTTCTGAACGACCTCTGGGGGTCACCAGACCCCACTTTGAGAACCAGTGCTTCTCAGTGACAAAAGGGGAACACGTGAACTTGGTTTGGCAACGACGTGTGGTGGTTCACACTTTACTGACCACCCCTTAAGCACTTAAACCCTCGGAGTTGCAACTGTACTTAGTTTATTTTTATTTTTTTTATTTTGCCATCCGTACCAAATCTCTTCGCGGTGCGTTGTGAGCTTGTATATTTGCACAT
Organism: Protomyctophum bolini; assembly: GCF_963924005.1. Lineage (NCBI taxonomy): Eukaryota > Metazoa > Chordata > Actinopteri > Myctophiformes > Myctophidae > Protomyctophum > Protomyctophum bolini. Next base: position 22,805,097 of record NC_137877.1, on the reverse strand, counting down.
TTTGGCCAATGTTCTCCCCCAGATTTTTGATGCTGGTGGTTGGCGATGATACAGGTCCGTTGCAAAACAAAATGCAGAGATGCCTTGTTTGTATTAGTTTTTTCCTCCTTCAGCCTCATGTTTGCCATTTTTGTCTACATTTCTAACCACTCTTACCGTGCATCCCAACGCCCCTGGTGCATAGCTGTGATAATCCCTGCAGAGCAGACCCTTGGAAATTGATTGAACTCCCTTCCTTGCACACGCTCCCACCAATGTTTTTTTATAGCTAGGGAAAGAGGGCACTTCTTTATTTATTTATTCTTCTCGAGGAGATGATAGCCGGGAGGAGGTTTGGTTTACAGCGTGCTCTTCTTCTATCCCTTTTACCCATAACTTCCTGTAGGAAGGGAAGGACCAGGTCTTCCACTGGCTCTACTCTACTGGCAGTGGTGAAAAGTAGCTAAGTGCATTTGCTGAAGTGTTTTGAGGCACTTTGACTTTACTTGAGTATGTCCGTTTTTCAATGCTTTACATATTCTCCACTAGTACATATCACTCAGAGGCAAATAAATATATATATATTTTTACTCCACTGCAGTTATTTTAATACTTTAGTTGCTAGTTACTTTGCAAATTTTGATTTATTCTTTTACAAAACATACATTGACCACTTAAACCCTATTTTCATCACAATAGTGTACTTTTACTTGTAGGCTACTAATATACAGTAAATATATATTTTGATGCCAATAATGTGTGTACTTTTTACCCAAGTAAACATTTGAATATAGACCTTTTACTTGGTCATAAACACTGTAATTAAAGCGAGAAGTAGCAGCAGCACGAATCAAGTGCAGTGAGAAATACTGATTTAGAACACATTTTGTAGAATAGGCCTCGAGTCTTTCGGGTTCGTAGTGAGTAGTACTACGTTGTCTTCCACCAGTACTCATTGGTAGAAGCGATCTCTGGGAAAAAACAGCTGTTGAGCAGCATGGTTTACACAGTGGACGGGGGACGAGGGGGGATGAGGGGTTGTGACCTTTGCCTTTGGCAGAGCAGGCCGTCGATGACAACGCTGTCAAAGGAGGATACTGCCTCACAGGAAGGGAGAGGATAATAGCGATTCGGAGAGCAGTTGGGGGAAGAAAAAAAAAACAACCCCACCATCATCACCAAAATATTTCATTATGTTAGCAAGCGATTGAGAACAGTGGGCACTCAAGATTATTTTGCCGTTTTTCTTCAAAACGATGAAAAATGTAATCAACACTTTTCGCCCGCAGAACGCAAGAAATGACTCATGTTACGGCGATGATGAAGTTTAATAATTTGTTGGCATAATTTAGTACAAAAAATTATATTCTCTCAAAATGTGCATCACGGCTCAGATTGCAGCATTCAAAAAACTACATATGGATTATGGTTCAAAAGAAGTAATTATGGTGCTATGCTCTTTTAAATAGTGAAGAAAAGCCAAGAATATGCCTCGTAGTCTGCGGTATGAGAAATGGTGACATAAGTGGGTATCAAAAAAATGTAATAAAGCCATTATGTTTTTAATCACATCTGTCTATCTGGCAGCCATATCTTCCGGAGGTATTTTCTTAGATTATAAATCACACTTTGGGGATAGGGGGCAAAAAATGTAACAGCAACTTTCTGTGCTAATTTTAACTTTAATCCCGGTGTTGATTGACAATGTTGTCAGCCCTCAGAATAGCCTCGCTGTCGACATTACAAGCACTTCTCTGTCCACGGCACTTGGATTATTTAAAGATTATGTTGTAATTCCCGTTTTAATCTTGCCTGCATTAAGATTTCAGAGCTGAAACGCTGTGCGAGAAGAGAGTAGCACTCTGCCACCATGAAGTGTCTTAAGCATTTGATGAGATCTGGAAATCACACTGTCAGCCCCGTCTCTTTCCCTCCTGGATGTCACTGCTCTCTCACTAGAGCCTGACTAGGTTTTTGGTTCCCATCGCAGAGATTCCTAATTAACTACTGATTACTGATGTTTTGACCAATATTTTTGTCAAAAAGCACTGAATAACTTCTGGGCACCTGCTGGCCTATAGCGGCCCAGGTGCATACCACATATAGTAGGCTCTAATGCAGCGTGTCGCAGGTTTGAATCCCGATCCCGACAGCCTTTGCTGCGTGTCACTGCCCGTCTCTCTCTCCCTGCCCCCCTATCAATAAAGGCCCCAAAAACATCTTAAATATAAATAAAAAAGTCTCGTCAACTTGGAAAAGTTTAATTTCATTAAACTTTGTTAAAATTGAACATTCAAATATTGCCAATTTACAAGCTCACAACACGCCACAATGTGTCACAGCATATCGACTTAAATCGGCCATACCGATATATCGGTCTGGATCAAAATGTTACATGACATTTTGATCAGTTTACTTCCCTGGCTCAAGTCCTTGTCACAACATTATCTTCAAAGACCAGACAAAAGGAAGAAGTACTGTGCAGGATCACCAGTCTAATTCCATAAACTGCATATAATTTCTATGATCAGGATGTAAAAAAGACTGTTCTGTAGCAGCATCACGTATTACAATAATACAATCTGACTCAAATGTAATTCTGCTCAGGAACAGGTGGCACAAAAGACAAAGATACTGAATGAATCATCTGAACTACTATCTTAAGCACTTAAGCCCTATATCCTTCTTCATGACAAATAATTAAAATAGCAGATTTTACAAGCAATTATGGCTTTCTTTTGAAAATGTCAAACATTAATGGAATTATTTTGAATTTTTGGATGTTCACCTACTATATCGGCTTGCCAAAAACTGTGCCTTTTCAGGATTCAAAAACTGTAAAAGTAGTAGATCAACAAGCCCAAAATGTGTCGCTTCACGCCACATTTGAGCTTGCAGATCTGCTACTTTTGATGCTTTTGTGTGAAACTGTAGTATGATCAAGTAGGGTGTTCATTTATGAAAAACAAGTTATAGGATATGGAGATAATTAAGAGGTTTCTGCCCAACAGCAACAGATACACTGGCATGCCCAAAAACACAGACTCCACATTGAAAGTGGTTAAAAGGTGTGGAAAAGCAGCAAAAAACTTCAGGACAAGGGTATAGGACATGAATTGTGAAGCATGTATTGCCATCATCCTGTAGTTCTAGACAGTATAGGGAAAACGTTTGAGAACTTCAGGATGTAAGTCACATAGTCTCACCTGGACCACATGCTTCCTGCTGGACTTCTCTGTTGTCCAGTCAACCACGGCTCCACAGAGGTCCACTCCATCAGGCCTGACTCCAGATTTCTACAGATTAATTGAATATTTTATTAGTCAGAAATGTACAGTGGTGGAAAGATACTCGCATTATTTACTTAAGTAAACGTCTGGGATTAAAAATGTACTTGAGTACAAGTTCAAACAATATCATGTCCAAAAGAGAAAAAAGGAATAAGAGCGGCAGTTAGAAGCGTGGGTACGGAGAGGGTCAGAGGTTCTTGACTTCACAAAGTCCATAGTATGTATAGGGAGTTAATTTACCAAAACACACAACAAGTTAAAATATGGAGATAATAGGTTTCTGCCCCAGCAGCAACGATGCTACTTTTACTACAAAGTCCAAAATCTGAGTTCTTCCAGCGCTGCTTGCGCTCTTCCACGACCTTTTCCACAATGGACTTGCATCATTATTCTATCAACATGACCTTCATCAGGCTCGAGAACAAGAAAAAGAACAAACTCCAGAAATCAAAGTGCAATAATGTAATCGAATAAGGGACTACCAATTTATTTCTGGTTTGGTCTCATAGTTACCCACGTATATATTTCTATCATTTCTTTTCAAATGAGAATGAAAAGTTTACTGTATTTTCAATATCCTCGATATCTTATTCTTCTTCCTTTGGCAATTAAAACCGCTGTGTGTAACCGTGGCACAATAAGAGATGACTTTGTTTTCAGTCGAAGAGAAATGTGATTTGGAAAATGCTGCTTTTCAAGCAAGAACTAATCAAAGTAAAAGGCATGGCAAGGCCATTTAGATATTATTGCCTTTTACTGTGGTCTCAGCTAATTCAAACCATTTCTAAGACAGGAGATTTCTTGAGGATGAAAAAAAGAAAAGAAAAAAGAAAGAAAATTAAAATTCCGTAAGCAATGTCATACAATATGGAAGGGCCCTTTGAAACAATGGCATCTCACTACAAAGGACTCCTATCTGGCTCCCATTTTCTCCATATCGGGAAACTAGAAAGTCGGCTAACGATTCCTATATTGACAAATTGGATTATTGATACTAAAGCCTTTATTTACCCACTTAAACCTACAGTATAATGACATGCCCAAGTTAGGGAGGCCAGGTTGGAAGTTGTACAATGAAAATGACACGACAAATCCAACCAATTGGGACACAAAACAAATTGCACAAACTCGGCTGCATAGTTTCACATACACATGTCGTCAAAGAAGTCAAATAATGGTCGATCAGCCCGATATATCAAAACATACATGTCTGAATTTGGCTTTTGCATTTTGATCCTAAAATCAAACTCTTTCTGGTTAAACGTCTCCTCAAAGGTAAAATGTGAAAGGGCACTCTAAACAGAGCCTTGCTGTGCATACATTATTTGACTAATGCTGCCTAGCATTACAACATAACACAGGGCACAAGCTCATTTTGTGTGAAGCAGTGTATAGTTTGCAGGTGAGTTCAGACCTAAACTGTATACACGTAGGCCTATGACGGCATTGTATATAGCAGGCCTAAACCTAAACACTGTCTAAAATGAACAAACTACAGACCACGTGCGAGTGGCTAATTTGTTTCAGAGACTAAAAGATAAACCACATCATATAACCGTCATCAAAAACACTCTGTAAGGTTCGATTTCAAAGAAGACACGGCTATCGGGGTACATCGGCCACATGTAGATGCTTTCCTCCTGAAAAACAAGCGGTTAGACGAGACCACGATTTCCATCGGAAGGGGGTCAGATGATGACTTCAATCTGTAACCCAGCCCTCAAAATGTCTCTCTCGAATAATGAACTATTGGACGGAGGGACTCTGACAGACCCGACACTCATGGGGCTCAGTAAGGGAGAAGGCTTTGATTAAGTCCTCGGAGCTTCATTAAAAACCATGGCAAGCTCATTTTAGAGACAGCCCTCCCCTATCCAATACTCTCCTTCTCTCTCTCCACCAGTCACCAGTTTCAGTCTTTTTCTGTTTGTCTCTCTCTCTTCCTCCTCTCTATATGCACGTCAGAGCCACATCAGGGCAGGGTGGATTAAAGTCTGATACATACACACAGGCCGACAGACAGGCGCTCACGCACGCTCGCACACACACACGCAGAGGCAGCAACAACACACACGCCACACGTCTGTGCACTGCGCTCCCTTCCAGGAGGTGGTGGGGGGGTAAACAGTCCCTCATTGGTTTCTGATGGGGTGAGCTCCAGTCCTCGGGATCAAAGCCAAAGTTAATTTGCCAGTTTGAAAAATATGAAAATGAAAAGAATACGGTTCATTTCTGGCATCAAATTAAAAATGCACACAGTGTGTGCGTTCACTCAACGTTTGCACTCTTTAATGCTAATAGGCAAGGCTCTCTGAAGGTTGATATGAGGCCATAATTGAACACTGGCCCTCTTATATAGTCTAACTGGTAATGGTGGCCAACTCTTTTACTGTTGCTGTCACTTCTGACTTTACTGTCACTTTTTCTTTTAACCCTGGATATGTAGCTCTCTCTCTCTCTCTCTCTCTCTCTCTCTGTGTGTGTGTGTGTGTGTGTGTGTGTGTGTGTGTGTGTGTGTGTGTGTGTGTGTGTGTGTGTGTGTATGTGTGTGTGTGCGTGTGCGTGTGCGTGCGTGTGCGCCTGAGTGTGTGTGCGTGTGTGCGTATGCATGCATATGTGTGTGTCGGCATATGCACTCGTTTGTGTGCAAGCAAGAGAGGAAGAGAGAAAAACAAAAGGATAGACGGGGGATTGAGGGGAGCGACAGTAAAAAGGGAAGAGACGTGCAGCTTATGGGAGTGAGTGAATATGCATTTACATACCAAATTCGATAAAGCCGCCTCTTGCTTGCTGTCTTTGTAAAAGAGGAGCTGGTCCGCGGCCAGGACTACCCACGTGGACGTCCAATTCTTCCGCAGCTTTTTGCCACCTTCCGATATTTTTGCTTTATTCAAATATTCACCTTTCAGCTCAACCTGAAAAAAATAATCAACATTCAACAGTGGGGAGGGAGAAAAGAAAATAATCAGTGCCAGCAAAATTAACATAGACAACATATTGAGGGAGGGTAAAAAACTGTGAACGTTTAATAAAATAAGGAAATGCATGAATTGATTTGAAGGGGGGAAAAATGCAAAGCAGTGAATTATGCTGTGCCAAAGTACAAATCCTCAGTGTTAATGTATGCATTTGTAACAGGTCCATTTGGGTTACATTTCTAATACTCTCAGAGTTACATTGACAAGTGTGAGAACAATACATTTATATGGACCGGTGACTGACCACATACAGTACGGCCGGCACACACACGCACACCCTACAGTAATTTGCAAACTTTTCTTTTTTTTTGTTGGAGACGCTGCGTTGTGTTTCACATAATGGACGTGCTGCCATGTCCCATTAAAACCGGGAAAGCATAATATAATGTGTCATTTTAGATTTTAGCTATAGATACTGTATATGAATGTGTGTCACGATAAAACAATAGCAGATATACAAACTAATATGAGTATGGTTTATAGTATATACACACAAAGTAATTTGGGATAGGGATCCGAGACCAAATAAATAATAATTATGGGGGGTCCGTGACATGAAAAAGGTTTAAGCACCACTGATATAGCAGAAAACTGTTCAGAAGACATTAGCATGGGCCTCAGGTCTAAACTCTGAATGGGATACATATAATACTGTACTCACAGAGAGCAGTGTGGCTGCAGCCCCTCCGACACTACTATGCTGGGACTGATTCCTCCGATGACGAGAGATCTGCACAGTAAAAACAAAAACGAGGGGACACAAGCTCTGTTATTCATACAGTAACTCGGAGACTGAGAGGGTGCAAAAGGGAATCAAATGGACCCGGCCCGGCGTCCATCACATTTGGCACTCTCTCAGAGTTAGTTAGTAGCAGCTCTAGGGAATGTTGCATATCATTATTACTATGTCGTTGCTGTCATCCGAAAGGAAACCCCTTATCTCCATATTTTTTGTTTTGTGAATGAATGCCCTACGTGATCATACTACAGTGAATTAATGCCCTACGTGATCATACTACAGCGTCACACAAAAGTATCAAAAGTAATGGATCTGCACGATCGAAACGCGATGGGAAGCGACACACTTTGAGCTTTGTCAATCGGATATTTTTGTTCTTTTTGGAATTTGAGTCCTGAAAAATTACAGTTTTGGACAAACGATAGATATATTATAATTGTATAAATGTAATTATTATTATTATTATGCATGCATTGTATTGTTAACTGTACAGGCTGGGTATTTTTCATTTCTTCAGTTAATTAGTTATAGTATCGATTTAATGAAAAAGAAAAAAGAAAAAGCACAAATAAAATATTTCCAGGTACAAAAGAAAGACCGTGGGCTATGTATTAATCCTTGGCTTGATTTGGTTAATGCATTAATTTATACAGAAGCAATGGAAATGCAATGCAGATAATTAGATGACTATGTATACTGTACAGAAGATGGCACATTACTGCAGTGTTTATTATAATGTGTATATAATGTGTTATATACTGTACAACGTCTTATTAAGGTGTGTGTGTGTGTGTGTGTGTGTGTGTGTGTGTGTGTGTGTGTGTGTGTGTGTGTGTGTGTGTGTGTGTGTGTGTGTGTGTAAAAATAAATACAAAATCTGTAGCATTGCTAAAGGCAAACACCTTGTTGGCCTACATTCCAGGCCGATATTAATTATGATCAGGACATGATCATTGGTCTTAATGTTAAAATCTTGCAATGACAAAAAGGAAAAATATAATGGCAAACAATAATAAATACTCATACAATTTTAATGGAATACAATATATATATATATATATATATTTATGTATATTTTCTCAGACGATAATCCTCCATCTTGAGTGGGAAAATAAACCAGAACAGAATGTGATTGCATTAATGTATTAATGATGATATGATTATTTATTGATGCAATTAACAAATGTATGCGTTTTCACTAAAAACAGAAATGCGATCACACCGTTTGCAACCGTGAGATGGAATTCATGTCATATACAGAGTGGAGAGAGCAGACTGCACTTTCTCACACTAAAACTGTTCTCCTCTGGCACAGTGCAGGCCTGCCCTCTACTGGGACACACGCAGTACTGCAGAAATGGGGACAACCGCTTCAGAACTGACCTTTCTTCTGTCTCTGTTTGTTTGTTTGTTTTTTTGTTTATGCCAGCAGTGTTTCCCAAAGTCCAGTGCCCCCATGGAAGGGGTGCCAAAGTTCACGACCCATACCGGTGGTTCTCACACACCTTTTAATTTCAAGGACCACCACACTGTAACCATGAGATTGTGCTGTTTATGCAATAGTGTGTATGATCAAATTAGTGTACCATTTAAATGAAGGCCAAAATTGCATTCTATTTTTTTAATATAGGAATGATTAAAGGGAACCGCCAAGGAATCGGACTGTTAAGGAACCGGAAATCCTAAAGGATCCCAGCCCTAGTTCGAGGGTAATCCAACATTTCATCCCTTGCTTTCATCCACTCTCTGCACGTACGTAAGGTCGAAACTTTTTAACAAACATTTTCAGCAATTAAACAAGCTATTTTACACATTGTTTTCATATGAGAAGTATATGGCTTAGGTGGTTAATATGTCTGAATAACTAAAGTAAGTGCGTGTGTGTGTGTGTGTGTGTGTGTGTGGGGGGGGGGGGGGGGGGGGGGGGGGGGGGGGTCAGTTTTTGTCCACTGTAAGAAGGGGACTTAAGGGTTCAAGGTTCAAGTTTATTTAGTGTCCCCGAAAGGCAAATTGGGTTGCAGCATAGACAGTACATTAAAGGGAGAAAGTAAAAATGTTATGAAACACTTAGGTTCTTTGTAGCAGGGCCGTGCAGAGAGCACTGAGGGGGCAGGTGCCCAAACTCAAGAATAAGTGCACTTGTGTGCGTGTGCCGATTTTTTGCGGGGTCCATCCTTCGTGCCATTTCCCCCCCGAAATGTAGTAGGCCTACATTGGATGTCTTATGCTAATGGGGCAAGATGTTCCACAATAACTTGGCCCATTTGGTCATTGGACAGTAAAATATAAGCAATACTTTCTCATTATAATGTAAACATTAAAATATATAAAACGGGTCATCGGGAGGGGGAAGGGGGACTTTGAGGCAAAAGGGCAGGTGCCCAAGCCCCAGTGTTGTCCCACCCCCACCTTTGCACGTGCCTGCTTTGTAGCCCTGCTGTCTTAAAATCAATATCAAAGACAACTGTCTTTATCATCATCGATCCTGCTGTATTCCTATGGCTTAATCAGAATGTCCTCTGCTGGATTTGAAAAGTGAAATTATAACAATAAATTCACAGCTAGATGTCATCATCCGCTCTCTCTCTCTCCCATAATAAAGCCATGGACAAACACAAAGTCTTGTATATGAGAGAGGATAACCTTTTGTGTTTTTCATTGCAACGCAATGAAACCTGTGACCGTAATCAACAACAACAGAGTACATGCTGGCATCATGGTGCACTGATGCAACATTACAGCAACACTTTTATACGCTCGCTCTGAATGTTAATGACCACGTTCCCCAGTCTACACTACAGGACACCATCACTGCTTAATTACACACGGTAGCCTCTTGCCTGGCTGCCCTCTGGCCAAAGCTTTATTATTATTACAGGACCGCTATCTCGCAAAACAAGTAGCGGGGTGTTGTCTGCGTAATTAGCAAACAGGGAAACGCAACAGCATCACTTATACGAGCCGGGATGTTGAGAAATGTTGCTTCCTTTTAAGGACTTGATATAAGCGCTGATTTATAATTTGTTGTACGATGGTGAAATTCTAAATAAATCTACAAAGGAGTCTCTTTTGCAACTCTTTCACTTAATTTCTCATTATATGGTTGTTGTCGGGTGGAAACCTCATTATGTCCAAAACGGTTACTTTTCAGGATTCAAATTCAAGCAAGCTCAAAACACGTCAATTCACTTATCTATGTGCTATTTTTGATACTTTTGTATTACGCTGTACTGTAGTTTGATCGAGTAGGGTGTTAATTTACTTTAAAAAATAAAATAAAAACTAGCATGTCAAAGTTTTCAGGGCAAGGCACTAACCAGCCGTCCTTGACTGATGAAGACCGCAAGGTCGAAACGTTATACTTTTGTATACTCAGCACCTAAATAAAAGGCTCTAAATGTCCGTGCTGCTCCAGTCTCTTCTCCTTATGCAAAGCACTAACCAGCCGCTTTTCAGCAGCTGGTAAAAACACAAAAAGTTAAAATATGGAGATAGATTTCTGCCAGCCCCCACCCCCCTCCCATTTTTCCATAATGTACACGTTTTTCCCCTTTCTTACTTTCTTTAACTCTATATATGATGTTTTCCTTTTTGAGGGGCGCTAGCCCCTCCTATGCCCAGCTTTGTCTGTTTGTGTGAACACAAACACGATGATTTGATTGGCTGATCACCCAATATAGCGATGATTTTATTGGCTGAGCAACTACATTTTGGGGGTAAAATGTGAGGGCAGAAAAGTGAAGACGGCAAAAGTGATTGGCTGAGCATGGAATGTGATGTATGATCACATCACATGAGGGTGATTTTTGATGGGCTCTAGCCCCTCCTATGTCCAGCTTTTGGTGTGTGTGCAAAACCTTGTCCTACACATAAGCATTAAAATGCCATTGACAATTAATTGACAATTTTGAGTGTTTGTGTATTACACAAACATTGCGTAACAAACATTGATGACTAAGGTGAGGAGTCAAATTGTGACTGGCTGGAATGAGATGTATGATGATAAGAGCGCCCTCATTTCACACGGGTGTGATTTCTTTCATAGAAGTGTATATTTGTACATCTTTAAATGTTCTGATGGATTGAAAATGGTGGACCCTGATGTAAACAAGTCCTAGTGCTTTACCTGATTATATATATTCGGGGGGCTCATCCCAGTGTCGTTGCAGCGCAATATGGGAAGAAGGAAATTGCGGGAGTTGACAGACTCCACTTCATGTTTCAGCTGTGTTTTTAAACTCAGTAGTGTGCCCTGCACACAGCGCACACTCGCAATTGCAGCTGGAGGGCGACGCGACACACACACACGCCCACACACACACACACACACACACACACACAGAGCTGAATGGGCCTGAATATATGTGTGTAGGCTGCAACAATGATTTCATAAAGTGTAGTTTAGTTTTGAACAGGCAACTAATGTAGTGATAGATTAATTGAATGGGCCTGAATAGATAGATAGATAGATTTATTTATTTTTGTGTCATGCACCAAAGGCGCCCAGCCCACATGCATGGGCTTACAGGACACACCATATCATTGCATTCAATATTGCATTGTGTACAATAAACAGATATGTTTTGTTGATATTCCCTTTTTTTCTTTTTACACAAACAAAACATTCTGCCTTATTTCCCACGCCCTGCATAAAAAGTCTGCCAAAGCAAAAGTACCTTTCCTAAAACATAATTCCAGTTTTTCATAGTCCTCCAACCAGAAAAAGTCTGCACAGATGGTTGTCGAGAAGGATGCAACATGCTGTGTGATTTACCTGTTTGGGTTTGTTTTGCGCGACTGGCTCGCAAATGTTTGGAGGCACGCGTGTATTGAGAAAGTGCGCTGCGTTTTCTTCGTGGCATATTGTGTTTTTGGGGGGGTGATGGCAGAGTATATTTTGTTGGTGGAGTGAGTAGCCTACAGTGCAGTCAGAGAGTAGTTCACAGGTCACACACAGGAGCAGTGAAAGGGGGAGGGGACTTGGGATGGCAGTGTAGAGTAGGCACGACATTGAGGGGATAGAAACCATCCCGGTCGCGTGGTTCATCTAACGCGTGTGTCACTGTGAAGGACTGGCCCCATTAAGTGAACGTAGTTGGCGACACAGGAGCAGTGAAAGGGGGAGGGGCCTTCGGATGGCAGTGTAGAGTAGGCACGACATTGAGAGGTAGAAACCATCCCGGTGACGGTCGCGTGGTTGATCTAACGTGTGTGTCACTGTGAAGGACTGGCCCCATGAAGTGAACGTAGTTGGCGTAGTAGACGCCAACATGACGATTTTGACGTAGGCTGTTGAGGTTGGTTTGATCTTATTTCGATTATGCTATTGGCTCATGGTACGGCCGGTAGCCTATAACCAAAGCCCCTTGATCATTGTTTTTTTGTTTTTTTTAACCCATTCTGGGCGGGAACCCATATTGGTATCTTACCCCCTCAGGCCGGGCACCCATATTTGGGTTCTGTACAGTATGTACAGTATTCAAAAATGTAAAAATTTTGATGCTGCTATATAAATATTTGAAGTTTTTCAGAAACCTTAGGTCAGGATTTAGAGGCATTTTTAGAATCGGCCTTAGGCCTAAATGGGTTAAAGCATGCAATTCAATATCATAATACTAGTTTAATCTTAACCAATTAAATCATAAATCAATAAATCAATAATTAGTAAAATACACCTTACAACTGTAGCCTACTTGGTATGCTCTTTTTTTGAGGGGCGCTAGGAATCCCCTCCAACATATGGCTTTCAGAGATAACGTGGCAGTCTATGGATTTTTGAGGGGCGTTACCCCTCCTATGTCCAGTTTCAAGTTTTGCCATTGACGGTGAACAGAGAAATGACATCAGATGTCCGCTTTTCATGACGTAAATTAAACATCAAAACATTAAACGCCATTGACATTGAAGGGAAAATTTACGTCATATGGAAACGAGCAAATCAGCTAACTAATCACAGGCAACAGGCATTCTGATTGGCCAGAATTAACCAATCACAGGCAACAGGCATTCTGATTGGCCAGTATGGGATGATGCATGATGATGTATGGTATTAAGAGCTGATAAATCCGCTAAATATGACAGGTTCTGAGACTTTTAGATTGGCTACTTATGGAATAAACCAGGCTACACTGAGCAAACTTGTCTTTATGTATAGATTTGACTTTATCTCACGGTCACATCCAGGATGATTTAATTCTGCCCGTGTTATAAAATAGACAACAGATTGATGTGAGTAGATCTAGTTAAAGTTTACAGAGCAGGACACTGCTTCTCAAACTTCTTCATGTCAAGGACCCCATAAATGAATGTAGGTCGCATTTACTATGGAATCTTGCATTTCCCGTCAGTGTGTCACACCCTTAGAGTATGGTCACACCAGGCAAGCCCCCAGGTGATGGTGACATCACGTGACATCAGACACCATATATGGTGCTCAGGTCATCGTGACATCACGTGACATCAGCCCCCATATATGGTGCCCGCCAAGGTCATCGTGACATCATGTTACATCATCAGGGATGGATATAGTGTCATGTGCCCTGATGTCATAGTAAATGCGACCTGCCTCAGTTAAGCCCATATATGGAGATCCCTGATGCTATCAATATTGGCCAGCAACTCTACATCTGACCTCACGACGTCACTGAGCCGCGGTGAAGAGAAAACCACCGCTCTCCCCAGCCCTTCACTCTGTTTTTACTCACCACAACATTGGTGACATCCAAACCACCGGTGGTTTGGAAGTGGTCACCTCGCCACCGAAAATCCGAACTATGAATAGGCCTTTACCATTCCATTCAAACTCTAGACGGGCTTGCCCCAAAGTTATTAGTGCAGCCGCAGCCGGCGAAAACTAGAGAAATTAAGGCCCTCATCAAACCCTGTAAACTCAAGAGAATGTCCCCGCAACCACTCTCCATATACTGTAGGGAGCTGGCCTGTTCTGACATTCCATATGCTCATCTGGCCTAATCAAGCCCTGTATACTCAAGACATTCTCCTTATATGGCCACTAGTACAGAATGCATTCCATGTTGATCTGACCCCCCATGCCAAAGCGCCAGTGCTCGCCCAGCAGTCTGCCGTCAACGACGTGGATGTGTGCACGTGACCTGGTCGCATTCTCGCCCTCAGGCATCTTACTGGTTATATAAATTAATATGTATTCATATAGATGTATTGAAAGCATGTTCCCTCCACAAAGTCCACATGGACTCTGCCTTGTCGTGGCGTGGAGGCTTGGGTGCCTCTATGATGAAGGATCAGCTCTGTGACCTTAGATCACAGGGCCAAATCAAGTCGCAAATCAAATAAACCAAATAATGCTTGTTGCAGAGTGTTAAGCACTGGTTCTCAAACCTTTTCATCTCAAGGAATCCCAAAATGATATGGATATGACACAAGGTTCTAAAAGTTATCATGTCATGATAAAGTACAGGGGTGAAACAGGTTTGAGAGAAACGGCTGGCTGGCCTTCTAATGAGAACACAAAATCTCTCTCTAATATACGGCAACCTTCTCTGTGTTTCTTCACTAGTCCGATCCAGAAGAACACAGTTTGCTGGCCACTGCTACAGAGCTGATCATGAGGTTATATCTTCCCGTCTTCTCTGTACTCCTCAAAGCAGACCAGAGGTAGAAAACTATCGTTCCCTGATGTCATTGCTAGAGACACATGCATCAGTAAGCAGGAACTGGCCAGCAATGAAGGACCGTGACAGGCTGCCGTGGCCTTGTGAAATCCATGATCTCGACCGCGGTCGAAAAATGATGATGATGTTGAGAACCGCTGCTGTACTTACAGGCTTCTGTGGCAGGTCAGTGTCCTGTAGCACCATGGACTTGGACTGGCTCAGACGCTCCCCGGGGCTCTGGGAGCTCTTTGTCCTGAGCTGCACGGAGCCCTGAGCCGCGCCGGTCAGCAGGATCATGGGCGGGAGCTGCTTCTGCAAGTTGGTAATCCTGGAAAACATCAGTGGTTGTGGTAAAAGCACTCAAATGTTTTAATTAAGTAAAAGTATCAATACTGCAATATAGAAATAGTCTGTGGTAAAAGTCCGGAATTCAAAATGTACTTGAGTACTATCAAAATATTCTTAAATTACAAAAGTAAATACCTAAAAAAATAGGCAGAATCAATACAAGTTTTCAAATGTATAAAAATCGCTCTACAAGCTCCCAATGCACGTATTGTGAGCTTGTAGATTGGCTATTTTCAAATGGACGAAACGTAGTGGCAAATGTATGTTTTGTAATGATAATCAAAATCTATAAAGTAACTAGTAACTATAAAGTTTTCAAATATTTGTACTGTAGTGGAGTAAGTACAAAATGTTCCTCAGAGATGTAAAAATACCTAAAATATTTACTTAAGGGATATTTCACTTAAAAAAAAAACCTTTGTTCAAAAAAACGTTTGTTCATTTTATCCTCTTCTCACGTTTATATGAACACCCCAGAGAGTTTTTAAGTTGCTTGATTCAGTATTTAGACATTTCATAGTACTTAACTACGAACCTAGTAAACCAGCAGAACATGTCTGTCCGCAGCTGTATCACACAAAAAACACACGCGTGCACGCACACACTCGCACAGTAGAAAACCTAAATAAATTAAAGAAAAAGAAGAAAAAGAAAACGTACAAAACAAAGGACGTAATTTATTCTAATTGTTCTTATTGCAATTTACGAGCTGCGTTCGCGCGTCTTACTTGTGTACAATACTTAAGTAAATGTACTTTGTTACTTTACACCACTGGAATACACAATAATAATAATAATAATAATAAAACTTTATTTGTATAGCACCTTTCATGACATGAAATGCAGCTCAAAGTGCTTTACAGAACAATGGAGAATAAAAGAAAAGCAAGGCAACAACATTAAAAAACAAGCAGTAATGCAATACAGTGAGGACATGAATAACAAAAAATAAAAGATCAATTAAAAGCAATGTTGTAGAAGTGGGTCTTGAGCTGAGCTTTAAAAATGTCTACAGAGGCTACCTGACGAAGGTACTGTACAGTGGGAGCTTGTTCCATGCCGACGGCCCGTAGAAGGAAAAAGCTGCTTCCCCGTATTTTTTAGTTGCCATTTTTTTGGCAAAGCGAGCAGGCCAGCAGTGGAATTAAGACCTTAGGGGGCGGTTTGGGACATATTTAGGCAGGCAGTCATGTAGGTAGGAAGGTGCGAGAGCATTGAGAGCTTTATAGACAAGTAAAATAATTTTAAAATCAATCCTAAAAACAACCGGAAGCCAGTGCAGTGATGCCAAAACTGGAGTAATATGTTCTCTCATCTTAGTTCTAGTTAAAACTCTGGCTGCTGCATTTTGGACAAGTTGTAATCTGTCAGTTGTTTTCTTAGGCAGTCCTGAAAAAAGTGCATTGCAGTAGTCAAGCCGAGAAAAAACAAAGGCGTGGATTAGCGTTTTTGCATCGTCCAAGGACAAATAGGCTCTGATTCGTGCAATATTTCTAAGGTGAAAAAAGGCAATCTTGGTAACATGATTAATGTGTGAATTAAAATTCAATTCAGAATCAATAATAACCCCCAGGTTCTTTACTGTACTGTTACTTTCTACAGTCAGGTTACCAAGTCTGCTTATTATTGATTCTTTCTGCTCACTAGAACCGATTATGATAACTTCTGTCTTATCCTCATTTAACTTGAGAAAGTTCTCACTCATTTTACAATTATTTTTTTAAGTAGTTCATCTGTCAGTGGGTTCAATAAATATTGATTATGATTATTAACCAGAGCTATTGAAGCAATAACTGCATTGGATCCATCGGTAACAGTTAAGGTTTCCACCCGACAGCAACGAACAAGGTGCAGAAACCTATGTAATATACTGAATAGCCCCTCATATATCTGAAAGGGGAATATGCCAACAACATGTTGGTAAGATGTCTGCGGGTTCCTGTTCCATGTCCCTGCTTGCCACACAAAAAGTTGCGTCAATTTCCTTTCTCTGCAAGTTTGGTTCCTCAATAACCAAGACAAACTCATTCCACTGCCACACTGAGTTATTTATTTCCCCTTCTAATTACTTCAGATAAAAACCAACATGGCATCCCGAAATACAAAAGCTATGAATACAGAAATCCTCGCTCTTGTTCTCTAAAAACAAATGTGATTACGGGTATAATCACGACACGTGTGACATGTTAGATATTCAAATTAGAAAACGGCTCAGTGACAGGAAACAAGCTGAAAGCCTCCAGACAACGGAAACCGAGGTCATGCATGAAGGAAGGCTCATCATTGTACGTCTCACTCAAACGTTAGTGAATATTAAACCAACATGCACAGTGGTCTTAGCGATGCATAATATACTGTAAGTCTGTATAATCCTTTACTCATCCTTCAGTGCAGGTGTCAATTAAGGCCCCTAAAGATAACTCGGCTAATATAGTGGAAAGAAGTTGAATTGTTCATCCACTAGAATAGTGCTAAATATATACATAGCATAATGTTTAAGTAACTATTTAGTCATTCAGTCACCATACAGGATTGTAGAAAAACCCTAAACCGATTTGGATGTATATACTGTATATTAAACAACGTAACCAATGCCAATTTCACAGATCAAACCTCCAGTGGGCATATTGTACATAATGTATAAATCACAACTAGGTATTACGGTATGTCACACACATGCAATTGCCAAGCTAGGAATTATGGTAACACCCCATGCCTCCCCGCCCTTGCCTTCCCAAGTAGGCTAAAACAACTTCAAATTAAGTCCCCGAGTGGTTTTAGTGGCATCTTACCTTGTCCCTGCCATCACTCTAACAGTCACAAGCAACACAAACGGAAAGAGACTGAGGGAGAGCACAAGTCTTGAAGTTAGAGGAAGTATGTTTCGTCACGTGGCTTTCTCAAACCACTGTCTCTCTCATTCAGTGTAGCAGTTGAGTCAAGTGTCTTTTTGCAGCCTCCTCATTTCCTGACCCCAAACACCAACACAGAGTGTTTGTGACCGAAACAATCCTCCTAACTTCACAGCACAAATAGCAGACATTTTGTGTGGGAGGCACAAGTAACTACTGTATAGCCCAACTGTGCATGGTTCTCAAACCTTTTCATTTCAAGGACCCCCGAAAATGACATGTATTTCATGGCTTCGGACCCCAATCTGAAAATGTTTTGTGCCAGTGACCGGGACGGAACCCCATAAAAGCTCAGTGTTGTTTTGTGTTTTTATTTGTGTTTATTTATTGTTAGCAGATAATGCAAGCAGGCAGCCAGACACAAAGTGATGCAATGTGAGCTTGTAGAATTTACAATTTACAATTTACAATTTAGGCATTTAGCAGACGCTCTTAATCCAGAGCGACTGGATTTGTAGAGCTGCTATTTTTGAATAGCCAACATATAAATGAATAAAGTGGTTAAAATGATTGTGATGCATATTGACTACTGTTGCTGGAACCCCCCCAAGGACCCCTGGGGGTCCCCCAGACCCTGCCTTGAGAACCACTACTGTAGAAGAACCGTTGCAGAGTCCAGGGGCATCTAAACAAGCATAGGGAGTTGGGGTTCAGGAAAGCTACAGTGGTTTTCCGCTTCATCTTTTCAATTACATGTGCAGCAAAACAACCCAGCCACCAAGTGCCATTTAAAATGGTCTGCATTGTTTATGTTGGCATTTGATTGACATGCATGTTTGCGAGGCAGTCTTGGGATTACACCCTTTTCGTTAAAGCAACAATGAAACAAAAACCGGGGGGAAATAAATACATTTGTAAATTATGAGTTCAGTGATATAAAGTAGAAGAAACTGACAATACATTATGTGAGAGTGTCGAGCGGCCAAGGCAACAAATGAATGGAGACCAGTCCAGGGGCACCTTCAATAAGACTTTATTTTTTCATCACTTTGACAGTATTATGCATCACAACCTGTCATCTCTCGAGTTCAATACAACTGACTGCTTTTTATGGTGCAGTCCATTCCCTGGTTAGCCCATACCATTCCCCAGGGGTAAACATGATATATATACAACACATACATTCCTCATAGTCCATCCCAATCCCCCCTGCTCCATTTCCCACTTGGTCCCTCCCGGAACTATAAGAGGGGTGCCTATACCCAGAAGGAACTCATTTGCCCGAACACCACCCTGAGAGGAGGATGAGAATAAACAGAGGTAAGTTTAGACAGATTTACATTCCTTCTTTACAGTCTTCTCCTGATACTGGTCAATTAGAAAGTATATGCTGTCCTATTTATTCCTCAACTAATGTGCCTTATCTCTGCTCATTTGTAGGTGTATGAGGAGATCCACCACTTCAGAGAATCACCGACAACTCAGTGTCCCCCCTTAACTTCAATAAATGCATTTGTTACAATTTGTGTCCTTATTTACATTATACATTATACATAGAATTGGGTTAGCATCTGCATTAGGTATAGTGACGGCGTCCGCCGTCACACATTATAAACTGATCTCTAGACTCAGAATATGGATTAGATGGATTTTGACAGTGTTGGCAAAATATTACTTTAACACTAATATACTACTTATTACTTATTACTTAAAAAAAAAGGAATAAAGTTACACTACTTATTACTACCTGAGAAAAGTAACTAGTTACTTATTACTTTACTTGTAAATACGCACATCACTTCATGGAGGTACCGAACATTTTAACATCTATGTGTAGAACTACTGGAGCCTATCTCACAACTGAATGCACGTGGTTTCAGGTGGTTGCTGCTTCAAACCAGAGACAAGCATCGACGGCCTGAAGCTGTTTGAGATTGAGACGGTTCTTTCTCTGGAGATGAGGAAACCTAAAGAGAAACTCGATCCATCTACCCTCACTGAAGTTTGTTACATTACACACACACACACACACACACACACAATCATTATACTGTATGCAAGACAGGATTAACAATAAACTGTAACCAGTTATTTCATTAACCCTAGAACACTAAACCCAACTTTTTTCAAACCATCACTAAACCCGGGTATGTAATATATTCCAATTCCAAAATTGCAAAATATGTGAAAATGTGGGTATTATTTTAATACCATTCCTGGGACATGTGAAAATGGTCCAGTGAAAATAAAAAACAAGCCCATTGTGGGTCTATGGGATTTTTCCACTGGTCCCAGATTCACTTAACACGCCTGTAAAAAATAAACCAGGGATGTGGGCAGGGAAACAAACCTACCTTCTATGATGTCACTGAGGCTGAGCATTATGAAGGTAGTCAAGGTACCCAAGGATCCACCCACCTCAGACATCAGCAACATGATGAAAATCACATAAACATATTATTGTCCAGGTGAAAATCACCCGGGTTTTATGTTCTTTAAGAAATGCGGTGGTATTGTCTATATAGCAAGTTGAGACATTGTATTACATTTTTGTACACTAGATGGCAATGGCTAACTTTAAACTATGACTTGACTAATGACTTGTTCGGATGTTCCAACTCATCTATGAATTGACTATTACATAGTATTACACACAGCGATCAGATTGGATTTAGAACATTCATGTTTGTCTAAAGGGGAAATAAAAAAGGAGGATTTAACATGGGCTTCTGTATCCGTTTATGCATCTACCAGGACATACTGTAGTAAGAACGCCTCCGAGTTTGCACTCTATAATTCTTTGCCTTTCAGTTGAAAATGTTCCAGTACAGTCTAATTATGTTATTGATTATCATTTACAGAGTGTTTTAACGAGCCTCTTTGCCAGTCGTGGATATGATGAATTCCCAGAAGCTTCACTGCCAAAGGAGTTGGACAACAAAGTGACAATCACACAGAAGTAAATGATGGAATAAATCATACTAAAGAAATATCTCAATATTATTTACGTTTTGGCGAATCAATTCAATATAGATTTTACAGATATTAGAAAAACATACATTCAGTCAAACAAGTCTCCTCCACCTCCCCCAACACAGTGCTCTACATAACCATTACATTTTTAACAAAAGTTTTATTTTTCTTGTAGTTCTCTGAAAAAGCTAATTCAGGAGTCCAAGAGTGAACGTTTCATGGAGAAGGACAAACGCATCCTGGAGGAGTTGAAGAGTCTGCATTGTGATCCCCATCCATTTTTTGCCATCTTTCCATCAGAGTCAGACTTCAGTAAGTCTTTATTTATATAACACTTTTCTGGTGCTGTACAACAAATTCACTAAAAAGCAGGAAAATCGAACACAATTAAATAGATGCAACATAGCAAATCAACAACTTACAGCCAGCTGGCCAACAGTAGAAAGCATATTTAAAGATGCAATATAAAAACAACAACAATGTAATACAGTGAACAGTGAACAAGCATTCAACGGGGCTGGGGAGGGTAATGCTTTTCTGAACAAGTAAGTTTTGAGAAGAGATTTAAAGGATGCAATGGTATCTGCTTGTCGGATGGTTTTGGGAAGGGTGTTCCAAATTTTAGGGGCACGGACAGAGAAGGCTCTTTCTCCCTTGTTTATGCGATGGAATTTCTCGGGAACCTTTAGGAGAGCCCCGTGGAGAGCCCTGTCTCCCCGTCTGATGATGATATGATAGTATGATTATAATCATGACTTAAGACAAATCTTACAACTCTCATTCTAAAAAATAGAACAAATCTATGGTGGCCTGTGCTAACTATAGCTACTGCCATTTAGCGGTGGATGTTAATTTTAAACTTTTCAGCCTTCTGGAAGCTGGCCATGGAAGGTCCTCCTGACACACCGTATGAGAAAGGAGTCTTTGAGCTCTACTGCCAGTTTGGTCCTGACTATCCTGTGAAACCTCCTCTGGTCCGCTTCGTCACACGTGTATCCTCATTATGAACACATCAGTTACCAGTTACCATTAATATTGATATAGCCAGAGCCTACTGTGATACATACATTTGTTTGATCTTAAGTTTGTATTATATGACAATAATAATATTGAAAACAATGTATCAGAACTCATAACAATTCAAATTAAACTTTCTTAACCTAAGCATAGATACATCACTGCAACATCAACAGCGTGGGCCGAATCTGCCACAATATATTTGACCGTAACTACGCCCAAATCACCATGAGAGAAATCCAAAGCAATTTAATTGTGGCAAGGAAATTAAGGAAATGTATATGCATTATGTTATGTTGGTAACTGTATATTCATTCAATAATTAATTTGTCTTTATTTCCCTTTGGAAGCATTTTGGCAGAGGACTTCATGACCAGCCGTGATAGGTACGATCAAGCAGCCAAGGACACCACTGAAAAAAACGCAGCGACCTCAATTGATGACGTGGAGAAGGTGAGGAGTTATTCCTTTTAGTGAAATTATGATATGGACTAACTATTTGTTACCCATTTTCATTCTGTCCTGTTATTCATTGAAAGAAACTGGTGGGTCAAACTCCTGATGATACACCCCGACATGATCTGATTTGTCCACTGACCAAGAAGATGTTTACGGACCCTGTGAAAACATCCTATGGAGTTGTATACGAACGAAAAGCCGTTGAGCAACACCTCAAAACGTAAGGTCTCCCCCCACCACCAAGAAATGTCTCACTGGTAGAATTGTCTTGTATTCTTAGTTATTGAACATTGTTTTTCAGGCATGGAACTCATGATCCCATTGCTGGCAAAAGCCGTCTTCTCAGAAGAACTGACATTAAACCAGACAAAGACATGAAGAAAATGGTGAAGGAGCACCGTTCCTATCAAATTGGAACCTGGGTGTAGAATGAGAGCAGAATGGTGGATCTGAGGGTATAACACTGGACAAAACACTGGACCGTGTTGGCGGGTAACCTCACATTAACACTTGTTCCATCAAGTTAAGTTCTTCATTACCAGTTAGGGGTTCCTTTTCATCCCATCACATCACAAGTGAAACCTGTGTGAAACTTTACTTTACACTATAACATTTTCTGCCATTACTGCCTTTTGCACTGAACTTGATGTACATGATGTGGCGAGCTGCACACAAACAATCATGTCATGCATGTTTGGATTTAGTTTTTTTCTTCTTTATTAATGAATATACTTAAAATTTCTTTAAAAGGTAACGCTAAGAATGCCAGGATTTATGATCAAAGATTTTCAGTACTGCAGCGATATTTCTTTTAATGTTTTTCTTTTTTTTTGCGGCTTTCGCCTTTATTATTTTTTTATATTGTTTATAGAGGGACAGACAGTAAATGGGAGACATTGGGGAGTGACATGCAGTAAAGGCCGTCGGGATCGGGACTCGAACCTGCGGCACACTGCCAGACTGCTGAGCCACGGCCCAGGCCGCAGCAATATTTCTTAAGATAATTTGTTCATGGTTCTTGTTATGGTGTATGTTAAAATCCAATCTGAGAATCCCATCGTCAAATATTCGGGAAAACAGCGCCTCCGCTGTTGTTCCTCGAAATTAGACTCTGGGGGCAACGTCTGTTTAGAATTTCGATCAACCGGAAAAGGCCCTTGCTTTTCCGCCGAGTTCCACTACTACCGCTGTGTCGCACAGTTTTCATTCCTACTTTCAACCATTCCTTTGCGGAACAAAACATGGATGTAACGGAGGAGGAAATTTTTGCTTGTGTGCTAAGGAGAGTTGCTGTTCTACACAATGTTGAACATATCAAACCGCTTCAGCACATTTGTTTGAAATATTTAATCGATCGACGAGATGTTTTATTATGTTTACCTACTGGTTTTGGAAAAAGCCTCGTATATCAAGCTTGGCCAACGGTGTGTTCCCTACTTTCCGAAGCCTTTCCAGAGAGATGGCTAAAGGACGCTATCGTTTATATGCCCACTGATTCTATAATGGAAGAGCAAGTGAAAATGTTGACGGAGCGAGGCATTTCTGCAGCATATGCTGGGCAGAATGCATCTACAGACTCTGAAAACATGCCGTTTATTAACATTTAATCATAATAATGCTAGAAAATACAATTTAACCATGTGTACTACTACTTATGCATGTTGCATCATGGCATGCAGAAAAACAGCCAGCTTTAAACTCACGAGTCACAATGCATCTCGAGTGCTATAGTATTGTGACCTTATAGATCACCCATTTTGATCAAGTGCTGAGTATTTAAGGGATTAGTGTCTAAAATAAAATACACTGAATGTACTTTTAGTACTGTCAAACGATCATATGGACCCAACCATCCATTAAATCAAGTTTATTATAAATATGCAACACAATTTGAAATTTAGACAATAAATGTAGCTAATGTAAGAGGATTTATATTCATTGATTACACTAGATAATGGGTCCTTGTTGACCTGTAAAACGTAATGGACCCCTTCTCAAAGTTTAAAGCAAAAATATAGATAATACCACGTCTGAAAGGCTTTGTATCCTAATGTGATTTGTGAAACAGTGTGAAAAGGAGCCCCCGCGGTTTCCAAATCAATTCACTTTCAGATTGAACACTAAACCAAAGCTTTTATAACTTTAATTTGTACTGCAAAATACATTTGTTTTACGTCCGTTATATTTGTACGTCACGGACTGTTCTGAAGTTGCTTAAATAAAGGGGTCATTTGTTGGGAAACGTAAATATTAGCACACAACACAATTAACGCATTTGATTGAAGTTACACTTAATCATAACCAACGCTTTTATTCATACTTTGTACTGTACACAGTTTACATTACATTTAGTTTGACGGAGTTTACACTTATTTGTTCAACATAGGACAACATTAGATAGCACTTCCCCGTTTTTTTGAGGTGAGATGGAGATGCAGTTGCACAACGCTTATGTCTAGCATTGTTTCGGTCATAGGCTACAGTTCTTTGACCGAATCGCCAACCTTTTCCAAAATTTCTTTGGTGCGCGAATATTTCATCAACAATTGTTTGCAGCTAATAAGCAAATCGATTTCAGTGGATCGTCTGCAACAACAGGTTCTTCGGTTATAGCTTCCAAACTAGTCTCCAATCCCTGATTTGTGAATAAATTAAATACTTGTCCTTTTACTCCATACTTTAAATAATCTCCACAAACTCTACATACATTCGTAATAGGTTTCTTTGTTGACCAGAGGAAGCCATGTTCAATAATAATGGAAGCGTGTAGGTTTGCTTCCAGTGGGACGGAATTTCCTCGCTGCACACACATGTAAATCCCGCCCACTAAATGTGATTGGGTGATTGCGCGGCTGACTTCCTGAACTACAGCGTCCATACTTGTAGGCCAGTGATACGTTTCTTTCTACTGCTTGCCGACAGACTAGTTGACGCGAGGCAACAGTCTGTCTTGAGAGACTAGTTAAAATCTAACTAGAAAGGTCGCAATTTAAAAAAAATTGCAGAGTGTGGTTGCCGCAGCGGCTTACATATATACCCCTCCCGCTGATATTGCCAGCCTGTTACAGTTTCGAGTCACGCCTCAGATCGTGTGTAAGTAATTCGGAGGGGATTTGACCCCCGAAATTCATGTTTTCGCGACAGACGGTTACATTTATGGCGTTTGCGGCGCCCCCTGTGGATGAAAATGGAATTGCTTTTGGAACTCGGTCGAACGAACCACCCCGGACATGCGATTCAAATTTGGGATGGATTGGACATTCCGTTCGTGATTGATGGCATTTTTCGATACGCACTATCGAAATTCTGAAGTTGGTTTTTTAATCGGATGGGTCCAGAGGTCACGTGTGCCGATTTCTGTGACATTTGGACAAAATCTGTAGGGGGAAAAGCTAAAAGTGTGTTTTGGACAAAATTCAAAATGGCGGAAAATCCATCATGGCGGAAAAGGGCGTGGCCTATATGGGGAGATGCGTCATGACCCAAGGAATCCAGGGTAAAAATAATTTCGATTTTACGACCTACGGTTCAAGAGTTATGAGCCAAAAGGTAAAGTGGGATGTTATAGCGCCACCATGAGGCCGACCTAAAAAAATATATTTTTAATTAATTTTAGTGATAATTAGGAAATATTCCTCCAAGTTTTGTAACTATAGTGCTTACAGTCTCAGAGGGAAAAATACTTGAATGTGTTTTTTTGCATTTCCCCATTCATGTCAATGGGGAAATTTAATTCACTAATAAATTCATATCAAATAAAATATACAACATTTCTCTTCGCACAGTACAAGCGCAAACTGTGACATTCTTTACACAAATAAGATACACCAACACCAACTTCTTGGGGAAATAAAGAACCCCAATATATGTCTGTGTCCTGTGCCCTATTTGCCAGGTTACATATAAGGCTATTATGGGCCATTAGATTGTTTTATTACTGGAAGTATATCAGTTACCTTATCCCTCTTCGCTATACCAACATTTCATTGCATATTCCATAGGATAATGTTAATTAAAATGACTCCTATATCTCTAGACTTTCCATCTACATCCCTCTCCACAACTATTAATAGACTACCTCTGTGTGTGTGTGTGTGTGTGTGTGTGTGTGTGTGTGTGTGTGTGTGTGTGTGTGTGTGTGTGTGTGTGTGTGTGTGTGTGTGTGTGTGTGTGTGGGGTGCACACAGCTGTGATGATCAACAGTGGATGATCCTATCACTCTGACCAACGGACCAATGATGAATGGACTAGTTGAACAGGTGACCGGATCCAGTGGGCGTGGCTTTGGATTTAAATAGGAGCGGCCATGTTGTTTCCCAGCATGCAGTTTGGTTTGGGAGCCACTGAGCCAGGCTGCATGCTGTTGCTGTCTGGGAGCCATGCTGTTTGTTCCAAGGTAAGGAGCGTTTGTTTGAGAAACAAGGTTTTATCATTGAACACTGTTGTATAAACATTAGAGGATTGAACACTGTTGTATAGACATTAGAGGATTTATAGGACTGTATATTGTGACACTAAATGGACAATGTCAGGAATATTTGTCCTTTTTCATACAAACAACACTGTCTGTGTTTGATGGCTGCCTCAAAGCTTTTCCAATGGGAGGAACATGGTTTGTCCAAACACTTGTGTTTCTTTGCCCCCCTCCATCAAACACAAATGTTTGGTCAAACCATGTGCCTCCCATTGGCAAAGCATTGAAGTGGCCATCAAACACAGGCAGAGCACAGAACATACGTTTGTGTGAAACATTTGTCTCTGTTTTTAATGGCCGCCTCAATGCTTTTCCAATGGAAGTCACACAGTTTGACCAAACATTTGTTTGCTGGAGGGGAGGGGGACAGACACAGCCATCAAACAAATGTTTGCTCAAACCATATGAAAAGCATTGATGATCGAGGCCTTAGAGAAGGAACAATCGCAAACAAACAAACCATGGTTCCCAACAGTGGTGGAAATTAAATCATTATACCTTTACTCAAGTGTAGTGTAGAAAATATACTCTATTTGGAAATGTTTAACTACTAGTTACTTTGTAGATTTGTATTATTACTAAACGTACTAGCCTACATTGTTCATTTACCACTACAGCCATATTTTGGCCATTTGGCTGATCTACAAGCTCACAATGCATTGTGATGTGACACATTGTGAGCTTTTAGATCTGTTATTTTCAAAAGGCCTCAGTAGAGGATAAAGTGAAATATCCCTTTATTATATTAATTTTACAATGTATGAAATCTGGATAAAGAGTTTAATGTTGTTTTTTTTATGTGTCTTACAGGTTAATCATGTGACCTTGGTGTCATGTGTGACCTTGGATGGGGTCATCAGGAGATGGCTGGTATTGGTAATAGAGTGTCTACTCAGTTGAGCTGAAACTTCTAACGGTGTCAACGAACGCTCTTCCTGAGATTACGAGGCGAACGGTGACGATCGGGACGTATTGTGCCATACAACCTTCGCGGCTCTATTAATACCGGCTATCTTCAACCGAGCGACGGAAGCCCCCCCATGGTACGTACCGGGATTGCATGTGGCTGTAGTAGAAACTAGGGCTGTGTCAAATCTTATTTTAATTATTTTTGGGAGATAAACACTTTACTGAGGTTTTTAATGCGTCTTTAGTATTTCAAAGTGTCCATTATGTCATGGACACTTCCTACCCAGACTACAATTCCCATAATGCTTTGGTGCACTGATCCTTGTGGATAGGGTGAGGGCTGTCTTACTGAGACAACATGTAGTCCAGGAAGGAAGTGAGCCCAGTGTCCATGACATGTCATGGAGCCCATGGACACTTTTGTAAAATAATTATTGCCCACATAAAAAACCCAGGAAAGTGTTTCTTGTCTCCAAAACATAATTGAAATAAGCTCTGTTTGCAAAAGGGGTGAAGTCTCCCTTTAATGGGTTGAATCGTTAAAGCTGCTATAAGCAACATGTCAAATGTAATTTTATTTTTTGGTATTCAGACAGCAATGGGTAAAACTAAAACACAATTTTGTCTCTGACACATCTAGGGGCCACAATTTGCATTCAAAGATTTTCCTAGATTTGTCATTGGTCGATTTGCCTGTCTACTTCCTGATTGGTTAGTCATTTCGACCGGGTTTTATTTTTCTTCGACCAATGACAAAGCTTCTAGGAACATCTTTGACTGCAGATTATGGCCCCTAGATGTGTCACAGAGACTAAATAATTTGTGGTAGTGTTTTACTCATTGCTGGCTGTCTGAATGAAATAAAAATCATTATAATTGACATTATTGCTTATAGCTGCTTTAATCACACTTTAGAGACTATATTAAAGTAAAATATTGGTGACACATGTAGCCCTGTCAGTGACTGTTGTTAATACAGTAAAAGGATGGTGACACAGCTTTCAGTGACTGTTATGATTTCCAAAATGTCATCCTGTAGGCAGACAACTAATGTTTCCTATTTTCCCTGTCATTTCAGAACGTGAAGCTGGGCGACGTCTGTATTGAAGATACAAACTCTATGCTGTTGCCGCTGCTGGGTGCTGTTAGCAGTGGAGGTTGGTAATGAACCTTTTGATTCCTGCTGCTTGTGTAAGTGGGCTACATGCTACCGTAGGCTACCGTAGGTTGTCATTCGCACCGTGTATCGTTTCACATCATTTGTGTATAATGCCACTCTACATCACATGCCGCTATGTGATTTATTTATCGTTTAACATAATTTACGGGTAAAGCTTTCACGTCACATCACATATGTATGTTCTGTTCTAGTGTCTCCTTTCTCTTCTTTGCTTTTAATAAAGTTATTTGTTTTGGTTGTCTCAGGAAAAAAAAAAACACTTTTTATTTCTTCCTCCTTGCCTATCTATCGCCCTAGTTCTTCACTAGTGGACTGTACAAATGTGATGTGACTTATGTCCGGTAGCATGTAGCCTGCTTAACACTGTTTACAGCCTTCTATGCTGTAGATCTGTCCACACTAACAGGAAGAAAATTATGGCAGATTTTCTTCCTTCGTTAGTGTGTTTTGTTTAGTGCTGATAGTGAAGGTAAGTGAGCGTAGTTTATTATCTTTGGCTGTCGGGCAGAAACCTTGTATCTCCATAGTTTTGTAAATTAATTTCCTTACTTGGTCATGCTACAGTGTCGCACACTAAAGTAGCAAATGGCTCAGGATGCAAAGATCATCCATTATTGAATATAACCTATTTTTGTATGTATCGAACTTTAAGTATAAACAAGAGCTTGTGACTAAACATTGGAACACGGATCATTATATTAATAATAAATATAATCGTATCACAGGTTTTTTTTTGTCCAGTAACTGTTTTGGACATGCACGGTTTCTACCCGACCTTTCATCTCCTCTTCTAGTCTTTGCTTTAATAAAGTTATTGGTTTTTCTGGTCTCAGAGTTTTTAATCGCATTTTGCTTCATATTTTAAAGTAATTTCTTTCTTTCTTTCCTATTTATTGCTAGTTCTTCACTAGTGTATGTGGTGCGTGTGTCGGGTCGTGTCTCGCGTACAGTTTCTAATCATTGATTGGAGCTGTATGTCGTTTCACGTCATTTGCGTTTGCGTCATTTGCCGGTAAAGCGCCATCACGTCAGTTCACATCAGATATGAACACACCCTGTATGTGATGTGCATTTATGTGATTTTTTTTTGTGATTTATTTTCACAGTAATTGCGGATAGCTCGTCGTTGTCGTCGCACGCCATACGAATTTTGTTCATTGCTGTTGTGTTTCTAATGTCATTCGTAGTGTTGTTGTGTTCTCATGTTCATAGTGTTGCTGTATTGCTGACAAATACTGGGGTCCAAAGAATGCTGCTGCCATTGCATAATTTGCACCTCGTATAATTTATGTCAAACGTCCACAAATGGCATAAATTGTAATATTTTTTTTAAATGTAGGCAATTATTTTGAAAACACTAAATATAAATTTTAAAATAAATGTAGGAAACAAGGGACAACTGGCTAGAAAATCTTGCACCACGAAAACCTACGGCCAACTGCTTGGGCGGAGACCAAGAATCTTTTTGTTTTGTTCATGTTCATAAAGAGCTCCAAGTGCTTTAAGTGAAAGTCCAGCAGCAAACCTCTAGGTCATAAGACCATTGTTGGTGCTATATTATCAGATCTAATTTGTGAGTAAAGCTTCATCAAGTAAGCCCACATCACATGCCCGGTATGTGATGTGTGTTTATGTCTCGTATCATTTCACATTGGTGAGTAAGGCTTCATCACGTCATCCCCACATCACATAATGAACTTAGGGTTAGGGTAGGGTTAGGTATGTGATGTGGATTGATGTGATGTATGTCTTTTATAATGTGCGAGTGAAGCGTAATCGCGTCAGTTCACATCACATTATGTGGTGTGTATTGATGTGATTTATTTATGCTGCCATTTGCAGCTAAAACTTCATTCATGCCGGTCAGTAGGCGAGGCATTGACGATGGGCCTATGACCCAAAGGTTTTCTGCTGCACTTTCACTTTTAGCACTTTGGAGCACTTTATGAGCATGGAAAAATAAAGATTTTCTTAGTTTATGTCAGGAGTTTTCTTTAAGGTATTTGTGGAGTGAGTCTTCTTCTTCTCGATTTCAATTGTATAAAGACATAATCATGGCTATCATTTATAGTCTGTTATGAATCAAATTGTTATGAATGATTGCTTTTGGACATGTAAATTACAACAAAACTAAGGCACTGGTGTGGTACTACTGGTTTACCAGAATGGGGTTCAACTCCCTGCGGTGCCCTCAATTTGTTGTATTTACATGGTTCATTTTCTGCTCATTGTGTTTCCTTTGCATAGATGATAACCCCCAGGTTCTTTACTGTGTTTGTACTCTCTACAGTTGGGTTACAAGTCCATTTAGGGACCAAGACCAAATGGACTCTTGGTCCCTTATTTTTCTCTTCTCCTTCCACCAAAAATGCCAGTTCTGGCTGAACCGTCTGTTTTCACGAAAAGATATGTGACCAAATTTGACTGACTGCCATTGGATTCTTTTTGCTTTTTCATGTCTTATGAAAGCTGTGAATCATAGCTTCAAATTGATGTATCTGTTGTTCATATGGTATTTGGGTTTAGAGTTAAAGTTAGACTAAACCAAATTATAAAAAGGAAACTATCTGACACATTGGAAAGAAGCAACACAAAAGCAGAGTAAACTAGAATGCTATATCTGGCCCTAAACAGAATACACAGTGGCAGAATACCTGAGCACCGTGACTGACCAAAAACAAAGGAAACTAGACAACCTCGTAGAGGTCGGAATTTAAAAAAATTGCAGAGTGTGGTTGCCGCAGTGGCTTACATATATACCCCTCCCACTGATATTGCCAGCCTGTTACAGTTTCAAGTCACACCTTAGATCGTGTGTAAGTAATTCGGAGGGGATTTAACCCCCGAAATTCTGGTTTTCCGACAAACTGTTGGTGTTTTAATCGGATGGGTCCAGAGATCACGTGTACAGATTTTTGTGAGATTTGGACAAAATCTGTAGGAGGAAAAGCAAAAAGTGTGTTTTGGACAAAATTCAAAATGGCGGAAAATCCATCATGGCGGAAATGGGCGACATAATTTTGGACCATGGGCTATAGCCTATATCGTACGGCATACTATAGCGCGCCGTTTTTCATCATTTTTGATGATTTGACAAAAATGAAAAAAACGATGGGTTATAGCCCATGTTTTTTGAAATTTTGAAAAAAAAAGTTAGCCTCGTTTCTCATCATTTTGGACCATGGGCTATAGCCTATATCGTACGGCATACTATAGCGCGCCGTTTTTCATCATTTTTGATGATTTGACAAAAATGAAAAAATGAAAAAAACGATGGGTTATAGCCCATGTTTTTTGAAATTTTGAAAAAAAAAGTTAGCCTCGTTTCTCATCATTTTGGACCATGGGCTATAGCCTATATCGTACGGCATACTATAGCGCGCCATTTTTGATGATTTGACAAAAATGAAAAAAACGATGGGTTATAGCCCATGTTTTTTGAAATTTTGGAAAAAAAAGTTAGCCTCGTTTCTCATTTTGGAGCATGGGCTATAGCCTATATCGTACGGCATACTATAGCGTGCCGTTTTTCATTTTTGATGATTTGACAAAAATGAGAAAATGAAAAAAACGATGGGTTATAGCCCATGTTTTTAGAAATTTTGGAAAAAAAAGTTAGCCTCGTTTCTCATCATTTTAGACCATGGGCTATAGCCTATATCGTACGGCATACTATAGCGCGCCGTTTTTCATCATTTTTGATGATTTGACAAAAATGAGAAAAACGATGGGTTATAGCCCATGTTTTTTGAAATTTTGAAAAAAAAAGTTGGCCTCGTTTCTCATCATTTTGGACCATGGGCTATAGCCTATATCGTACGGCATACTATAGCGCGCCGTTTTTCATCATTTTTGATGATTTGACAAAAATGAAAAAAACGATGGGTTATAGCCCATGTTTTTTGAAATTTTGAAAAAAAAAGTTAGCCTCGTTTCTCATCATTTTGGACCATGGGCTATAGCCTATATCGTACGGCATACTATAGCGCGCCGTTTTTCATCATTTTTGATGATTTGACAAAAATGAAAAAATGAAAAAAACGATGGGTTATAGCCCATGTTTTTTGAAATTTTGGAAAAAAAGGTTAGCCTCGTTTCTCATCATTTTGGACCATGGGCTATAGCCTATATCGTACGGCATACTATAGCGCGCCGTTTTTCATCATTTTTGATGATTTGACAAAAATGAAAAAAACGATGGGTTATAGCCCATGTTTTTTGAAATTTTGGAAAAAAAAGTTAGCCTCGTTTCTCATCATTTTGGACCATGGGCTATAGCCTATATCGTACGGCATACTATAGCGTGCCGTTTTTCATCATTTTTGATGATTTGACAAAAATGAGTTATAGCCCATGTTTTTTGAAATTTTGAAAAAAAAAGTTGGCCTCGTTTCTCATCATTTTGGACCATGGGCTATAGCCTATATCGTACGGCATACTATAGCGCGCCGTTTTTCATCATTTTTGATGATTTGACAAAAATGAAAAAATGAAAAAAACGATGGGTTATAGCCCATGTTTTTTGAAATTTTGGAAAAAAAAGTTAGCCTCGTTTCTCATCATTTTGGACCATGGGCTATAGCCTATATCGTACGGCATACTATAGCGTGCCGTTTTTCATCATTTTTGATGATTTGACAAAAATGAAAAAATGAAAAAAACGATGGGTTATAGCCCATGTTTTTTGAAATTTTGGAAAAAAAAGTTAGCCTCGTTTCTCATCATTTTGGACCATGGGCTATAGCCTATATCGTACGGCATACTATAGCGCGCCGTTTTTCATCATTTTTGATGATTTGACAAAAATGAAAAAATGAAAAAAAACGATGGGTTATAGCCCATGTTTTTTGAAATTTTGAAAAAAAAAGTTAGCCTCGTTTCTCATCATTTTGGACCATGGGCTATAGCCTATATCGTACGGCATACTATAGCGCGCCGTTTTTCATCATTTTTGATGATTTGAAAAAAATGAAAAAAACGATGGGTTATAGCCCATGTTTTTTGAAATTTTGGAAAAAAAAGTTAGCCTCGCTTCTCATCATTTTGGACCATGGGCTATAGCCTATATCGTACGGCATACTATAGCGTGCCGTTTTTCATCATTTTTGATGATTTGACAAAAATGAAAAAATGAAAAAAACGATGGGTTATAGCCCATGTTTTTTGAAATTTTGGAAAAAAAAGTTAGCCTCGTTTCTCATTTTGGACCATGGGCTATAGCCTATATCGTACGGCATACTATAGCGCGCCGTTTTTCATCATTTTTGATGATTTGACAAAAATGAAAAAAACGATGGGTTATAGCCCATGTTTTTTGAAATTTTGAAAAAAAAGTTAGCCTCGTTTCTCATAATTTTGGACCATGGGCTATAGCCTATATCGTACGGCATACTATAGCGCGCCGTTTTTCATCATTTTTGATGATTTGACAAAAATGAAAAAAACGATGGGTTATAGCCCATGTTTTTTGAAATTTTGAAAAAAAAGTTAGCCTCGTTTCTCATAATTTTGGACCATGGGCTATAGCCTATATCGTACGGCATACTATAGCGTGCCGTTTTTCATCATTTTTGATGATTTGACAAAAATGAAAAAAACGATGGGTTATAGCCCATGTTTTTTGAAATGTTGGAAAAAAAAGTTAGCCTCGTTTCTCATCATTTTGGACCATGGGCTATAGCCTATATCGTACGGCATACTATAGCGTGCCGTTTTTCATCATTTTTGATGATTTGACAAAAATGAAAAAATGAAAAAAACGATGGGTTATAGCCCATGTTTTTTGAAATTTTGAAAAAAAAAGTTAGCCTCGTTTCTCATCATTTTGGACCATGGGCTATAGCCTATATCGTACGGCATACTATAGCGCGCCGTTTTTCATCATTTTTGATGATTTGACAAAAATGAAAAAATGAAAAAAACGATGGGTTATAGCCCATGTTTTTTGAAATTTTGGAAAAAAAAGTTAGCCTCGTTTCTCATCATTTTGGACCATGGGCTATAGCCTATATCGTACGGCATACTATAGCGCGCCGTTTTTCATCATTTTTGATGATTTGACAAAAATGAAAAAATGAAAAAAAACGATGGGTTATAGCCCATGTTTTTTGAAATTTTGAAAAAAAAAGTTAGCCTCGTTTCTCATCATTTTGGACCATGGGCTATAGCCTATATCGTACGGCATACTTTAGCGCGCCGTTTTTCATCATTTTTGATGATTTGACAAAAATGAAAAAATGAAAAAAACGATGGGTTATAGCCCATGTTTTTTGAAATTTTGGAAAGAAAGTTAGCCTCGTTTCTCATCATTTTGGACCATGGGCTATAGCCTATATCGTACGGCATACTATAGCGTGCCGTTTTTCATCATTTTTGATGATTTGACAAAAATGAAAAAATGAAAAAAACGATGGGTTATAGCCAATGTTTTTTGAAATTTTGGAAAAAAAAGTTAGCCTCGTTTCTCATCATTTTGGACCATGGGCTATAGCCTATATCGTACGGCATACTATAGCGCGCCGTTTTTCATCATTTTTGATGATTTGACAAAAATGAAAAAAACGATGGGTTATAGCCCATGTTTTTTGAAATTTTGAAAAAAAAGTTAGCCTCGTTTCTCATAATTTTGGACCATGGGCTATAGCCTATATCGTACGGCATACTATAGCGCGCCGTTTTTCATCATTTTTGATGATTTGACAAAAATGAAAAAATGAAAAAAACGATGGGTTATAGCCCATGTTTTTTGAAATTTTGAAAAAAAAGTTAGCCTCGTTTCTCATAATTTTGGACCATGGGCTATAGCCTATATCGTATGGCATACTATAGCGTGCCGTTTTTCATCATTTTTGATGATTTGACAAAAATGAAAAAAACGATGGGTTATAGCCCATGTTTTTTGAAATGTTGGAAAAAAAAGTTAGCCTCGTTTCTCATCATTTTGGACCATGGGCTATAGCCTATATCGTACGGCATACTATAGCGTGCCGTTTTTCATCATTTTTGATGATTTGACAAAAATGAAAAAATGAAAAAAACGATGGGTTATAGCCCATGTTTTTTGAAATTTTGAAAAAAAAAGTTAGCCTCGTTTCTCATCATTTTGGACCATGGGCTATAGCCTATATCGTACGGCATACTATAGCGTGCCGTTTTTCATCATTTTTGATGATTTGACAAAAATGAGAAAATGAAAAAAACGATGGGTTATAGCCCATGTTTTTTGAAATTTTGAAAAAAAAAGTTAGCCTCGTTTCTCATCATTTTGGACCATGGGCTATAGCCTATATCGTACGGCATACTATAGCGCGCCGTTTTTCATCATTTTTGATGATTTGACAAAAATGAAAAAATGAAAAAAACGATGGGTTATAGCCCATGTTTTTTGAAATTTTGAAAAAAAAAGTTAGCCTCGTTTCTCATCATTTTGGACCATGGGCTATAGCCTATATCGTACGGCATACTATAGCGCGCCGTTTTTCATCATTTTTGATGATTTGACAAAAATGAAAAAATGAAAAAAACGATGGGTTATAGCCCATGTTTTTTGAAATTTTGGGAAAAAAAGTTAGCCTCGTTTCTCATCATTTTGGACCATGGGCTATAGCCTATATCGTACGGCATACTATAGCGCGCCGTTTTTCATCATTTTTGATGATTTGACTAAAATGAAAAAATGAAAAAAACGATGGGTTATAGCCCATGTTTTTTGAAATTTTGAAAAAAAAGTTAGCCTCGTTTCTCATAATTTTGGACCATGGGCTATAGCCTATATCGTACGGCATACTATAGCGCGCCGTTTTTCATCATTTTTGATGATTTGACTAAAATGAAAAAATGAAAAAAACGATGGGTTATAGCCCATGTTTTTTGAAATTTTGAAAAAAAAGTTAGCCTCGTTTCTCATAATTTTGGACCATGGGCTATAGCCTATATCCTACGGCATACTATAGCGCGCCGTTTTTCATCATTTATGATGATTTGACAAAAATGAAAAAATGAAAAAAACGATGGGTTATAGCCCATGTTTTTTGAAATTTTGGAAAAAAAAGTTAGCCTCGTTTCTCATCATTTTGGACCATGGGCTATAGCCTATATCGTACGGCATACTATAGCGTGCCGTTTTTCATCATTTTTGATGATTTGACAAAAATGAAAAAAACGATGGGTTATAGCCCATGTTTTTTGAAATTTTGGAAAAAAAAGTTAGCCTCGTTTCTCATCATTTTGGACCATGGGCTATAGCCTATATCGTACGGCATACTATAGCGCGCCGTTTTTCATCATTTTTGATGATTTGACAAAAATGAAAAAAACGATGGGTTATAGCCCATGTTTTTTTAAATTTTGGAAAAAAAGGTTAGCCTCGTTTCTCATCATTTTGGACCATGGGCTATAGCCTATATCGTACGGCATACTATAGCGTGCCGTTTTTCATCATTTTTGATGATTTGACAAAAATGAAAAAATGAAAAAAACGATGGGTTATAGCCCATGTTTTTTGAAATTTTGAAAAAAAAAGTTAGCCTCGTTTCTCATCATTTTGGACCATGGGCTATAGCCTATATCGTACGGCATACTATAGCGCGCCGTTTTTCATCATTTTTGATGATTTGACAAAAATGAAAAAATGAAAAAAACGATGGGTTATAGCCCATGTTTTTTGAAATTTTGAAAAAAAAAGTTAGCCTCGTTTCTCATCATTTTGGACCATGGGCTATAGCCTATATCGTACGGCATACTATAGCGCGCCGTTTTTCATCCTTTTTGATGATTTGACAAAAATGAAAAAAACGATGGGTTATAGCCCATGTTTTTTGAAATTTAGAAAAAAAAAGTTAGCCTCGTTTCTCATCATTTTGGACCATGGGTTATAGCCTATATCGTACGGCATACTATAGCGCGCCGTTTTTCATCATTTTTGATGATTTGACAAAAATGAAAAAATAAAAAAAACGATGGGTTATAGCCCATGTTTTTTGAAATTTTGGAAAAAAAAGTTAGCCTCGTTTCTCATCATTTTGGACCATGGGCTATAGCCTATATCGTACGGCATACTATAGCGTGCCGTTTTTCATCATTTTTGATGATTTGACAAAAATGAGAAAATGAAAAAAACGATGGGTTATAGCCCATGTTTTTTGAAATTTTGAAAAAAAAAGTTAGCCTCGTTTCTCATCATTTTGGACCATGGGCTATAGCCTATATCGTACGGCATACTATAGCGCGCCGTTTTTCATCATTTTTGATGATTTGACAAAAATGAAAAAATGAAAAAAACGATGGGTTATAGCCCATGTTTTTTGAAATTTTGAAAAAAAAAGTTAGCCTCGTTTCTCATCATTTTGGACCATGGGCTATAGCCTATATCGTACGGCATACTATAGCGCGCCGTTTTTCATCATTTTTGATGATTTGACAAAAATGAAAAAATGAAAAAAACGATGGGTTATAGCCCATGTTTTTTGAAATTTTGGGAAAAAAAGTTAGCCTCGTTTCTCATCATTTTGGACCATGGGCTATAGCCTATATCGTACGGCATACTATAGCGTGCCGTTTTTCATCATTTTTGATGATTTGACAAAAATGAAAAAATGAAAAAAACGATGGGTTATAGCCCATGTTTTTTGAAATTTTGAAAAAAAAGTTAGCCTCGTTTCTCATAATTTTGGACCATGGGCTATAGCCTATATCGTACGGCATACTATAGCGCGCCGTTTTTCATCATTTTTGATGATTTGACTAAAATGAAAAAATGAAAAAAACGATGGGTTATAGCCCATGTTTTTTGAAATTTTGAAAAAAAAGTTAGCCTCGTTTCTCATAATTTTGGACCATGGGCTATAGCCTATATCCTACGGCATACTATAGCGCGCCGTTTTTCATCATTTTTGATGATTTGACAAAAATGAAAAAATGAAAAAAACGATGGGTTATAGCCCATGTTTTTTGAAATTTTGGAAAAAAAAGTTAGCCTCGTTTCTCATCATTTTGGACCATGGGCTATAGCCTATATCGTACGGCATACTATAGCGTGCCGTTTTTCATCATTTTTGATGATTTGACAAAAATGAAAAAATGAAAAAAACGATGGGTTATAGCCCATGTTTTTTGAAATTTTGGAAAAAAAAGTTAGCCTCGTTTCTCATCATTTTGGACCATGGGCTATAGCCTATATCGTACGGCATACTATAGCGCGCCGTTTTTCATCATTTTTGATGATTTGACAAAAATGAAAAAAACGATGGGTTATAGCCCATGTTTTTTGAAATTTTGGAAAAAAAGGTTAGCCTCGTTTCTCATCATTTTGGACCATGGGCTATAGCCTATATCGTACGGCATACTATAGCGTGCCGTTTTTCATCATTTTTGATGATTTGACAAAAATGAAAAAATGAAAAAAACGATGGGTTATAGCCCATGTTTTTTGAAATTTTGAAAAAAAAAGTTAGCCTCGTTTCTCATCATTTTGGACCATGGGCTATAGCCTATATCGTACGGCATACTATAGCGCGCCGTTTTTCATCATTTTTGATGATTTGACAAAAATGAAAAAATGAAAAAAACGATGGGTTATAGCCCATGTTTTTTGAAATTTTGAAAAAAAAAGTTAGCCTCGTTTCTCATCATTTTGGACCATGGGCTATAGCCTATATCGTACGGCATACTATAGCGCGCCGTTTTTCATCATTTTTGATGATTTGACAAAAATGAAAAAATAAAAAAAACGATGGGTTATAGCCCATGTTTTTTGAAATTTTGGAAAAAAAAGTTAGCCTCGTTTCTCATCATTTTGGACCATGGGCTATAGCCTATATCGTACGGCATACTATAGCACGCCGTTTTTCATAATTTTTGATGATTTGACAAAAATGAAAAAAAACGATGGGTTATAGCCCATGTTTTTTGAAATTTTGAAAAAAAAAGTTAGCCTCGTTTCTCATCATTTTGGACCATGGGCTATAGCCTATATCGTACGGCATACTATAGCGCACCGTTTTTCATCATTTTTGATGATTTGACAAAAATGAAAAAATGAAAAAAACGATGGGTTATAGCCCATGTTTTTTGAAATTTTGAAAAAAAAGTTAGCCTCGTTTCTCATCATTTTGGACCATGGGCTATAGCCTATATCGTACGGCATACTATAGCGCGCCGTTTTTCATCATTTTTGATGATTTGACAAAAATGAAAAAAACGATGGGTTATAGCCCATGTTTTTTGAAATTTTGGAAAAAAAGGTTAGCCTTGTTTCTCATCATTTTGGACCATGGGCTATAGCCTATATCGTACGGCATACTATAGCGTGCCGTTTTTCATCATTTTTGATGATTTGACAAAAATGAAAAAATGAAAAAAACGATGGGTTATAGCCCATGTTTTTTGAAATTTTGAAAAAAAAAGTTAGCCTCGTTTCTCATCATTTTGGACCATGGGCTATAGCCTATATCGTACGGCATACTATAGCGCGCCGTTTTTCATCATTTTTGATGATTTGACAAAAATGAAAAAATGAAAAAAACGATGGGTTATAGCCCATGTTTTTTGAAATTTTGAAAAAAAAAGTTAGCCTCGTTTCTCATCATTTTGGACCATGGGCTATAGCCTATATCGTACGGCATACTATAGCGCGCCGTTTTTCATCATTTTTGATGATTTGACAAAAATGAAAAAATAAAAAAAACGATGGGTTATAGCCCATGTTTTTTGAAATTTTGGAAAAAAAAGTTAGCCTCGTTTCTCATCATTTTGGACCATGGGCTATAGCCTATATCGTACGGCATACTATAGCGCGCCGTTTTTCATAATTTTTGATGATTTGACAAAAATGAAAAAAAACGATGGGTTATAGCCCATGTTTTTTGAAATTTTGAAAAAAAAAGTTAGCCTCGTTTCTCATCATTTTGGACCATGGGCTATAGCCTATATCGTACGGAAATGGAAATTGCGGAATTGCGGAAATTGCAGAAATGGTAATTGCGGAAATTGCGAAATTGCGGAAATTGCGGAAATGTTAATTGCGGAAATTGCGGAAATGTTAATTGCGGAATTGCGGAAATGTTAATTGCGGAAATTGCGGAAATTGCGGAATTGCGGAAATTGCAGAAATGGTAATTGCGGAAATTGCGGAAATTGCGGAAATGGAAATTGCGGAAATTGCGGAATTGCGGAAATTGCAGAAATGGTAATTGCGGAAATTGCGAAATGAATTGCGGAAATTGCAGAAATGGTAATTTCGGAAATTGCGGAAATTGCGGAAATGGAAATTGCGGAAATTGCGGAATTGCGGAAATTGCGGAAATTGCAGAAATGGTAATTGCGGAAATTGCGAAATTGCGGAAATTGCGGAAATGGAAATTGCGGAATTGCGGAAATTGCAGAAATGGTAATTGCGGAAATTGCGAAATTGCGGAAATGCGGAAATTGCGGAAATTGCGGAAATGTTAATTGCGGAAATTGCGGAAATGTTAATTGCGGAATTGCGGAAATGTTAATTGCGGAAATTGCGGAAATTGCGGAAATGGAAATTGCGGAATTGCGGAAATTGCAGAAATGGTAATTGCGGAAATTGCGAAATTGCGAAAATTGCGTAAATGGAAATTGCGGAATTGCGGAAATTGCAGAAATGGTAATTGCGGATATTGCGAAATTGCGGAAATTGCGGAAATGTTAATTGCGGAAATTGCGGAAATGTTAATTGCGGAATTGCGGAAATGTTAATTGCGGAAATTGCGGAAATT
This sequence comes from Protomyctophum bolini, assembly GCF_963924005.1. NCBI lineage: Eukaryota > Metazoa > Chordata > Actinopteri > Myctophiformes > Myctophidae > Protomyctophum > Protomyctophum bolini. The sequence goes on along the minus strand of NC_137877.1, from coordinate 22,763,525 downwards.
GCGGAAATGGAAATTGCGGAATTGCGGAAATTGCAGAAATGGTAATTGCGGAAATTGCGAAATTGCGGAAATTGCGGAAATGTTAATTGCGGAAATTGCGGAAATGTTAATTGCGGAATTGCGGAAATTGCAATGCCATCGACCAATGAACCATGTAAATACAACAAATTGAGCAGGGCACTGCAGGGAGTTGCACCCCGTTCCGGTAAACCAGAAGTACGACACCAGTGCCTTAGTTTTTGTGTTGTCATTTACAGGTCCTTTCGTTGAAATGTAAATTTTACATTTCAACAGTGTGTGTGTGTGTGTGTGTGTGTGCACGCTTCGATAACCAGTGTTGGACCTTTAAGGGTCCATTTTGTTGATGAGAAACGAGGATAACTTTTTTTTCAAAATTTTAAAAAACATGGGCTATAACCCATCGTTTTTTTTATTTTTTTTACAAATGGAAGTACCACCACAAATAAATGATAAATAAAAAAATCTTCATCTGATGCAGAATAGACAACGCTCCAAATGATGTTCACAAGGGCTCTTTATTTACCCCACCATGAAAAACTATAAATGAAACCACACAAACAAAACAACTTTTAACACAATGATTTATAAACACCATGGATGTATATGACATGTCATTTTTGACAGTCACGCTGTATTTCCTTTTTCCATATGAATGAAATCCACATGTCACACAAACATACATGATGCAATGCAATATAACTGTAGGCCTACAAACAAAATAAAAGGTAACACAATTGCATGATGGTAACCATGGCAACAAATGGTGTCTGTTTCCCGTTTCTGCACAAGGAGGGCGAGTGCATTTCCAAACAGTTTTTTATACCCTGCACCCTAATCAAGGGAACTTGATTCAGCTGGAGGGGCACTTCCTGACGAGGGAACCTCCCGAGAGCACATCAAGTCAAGGGACTGGTTTCAGAAAGGGCCTTGGTAACCCCAACATTATATCCCCTTATTGCCAAGGCAACACCAGTGGGTCCACCTTTTCAGGTTCTGGCATTGACAAGGCGTAAGACATTTGCGGATGTCATCACAAAGGAACCTGGTGTTCATGTCTAAAGAGTGCCATTCAGTCACGTGTTATCTGCAAACATTTATATACCTTAACGTGCCATAGTCGAGTTCAACCAACAACGGTCAAGATGCACCAGAATCACCGCTAGGTCATCTGGAACAGAAGAAAGACATTTTCAGTACTGTGTAAATTAGCCACGTTTAGTCAAGTGTCACCTACTGCCTCCACTAACATCAGCAATTGTTTCTCAACAGCAGTTCAGAAGAAAGAAGATTCCAAATTATACCATCATTGTGAAGGCAATAATATTTACACTGCCAATAAAGTCATTCCTACTTGAAATTTCTTTGGTGGTCCTTCCTCTGGTCAGATTCCAGTCGCAGCAGGAGTTAATAAACACTGCTCAAGGTGCAACAGCATCACTGCTAGGTCATCTGGAACAGAAGAAAGCCATTCAGTATCGTGTAAATGAGCTAGGTTTAGTCAGCCTCACCTACTGCCTCCACTGACATCAGTAATGGTTATTCAACAGTAGTTCAGACGAACGAGATTCCAAATTCTATCATCATTGTCTGGAGAGATTTACATTGCTCAAATAAATAAAACATGCCTACCTGAAAAGCCTTTGATGGTCCTCTAGGCTCTAGCCATAATACATGTCACAGCAATCTGCAACAGGAGAACATATCAAGTAGGCATGTGGTCTAATAGTTTTGACATAGACATTTCCTAAAGCGATGCAGTTTCTCAGTTGTTCGTGTCGTTTCACATCGGTTCAAAGTGAGCTAAGTTGATCATCACAGAAACTGCACTAGCCTACAAGTAACAAGACTCCAGTAGTTCTTACCTTTGGACAAGATTGGCGACATTACCACTCCAATGATCAGTCCCAGGCAGAAAATATTCTGGAAAGACATTAAGCAATTAGAAATAAAATTGTAGCACCATTTGGCTTATAAGATAACAAGCGTTATGATCAGGGCTTTGGTGACAGACTGCCATATGTCGTCCAGAAGTTTTATGGGTTTTACCCAATTTCATCCTATCAAACACTGGTCAGAGAAGCCTTCCCTTTTAACAAACATTGTTTGTCCAAAACATTCTAGACAACATCTATGCCAGTAGAGTTTATAGGCAAGCAAAATTTCAAGAACGGCCTGCTCGATGACATTTTTAATTTGCAGCTTACTCCACCACTAGCCTGCCCTTGGTGATATTTTTACTTTGAACCAACTCATGAGCATTAAGGCAGCTTACCAGATAGCAATCACCATCATATTCCCTTGTCCAATAGCCAGCCACCGATTCAACACATCAAGTCATTCAATACAATCCAGCATCAACTACATAATGGATTTTAATGCATGATTGTGTATAAGCAGAGTCAAAAGTGACATCAATGAATTCAGGTATATGCTGGTCTATGAAATCATCATCATATTAAACACCAAAGCAGAATTTCTATTTTATAAAGTAAAGCAGCTTCTATGAAACTCACCTATAGGCTCACCTAAACTCACCTTAGACGTCTAAATGTAGACGTCTAAATGTATACAGACGTCTAAATGTAGACGTCTAAATGTAGACGTCTTAATGTGTACGTCTAAATGTAGACGTCTAAATGTAGACGTCTAAATGTGTACGTCTTCTCTTATGGGGGTCCCTGGCATATCTTTTCAAATGGGGGTCCACGGGCTAAGTAGTGTCAATTTGGGGGTCCTTGACATAAAAAAGTTTGGGAACCACTGCTTTAAACACTTTAGCACTTTATGAACATGAACAAAATAGATGGGTCCCCCCTGGAACTCCCTCAGGTACCCCTGGGGGTCCCCGGACCCCACTTTGGGAACCACTGCCGTACGATATAGGCTATAGCCCATGGTCCAAAATGATGAGAAACGAGGCTAACTTTTTTTTCCAAAATTTCAAAAAACATGGGCTATAACCCATCGTTTTTTTCATTTTTTCATTTTTGTCAAATCATCAAAAATGATGAAAAACGGCGCGCTATAGTATGCCGTACGATATAGGCTATAGCCCATGGTCCAAAATGTAGAGAAACGAGGCTAACTTTTTTTCCCAAAATTTCAAAAAACATGGGCTATAACCCATCGTTTTTTTCATTTTTTCATTTTTGTCAAATCATCAAAAATGATGAAAAACGGCGCGCTATAGTATGCCGTACGATATAGGCTATAGCCCATGGTCCAAAATGATGAGAAACGAGGCTAATTCTTTTTTTCAAAATTTCAAAAAACATGGGCTATAACCCATCGTTTTTTTCATTTTTGTCAAATCATCAAAAATGATGAAAAACGGCGCGCTATAGTATGCCGTACGATATAGGCTATAGCCCATGGTCCAAAATGATGAGAAACGAGGCTAACTTTTTTTTTCAAAATTTCAAAAAACATGGGCTATAACCCATCGTTTTTTTCATTTTTTCATTTTTGTCAAATCATCAAAAATGATGAAAAACGGCACGCTATAGTATGCCGTACGATATAGGCTATAGCCCATGGTCCAAAATGATGAGAAACGAGGCTAACTTTTTTTCCCAAAATTTCAAAAAACATGGGCTATAACCCATCGTTTTTTTCTTTTTTTCATTTTTGTCAAATCATCAAAAATGATGAAAAACGGCGCGCTATAGTATGCCGTACGATATAGGCTATAGCCCATGGTCCAAAATGATGAGAAACGAGGCTATTTTTTTTTTTTTTAATTTAAAAAAACATGGGCTATAACCCATCGTTTTTTTCATTTTTTCATTTTTGTCAAATCATCAAAGATTATGAAAAACGGCGCGCTATAGTATGCCGTACGATATAGGCTATAGCCCATGGTCCAAAATTATGAGAAACGAGGCTAACTTTTTTTTCCAAAATTTCAAAAAACATGGGCTATAACCCATCGTTTTTTTCATTTTTTTCAAATCATCAAAAATGATGAAAAACGGCGCGCTATAGTATGCCGTACGATATAGGCTATAGCCCATGGTCCAAAATGATGAGAAACGAGGCTAACTTTTTTTTTCAAAATAAAAAAAAACATGGGCTATAACCCATCGTTTTTTTCATTTTTTCATTTTTGTCAAATCATCAAAAATTATGAAAAACGGCGCGCTATAGTATGCCGTACGATATAGGCTATAGCCCATGGTCCAAAATGATAAGAAACGAGGCTAACTTTTTTTTTCAAAATTTCAAAAAACATGGGCTATAACCCATCGTTTTTTTCATTTTTTCATTTTTGTCAAATCATCAAAAATGATGAAAAACGGCACGCTATAGTATGCCGTACGATATAGGCTATAGCCCATGGTCCAAAATGATGAGAAACGAGGCTAATTTTTTTTTTCAAAATTTCAAAAAACATGGGCTATAACCCATCGTTTTTTTCATTTTTTCAATTTTGTCAAATCATCAAAAATGATGAAAAACGGCACGCTATAGTATGCCGTACGATATAGGCTATAGCCCATGGTCCAAAATGATGAGAAACGAGGCTAACTTTTTTTCCCAAAATTTCAAAAAACATGGGCTATAACCCATCGTTTTTTTCTTTTTTTCATTTTTGTCAAATCATCAAAAATGATGAAAAACGGCGCGCTATAGTATGCCGTACGATATAGGCTATAGCCCATGGTCCAAAATGATAAGAAACTAGGCTAATTTTTTTTTTTTAATTTAAAAAAACATGGGCTATAACCCATCGTTTTTTTCATTTTTTCATTTTTGTCAAATCATCAAAGATTATGAAAAACGGCACGCTATAGTATGCCGTACGATATAGGCTATAGCCCATGGTCCAAAATGATGAGAAACGAGGCTAACTTTTTTTTCCAAAATTTCAAAAAACATGGGCTATAACCCATCGTTTTTTTCATTTTTTTCAAATCATCAAAAATGATGAAAAACGGCGCGCTATAGTATGCCGTACGATATAGGCTATAGCCCATGGTCCAAAATGATGAGAAACGAGGCTAACTTTTTTTTTCAAAATTTAAAAAAACATGGGCTATAACCCATCGTTTTTTTCATTTTTTCATTTTTGTCAAATCATCAAAAATTATGAAAAACGGCGCGCTATAGTATGCCGTACGATATAGGCTATAGCCCATGGTCCAAAATGATAAGAAACGAGGCTAACTTTTTTTTTCAAAATTTCAAAAAACATGGGCTATAACCCATCGTTTTTTTCATTTTTTCATTTTTGTCAAATCATCAAAAATGATGAAAAACGGCACGCTATAGTATGCCGTACGATATAGGCTATAGCCCATGGTCCAAAATGATGAGAAACGAGGCTAATTCTTTTTTCAAAATTTCAAAAAACATGGGCTATAACCCATCGTTTTTTTCATTTTTTCATTTTTGTCAAATCATCAAAAATGATGAAAAACGGCACGCTATAGTATGCCGTACGATATAGGCTATAGCCCATGGTCCAAAATGATGAGAAACGAGGCTAACTTTTTTTTTCAAAATTTCAAAAAACATGGGCTATAACCCATCGTTTTTTTCATTTTTTCATTTTTGTCAAATCATCAAAAATGATGAAAAACGGCACGCTATAGTATGCCGTACGATATAGGCTATAGCCCATTGTCCAAAATGATGAGAAACGAGGCTAACTTTTTTTCCCAAAATTTCAAAAAACATGGGCTATAACCCATCGTTTTTTTCTTTTTTTCTTTTTTGTCAAATCATCAAAAATGATGAAAAACGGCGCGCTATAGTATGCCGTACGATATAGGCTATAGCCCATGGTCCAAAATGATGAGAAACGAGGCTAACTTTTTTTTTCAAAATTTCAAAAAACATGGGCTATAACCCATCGTTTTTTTCATTTTTTCATTTTTGTCAAATCATCAAAAATGATGAAAAACGGCGCGCTATAGTATGCCGTACGATATAGGCTATAGCCCATGGTCCAAAATGATGAGAAACGAGGCTATTTTTTTTTCTCCAAAATTTCAAAAAACATGGGCTATAACCCATCGTTTTTTTCATTTTTTCATTTTTGTCAAATCATCAAAAATGATGAAAAACGGCGCGCTATAGTATGCCGTACGATATAGGCTATAGCCCATGGTCCAAAATGATGAGAAACGAGGCTAACTTTTTTTCCCAAAATTTCAAAAAACATGGGCTATAACCCATCGTTTTTTTCATTTTTTCATTTTTGTCAAATCATCAAAAATTGTGAAAAACGGCGCGCTATAGTATGCCGTACGATATAGGCTATAGCCCATGGTCCAAAATGATGAGAAACGAGGCTAATTCTTTTTTTCAAAATTTCAAAAAACATGGGCTATAACCCATCGTTTTTTTCATTTTTTCATTTTTGTCAAATCATCAAAAATTATGAAAAACGGCGCGCTATAGTATGCCGTACGATATAGGCTATAGCCCAAAATGATGAGAAACGAGGCAATTTTTTTTTTTCAAAATTTCAAAAAACATGGGCTATAACCCATCGTTTTTTTCATTTTTTCATTATTGTCAAATCATCAAAAATGATGAAAAACGGCGCGCTATAGTATGCCGTACGATATAGGCTATAGCCCATGGTCCAAAATGATGAGAAACGAGGCTAACTTTTTTTTTCAAAATTTCAAAAAACATGGGCTATAACCCATCGTTTTTTTCATTTTTTCATTTTTGTCAAATCATCAAAAATGATGAAAAACGGCGTGCTATAGTATGCCGTACGATATAGGCTATAGCCCATGGTCCAAAATTATGAGAAACGAGGCTAACTTTTTTTCCCAAAATTTCAAAAAACATGGGCTATAACCCATCGTTTTTTTTTTTTTCATTTTTGTCAAATCATCAAAAATGATGAAAAACGGCGCGCTATAGTATGCCGTACGATATAGGCTATAGCCCATGGTCCAAAATGATGAGAAACGAGGCTAACTTTTTTTTTCAAAATTTCAAAAAACATGGGCTATAACCCATCGTTTTTTTCATTTTTTCATTTTTGTCAAATCATCAAAAATGATGAAAAACGGCGCGCTATAGTATGCCGTACGATATAGGCTATAGCCCATGGTCCAAAATGATGAGAAACGAGGCTAACTTTTTTTTTCAAAATTTCAAAAAACATGGGCTATAACCCATCGTTTTTTTCATTTTTTCATTTTTGTCAAATCATCAAAAATGATGAAAAACGGCACGCTATATATAGTATGCCGTACGATATAGGCTATAGCCCATGGTCCAAAATGATGAGAAACGAGGCTAACTTTTTTCCCCAAAATTTCAAAAAACATGGGCTATAACCCATCATTTTTTTCATTTTTTCATTTTTGTCAAATCATCAAAAATGATGAAAAACGGCGCGCTATAGTATGCCGTACGATATAGGCTATAGCCCATGGTCCAAAATGATGAGAAACGAGGCTAACTTTTTTTTTCAAAATTTCAAAAAACATGGGCTATAACCCATCGTTTTTTTTCATTTTTTCATTTTTGTCAAATCATCAAAAATGATGAAAAACGGCGCGCTATAGTATGCCGTACGATATAGGCTATAGCCCATGGTCCAAAATGATGAGAAACGAGGCTAACTTTTTTTTTCAAAATTTCAAAAAACATGGGCTATAACCCATCGTTTTTTTTCATTTTTTCATTTTTGTCAAATCATCAAAAATGATGAAAAACGGCGCGCTATAGTATGCCGTACGATATAGGCTATAGCCCATGGTCCAAAATGATGAGAAACGAGGCAATTTTTTTTTTTCAAAATTTCAAAAAACATGGGCTATAACCCATCGTTTTTTTTTTTTTTTCATTTTTGTCAAATCATCAAAAATGATGAAAAACGGCGCGCTATAGTATGCCGTACGATATAGGCTATAGCCCATGGTCCAAAATGATGAGAAACGAGGCTAACTTTTTTTTTCAAAATTTCAAAAAACATGGGCTATAACCCATCGTTTTTTTCATTTTTTCATTTTTGTCAAATCATCAAAAATGATGAAAAACGGCGTGCTATAGTATGCCGTACGATATAGGCTATAGCCCATGGTCCAAAATTATGAGAAACGAGGCTAACTTTTTTTCCCAAAATTTCAAAAAACATGGGCTATAACCCATCGTTTTTTTTTTTTTCATTTTTGTCAAATCATCAAAAATGATGAAAAACGGCGCGCTATAGTATGCCGTACGATATAGGCTATAGCCCATGGTCCAAAATGATGAGAAACGAGGCTAACTTTTTTTTTCAAAATTTCAAAAAACATGGGCTATAACCCATCGTTTTTTTCATTTTTTCATTTTTGTCAAATCATCAAAAATGATGAAAAACGGCGCGCTATAGTATGCCGTACGATATAGGCTATAGCCCATGGTCCAAAATGATGAGAAACGAGGCTAACTTTTTTTTTCAAAATTTCAAAAAACATGGGCTATAACCCATCGTTTTTTTCATTTTTTCATTTTTGTCAAATCATCAAAAATGATGAAAAACGGCACGCTATATATAGTATGCCGTACGATATAGGCTATAGCCCATGGTCCAAAATGATGAGAAACGAGGCTAACTTTTTTCCCCAAAATTTCAAAAAACATGGGCTATAACCCATCATTTTTTTCATTTTTTCATTTTTGTCAAATCATCAAAAATGATGAAAAACGGCGCGCTATAGTATGCCGTACGATATAGGCTATAGCCCATGGTCCAAAATGATGAGAAACGAGGCTAACTTTTTTTTTCAAAATTTCAAAAAACATGGGCTATAACCCATCGTTTTTTTTCATTTTTTCATTTTTGTCAAATCATCAAAAATGATGAAAAACGGCGCGCTATAGTATGCCGTACGATATAGGCTATAGCCCATGGTCCAAAATGATGAGAAACGAGGCTAACTTTTTTTTTCAAAATTTCAAAAAACATGGGCTATAACCCATCGTTTTTTTTCATTTTTTCATTTTTGTCAAATCATCAAAAATGATGAAAAACGGCGCGCTATAGTATGCCGTACGATATAGGCTATAGCCCATGGTCCAAAATGATGAGAAACGAGGCTATTTTTTTTTCTCCAAAATTTCAAAAAACATGGGCTATAACCCATCGTTTTTTTCATTTTTTCATTTTTGTCAAATCATCAAAAATGATGAAAAACGGCGCGCTATAGTATGCCGTACGATATAGGCTATAGCCCATGGTCCAAAATGATGAGAAACGAGGCTAACTTTTTTTTTCAAAATTTCAAAAAACATGGGCTATAACCCATCGTTTTTTTCATTTTTTCATTTTTGTCAAATCATCAAAAATGATGAAAAACGGCACGCTATAGTATGCCGTACGATATAGGCTATAGCCCATGGTCCAAAATGATGAGAAACGAGGCTAACTTTTTTCCCCAAAATTTCAAAAAACATGGGCTATAACCCATCGTTTTTTTCATTTTTTCATTTTTGTCAAATCATCAAAAATGATGAAAAACGGCGCGCTATAGTATGCCGTACGATATAGGCTATAGCCCATGGTCCAAAATGATGAGAAACGAGGCTAATTTTTTTTCCCAAAATTTCAAAAAACATGGGCTATAACCCATCGTTTTTTTCATTTTTTCATTTTTGTCAAATCTTTAAAAATGATGAAAAACGGCACGCTATAGTATGCCGTACGATATAGGCTATAGCCCATGGTCCAAAATGATGAGAAACGAGGCTAACTTTTTTCCCCAAAATTTCAAAAAACATGGGCTATAACCCATCGTTTTTTTCTTTTTTTCATTTTTGTCAAATCATCAAAAATGATGAAAAACGGCACGCTATAGTATGCCGTACGATATAGGCTATAGCCCATGGTCCAAAATGATGAGAAACGAGGCTAATTTTTTTTTTCAAAATTTCAAAAAACATGGGCTATAACCCATCGTTTTTTTCATTTTTTCAATTTTGTCAAATCATCAAAAATGATGAAAAACGGCACGCTATAGTATGCCGTACGATATAGGCTATAGCCCATGGTCCGAAATGATGAGAAACGAGGCTAACTTTTTTTCCCAAAATTTCAAAAAACATGGGCTATAACCCATCGTTTTTTTCTTTTTTTCATTTTTGTCAAATCATCAAAAATGATGAAAAACGGCGCGCTATAGTATGCCGTACGATATAGGCTATAGCCCATGGTCCAAAATGATAAGAAACTAGGCTAATTTTTTTTTTTTAATTTAAAAAAACATGGGCTATAACCCATCGTTTTTTTCATTTTTTCATTTTTGTCAAATCATCAAAGATTATGAAAAACGGCACGCTATAGTATGCCGTACGATATAGGCTATAGCCCATGGTCCAAAATGATGAGAAACGAGGCTAACTTTTTTTTCCAAAATTTCAAAAAACATGGGCTATAACCCATCGTTTTTTTCATTTTTTTCAAATCATCAAAAATGATGAAAAACGGCGCGCTATAGTATGCCGTACGATATAGGCTATAGCCCATGGTCCAAAATGATGAGAAACGAGGCTAACTTTTTTTTTCAAAATTTAAAAAAACATGGGCTATAACCCATCGTTTTTTTCATTTTTTCATTTTTGTCAAATCATCAAAAATTATGAAAAACGGCGCGCTATAGTATGCCGTACGATATAGGCTATAGCCCATGGTCCAAAATGATAAGAAACGAGGCTAACTTTTTTTTTCAAAATTTCAAAAAACATGGGCTATAACCCATCGTTTTTTTCATTTTTTCATTTTTGTCAAATCATCAAAAATGATGAAAAACGGCACGCTATAGTATGCCGTACGATATAGGCTATAGCCCATGGTCCAAAATGATGAGAAACGAGGCTAATTTTTTTTTCAAAATTTCAAAAAACATGGGCTATAACCCATCGTTTTTTTCATTTTTTCATTTTTGTCAAATCATCAAAAATGATGAAAAACGGCACGCTATAGTATGCCGTACGATATAGGCTATAGCCCATGGTCCAAAATGATGAGAAACGAGGCTAACTTTTTTTTTCAAAATTTCAAAAAACATGGGCTATAACCCATCGTTTTTTTCATTTTTTCATTTTTGTCAAATCATCAAAAATGATGAAAAACGGCACGCTATAGTATGCCGTACGATATAGGCTATAGCCCATTGTCCAAAATGATGAGAAACGAGGCTAACTTTTTTTCCCAAAATTTCAAAAAACATGGGCTATAACCCATCGTTTTTTTCTTTTTTTCTTTTTTGTCAAATCATCAAAAATGATGAAAAACGGCGCGCTATAGTATGCCGTACGATATAGGCTATAGCCCATGGTCCAAAATGATGAGAAACGAGGCTAACTTTTTTTTTCAAAATTTCAAAAAACATGGGCTATAACCCATCGTTTTTTTCATTTTTTCATTTTTGTCAAATCATCAAAAATGATGAAAAACGGCGCGCTATAGTATGCCGTACGATATAGGCTATAGCCCATGGTCCAAAATGATGAGAAACGAGGCTATTTTTTTTTCTCCAAAATTTCAAAAAACATGGGCTATAACCCATCGTTTTTTTTATTTTTTCATTTTTGTCAAATCATCAAAAATGATGAAAAACGGCGCGCTATAGTATGCCGTACGATATAGGCTATAGCCCATGGTCCAAAATGATGAGAAACGAGGCTAACTTTTTTTCCCAAAATTTCAAAAAACATGGGCTATAACCCATCGTTTTTTTCATTTTTTCATTTTTGTCAAATCATCAAAAATTGTGAAAAACGGCGCGCTATAGTATGCCGTACGATATAGGCTATAGCCCATGGTCCAAAATGATGAGAAACGAGGCTAATTCTTTTTTTCAAAATTTCAAAAAACATGGGCTATAACCCATCGTTTTTTTCATTTTTTCATTTTTGTCAAATCATCAAAAATTATGAAAAACGGCGCGCTATAGTATGCCGTACGATATAGGCTATAGCCCAAAATGATGAGAAACGAGGCAATTTTTTTTTTTCAAAATTTCAAAAAACATGGGCTATAACCCATCGTTTTTTTCATTTTTTCATTATTGTCAAATCATCAAAAATGATGAAAAACGGCGCGCTATAGTATGCCGTACGATATAGGCTATAGCCCATGGTCCAAAATGATGAGAAACGAGGCTAACTTTTTTTTTCAAAATTTCAAAAAACATGGGCTATAACCCATCGTTTTTTTCATTTTTTCATTTTTGTCAAATCATCAAAAATGATGAAAAACGGCGTGCTATAGTATGCCGTACGATATAGGCTATAGCCCATGGTCCAAAATTATGAGAAACGAGGCTAACTTTTTTTCCCAAAATTTCAAAAAACATGGGCTATAACCCATCGTTTTTTTTTTTTTTTCATTTTTGTCAAATCATCAAAAATGATGAAAAACGGCGCGCTATAGTATGCCGTACGATATAGGCTATAGCCCATGGTCCAAAATGATGAGAAACGAGGCTAACTTTTTTTTTCAAAATTTCAAAAAACATGGGCTATAACCCATCGTTTTTTTCATTTTTTCATTTTTGTCAAATCATCAAAAATGATGAAAAACGGCGTGCTATAGTATGCCGTACGATATAGGCTATAGCCCATGGTCCAAAATTATGAGAAACGAGGCTAACTTTTTTTCCCAAAATTTCAAAAAACATGGGCTATAACCCATCGTTTTTTTTTTTTTCATTTTTGTCAAATCATCAAAAATGATGAAAAACGGCGCGCTATAGTATGCCGTACGATATAGGCTATAGCCCATGGTCCAAAATGATGAGAAACGAGGCTAACTTTTTTTTTCAAAATTTCAAAAAACATGGGCTATAACCCATCGTTTTTTTCATTTTTTCATTTTTGTCAAATCATCAAAAATGATGAAAAACGGCACGCTATAGTATGCCGTACGATATAGGCTATAGCCCATGGTCCAAAATGATGAGAAACGAGGCTAACTTTTTTCCCCAAAATTTCAAAAAACATGGGCTATAACCCATCATTTTTTTCATTTTTTCATTTTTGTCAAATCATCAAAAATGATGAAAAACGGCGCGCTATAGTATGCCGTACGATATAGGCTATAGCCCATGGTCCAAAATGATGAGAAACGAGGCTAACTTTTTTTTTCAAAATTTCAAAAAACATGGGCTATAACCCATCGTTTTTTTTCATTTTTTCATTTTTGTCAAATCATCAAAAATGATGAAAAACGGCGCGCTATAGTATGCCGTACGATATAGGCTATAGCCCATGGTCCAAAATGATGAGAAACGAGGCTAACTTTTTTTTTCAAAATTTCAAAAAACATGGGCTATAACCCATCGTTTTTTTTCATTTTTTCATTTTTGTCAAATCATCAAAAATGATGAAAAACGGCGCGCTATAGTATGCCGTACGATATAGACTATAGCCCATGGTCCAAAATGATGAGAAACGAGGCTATTTTTTTTTCTCCAAAATTTCAAAAAACATGGGCTATAACCCATCGTTTTTTTCATTTTTTCATTTTTGTCAAATCATCAAAAATGATGAAAAACGGCGCGCTATAGTATGCCGTACGATATAGGCTATAGCCCATGGTCCAAAATGATGAGAAACGAGGCTAACTTTTTTTTTCAAAATTTCAAAAAACATGGGCTATAACCCATCGTTTTTTTCATTTTTTCATTTTTGTCAAATCATCAAAAATGATGAAAAACGGCACGCTATAGTATGCCGTACGATATAGGCTATAGCCCATGGTCCAAAATGATGAGAAACGAGGCTAACTTTTTTCCCCAAAATTTCAAAAAACATGGGCTATAACCCATCGTTTTTTTCATTTTTTCATTTTTGTCAAATCATCAAAAATGATGAAAAACGGCGCGCTATAGTATGCCGTACGATATAGGCTATAGCCCATGGTCCAAAATGATGAGAAACGAGGCTAATTTTTTTTCCCAAAATTTCAAAAAACATGGGCTATAACCCATCGTTTTTTTCATTTTTTCATTTTTGTCAAATCTTTAAAAATGATGAAAAACGGCACGCTATAGTATGCCGTACGATATAGGCTATAGCCCATGGTCCAAAATGATGAGAAACGAGGCTAACTTTTTTCCCCAAAATTTCAAAAAACATGGGCTATAACCCATCGTTTTTTTCTTTTTTTCATTTTTGTCAAATCATCAAAAATGATGAAAAACGGCACGCTATAGTATGCCGTACGATATAGGCTATAGCCCATGGTCCAAAATGATGAGAAACGAGGCTAACATTTTTTCCCAAAATTTCAAAAAACATGGGCTATAACCCATCGTTTTTTTCTTTTTTTCATTTTTGTCAAATCATCAAAAATGATGAAAAACGGCGCGCTATAGTATGCCGTACGATATAGGCTATAGCCCATGGTCCAAAATGATGAGAAACAAGGCTAACTTTTTTTTTCAAAATTTCAAAAAACATGGGCTATAACCCATCGTTTTTTTCTTTTTTTCATTTTTGTCAAATCATCAAAAATGATGAAAAACGGCGCTCTATAGTATGCCGTACGATATAGGCTATAGCCCATGGTCCAAAATGATGAGAAACGAGGCTAACTTTTTTTTTCAAAATTTCAAAAAACATGGGCTATAACCCATCGTTTTTTTAATTTTTTCATTTTTGTCAAATCATCAAAAATTATGAAAAACGGCGCGCTATAGTATGCCGTACGATATAGGCTATAGCCCATGGTCCAAAATGATGAGAAACGAGGCTAATTTCTTTTTTTTTAATTTAAAAAAACATGGGCTATAACCCATCGTTTTTTTCATTTTTTCATTTTTGTCAAATCATCAAAAATGATGAAAAACGGCGCGCTATAGTATGCCGTACGATATAGGCTATAGCCCATGGTCCAAAATGATGAGAAACGAGGCTAACTTTTTTTTTCAAAATTTCAAAAAACATGGGCTATAACCCATCGTTTTTTTCATTTTTTCATTTTTGTCAAATCATCAAAAATGATGAAAAACAGCACGCTATAGTATGCCGTACGATATAGGCTATAGCCCATGGTCCAAAATGATGAGAAACGAGGCTAACTTTTTTTCCCAAAATTTCAAAAAACATGGGCTATAACCCATCGTTTTTTTCTTTTTTGTCAAATCATCAAAAATGATGAAAAACGGCGCGCTATAGTATGCCGTACGATATAGGCTATAGCCCATGGTCCAAAATTATGAGAAACGAGGCTACATTTTTTTTCCAAAATTTCAAAAAACATGGGCTATAACCCATCGTTTTTTTCATTTTTTCATTTTTGTCAAATCATCAAAAATGATGAAAAACGGCGCGCTATAGTATGCCGTACGATATAGGCTATAGCCCATGGTCCAAAATGATGAGAAACGAGGCTAATTTCTTTTTTTTTAATTTAAAAAAACATGGGCTATAACCCATCGTTTTTTTCATTTTTTCATTTTTGTCAAATCATCAAAAATGATGAAAAACGGCGCGCTATAGTATGCCGTACGATATAGGCTATAGCCCATGGTCCAAAATGATGAGAAACGAGGCTAACTTTTTTTTTCAAAATTTCAAAAAACATGGGCTATAACCCATCGTTTTTTTCTTTTTTTCATTTTTGTCAAATCATCAAAAATGATGAAAAACGGCGCGCTATAGTATGCCGTACGATATAGGCTATAGCCCATGGTCCAAAATGATGAGAAACGAGGCTAATTTTTTTTTCCAAAATTTCAAAAAACATGGGCTATAACCCATTGTTTTTTTCATTTTTTCATTTGTGTCAAATCATCAAAAATTATGAAAAACGGCACGCTATAGTATGCCGTACGATATAGGCTATAGCCCATGGTCCAAAATGATGAGAAACGAGGCTAACTTTTTTTCCCAAAATTTCAAAAGACATGGGCTATAACCCATCGTTTTTTTCATTTTTGTCAAATCATCAAAAATGATGAAAAACGGCGCGCTATAGTATGCCGAAAGATATAGGCTATAGCCCATGGTCCAAAATGATGAGAAACGAGGCTATTTTTTTTTCTCCAAAATTTCAAAAAACATGGGCTATAACCCATCGTTTTTTTCATTTTTGTCAAATCATCAAAAATGATGAAAAACGGCGCACTATAGTATGCCGTACGATATAGGCTATAGCCCATGGTCCAAAATGATGAGAAACGAGGCTAACTTTTTTTTTCAAAATTTCAAAAAACATGGGCTATAACCCATCGTTTTTTTCATTTTTTCATTTTTGTCAAATCATCAAAAATGATGAAAAACGGCGCGCTATAGTATGCCGTACGATATAGGCTATAGCCCATGGTCCAAAATGATGAGAAACGAGGCTAACTTTTTTTCCCAAAAATTCAAAAAACATGGGCTATAACCTATCGTTTTTTTCTTTTTTTCATTTTTGTCAAATCAAAAATGATGAAAAACGGCGCGCTATAGTATGCCGTACGATATAGGCTATAGCCCATGGTCCAAAATGATGAGAAACGAGGCTAACTTTTTTTCCCAAAATTTCAAAAAACATGGGATATAACCCATCGTTTTTTTCTTTTTTTCATTTTTGTCAAATCATCAAAAATGATGAAAAACGGCGCGCTATAGTATGCCGTACGATATAGGCTATAGCCCATGGTCCAAAATGATGAGAAACGAGGCTAATTTTTTTTCCCCAAAATTCAAAAAACATGGGCTATAACCCATCGTTTTTTTCTTTTTTTCATTTTTGTCAAATCATCAAAAATGATGAAAAACGGCGCGCTATAGTATGCCGTACGATATAGGCTATAGCCCATGGTCCAAAATGATGAGAAACGAGGCTAAGTTTTTTTTCAAAATTTCAAAAAACATGGGCTATAACCCATCGTTTTTTTTATTTTTTCATTTTTGTCAAATCATCAAAAATGATGAAAAACGGCGCGCTATAGTATGCCGTACGATATAGGCTATAGCCCATGGTCCAAAATGATGAGAAACGAGGCTAATTTTTTTTCCAAAATTTAAAAAAACATGGGCTATAACCCATTGTTTTTTTCATTTTTTCATTTGTGTCAAATCATCAAAAATGATGAAAAACGGCACGCTATAGTATGCCGTACGATATAGGCTATAGCCCATGGTCCAAAATGATGAGAAACGAGGCTAACTTTTTTTCCCAAAATTTCAAAAGACATGGGCTATAACCCATCGTTTTTTTCATTTTTTCATTTTTGTCAAATCATCAAAAATGATGAAAAACGGCGCGCTATAGTATGCCGAAAGATATAGGCTATAGCCCATGGTCCAAAATGATGAGAAACGAGGCTATTTTTTTTTTTCAAAATTTCAAAAAACATGGGCTATAACCCATCGTTTTTTTCATTTTTTCATTTTTGTCAAATCATCAAAAATGATGAAAAACGGCGCGCTATAGTATGCCGTACGATATAGGCTATAGCCCATGGTCCAAAATGATGAGAAACGAGGCTAACTTTTTTTTTCAAAATTTCAAAAAACATGGGCTATAACCCATCGTTTTTTTCATTTTTTCATTTTTGTCAAATCATCAAAAATGATGAAAAACGGCGCGCTATAGTATGCCGTACGATATAGGCTATAGCCCATGGTCCAAAATGATGAGAAACGAGGCTAACTTTTTTTCCCAAAATTTCAAAAAACATGGGATATAACCCATCGTTTTTTTCTTTTTTTCATTTTTGTCAAATCATCAAAAATGATGAAAAACGGCGCGCTATAGTATGCCGTACGATATAGGCTATAGCCCATGGTCCAAAATGATGAGAAACGAGGCTAATTTTTTTTCCCCAAAATTCAAAAAACATGGGCTATAACCCATCGTTTTTTTCTTTTTTTCATTTTTGTCAAATCATCAAAAATGATGAAAAACGGCGCGCTATAGTATGCCGTACGATATAGGCTATAGCCCATGGTCCAAAATGATGAGAAACGAGGCTAACTTTTTTTCCCAAAAATTCAAAAAACATGGGCTATAACCTATCGTTTTTTTATTTTTTTCATTTTTGTCAAATCAAAAATGATGAAAAACGGCGCGCTATAGTATGCCGTACGATATAGGCTATAGCCCATGGTCCAAAATGATGAGAAACGAGGCTAACTTTTTTTCCCAAAATTTCAAAAAACATGGGATATAACCCATCGTTTTTTTCTTTTTTTCATTTTTGTCAAATCATCAAAAATGATGAAAAACGGCGCGCTATAGTATGCCGTACGATATAGGCTATAGCCCATGGTCCAAAATGATGAGAAACGAGGCTAATTTTTTTCCCCCAAAATTCAAAAAACATGGGCTATAACCCATCGTTTTTTTCTTTTTTTCATTTTTGTCAAATCATCAAAAATGATGAAAAACGGCGCGCTATAGTATGCCGTACGATATAGGCTATAGCCCATGGTCCAAAATGATGAGAAACGAGGCTAAGTTTTTTTTCAAAATTTCAAAAAACATGGGCTATAACCCATCGTTTTTTTTTTTTTTTCATTTTTGTCAAATCATCAAAAATGATGAAAAACGGCGCGCTATAGTATGCCGTACGATATAGGCTATAGCCCATGGTCCAAAATGATGAGAAACGAGGCTAATTTTTTTTTCCAAAATTTAAAAAAACATGGGCTATAACCCATTGTTTTTTTCATTTTTTCATTTGTGTCAAATCATCAAAAATGATGAAAAACGGCACGCTATAGTATGCCGTACGATATAGGCTATAGCCCATGGTCCAAAATGATGAGAAACGAGGCTAACTTTTTTTCCCAAAATTTCAAAAGACATGGGCTATAACCCATCGTTTTTTTCATTTTTTCATTTTTGTCAAATCATCAAAAATGATGAAAAACGGCGCGCTATAGTATGCCGAAAGATATAGGCTATAGCCCATGGTCCAAAATGATGAGAAACGAGGCTATTTTTTTTTTTCAAAATTTCAAAAAACATGGGCTATAACCCATCGTTTTTTTCATTTTTTCATTTTTGTCAAATCATCAAAAATGATGAAAAACGGCGCGCTATAGTATGCCGTACGATATAGGCTATAGCCCATGGTCCAAAATGATGAGAAACGAGGCTAACTTTTTTTTTCAAAATTTCAAAAAACATGGGCTATAACCCATCGTTTTTTTCATTTTTTCATTTTTGTCAAATCATCAAAAATGATGAAAAACGGCGCGCTATAGTATGCCGTACGATATAGGCTATAGCCCATGGTCCAAAATGATGAGAAACGAGGCTAACTTTTTTTCCCAAAAATTCAAAAAACATGGGCTATAACCTATCGTTTTTTTCTTTTTTTCATTTTTGTCAAATCATAAATGATGAAAAACGGCGCGCTATAGTATGCCGTACGATATAGGCTATAGCCCATGGTCCAAAATGATGAGAAACGAGGCTAACTTTTTTTCCCAAAATTTCAAAAAACATGGGATATAACCCATCGTTTTTTTCTTTTTTTCATTTTTGTCAAATCATCAAAAATGATGAAAAACGGCGCGCTATAGTATGCCGTACGATATAGGCTATAGCCCATGGTCCAAAATGATGAGAAACGAGGCTAATTTTTTTTCCCCAAAATTCAAAAAACATGGGCTATAACCCATCGTTTTTTTCTTTTTTTCATTTTTGTCAAATCATCAAAAATGATGAAAAACGGCGCGCTATAGTATGCCGTACGATATAGGCTATAGCCCATGGTCCAAAATGATGAGAAACGAGGCTAACTTTTTTTCCCAAAAATTCAAAAAACATGGGCTATAACCTATCGTTTTTTTATTTTTTTCATTTTTGTCAAATCAAAAATGATGAAAAACGGCGCGCTATAGTATGCCGTACGATATAGGCTATAGCCCATGGTCCAAAATGATGAGAAACGAGGCTAACTTTTTTTCCCAAAATTTCAAAAAACATGGGATATAACCCATCGTTTTTTTCTTTTTTTCATTTTTGTCAAATCATCAAAAATGATGAAAAACGGCGCGCTATAGTATGCCGTACGATATAGGCTATAGCCCATGGTCCAAAATGATGAGAAACGAGGCTAATTTTTTTCCCCCAAAATTCAAAAAACATGGGCTATAACCCATCGTTTTTTTCTTTTTTTCATTTTTGTCAAATCATCAAAAATGATGAAAAACGGCGCGCTATAGTATGCCGTACGATATAGGCTATAGCCCATGGTCCAAAATGATGAGAAACGAGGCTAAGTTTTTTTTCAAAATTTCAAAAAACATGGGCTATAACCCATCGTTTTTTTCATTTTTTCATTTTTGTCAAATCATCAAAAATGATGAAAAACGGCGCGCTATAGTATGCCGTACGATATAGGCTATAGCCCATGGTCCAAAATGATGAGAAACGAGGCTAACTTTTTTTCCCAAAATTTCAAAAAACATGGGCTATAACCCATCGTTTTTTTATTTTTTTCATTTTTGTCAAATCATCAAAAATTATGAAAAACGGCGCGCTATAGTATGACGTACGATATAGGCTATAGCCCATGGTCCAAAATGATGAGAAACGAGGCAATTTTTTTTTTTCAAAATTTCAAAAAACATGGGATATAACCCATCGTTTTATTCATTTTTTCATTTTTGTCAAATCATCAAAAATGATGAAAAACGGCGCGCTATAGTATGCCGTACGATATAGGCTATATAGCCCATGGTCCAAAATGATGAGAAACGAGGCTAACTTTTTTTTTCAAAATTTCAAAAAACATGGGCTATAACCCATCGTTTTTTTCATTTTTGTCAAATCATCAAAAATGATGAAAAACGGCACGCTATAGTATGGCGTACGATATAGGCTATAGCCCATGGTCCAAAATGATGAGAAACGAGGCTAACTTTTTTTCCCAAAATTTCAAAAAACATGGGCTATAACCCATCGTTTTTTTCTTTTTTTCATTTTTGTCAAATCATCAAAAATGATGAAAAACGGCGCGCTATAGTATGCCGTACGATATAGGCTATAGCCCATGGTCCAAAATGATGAGAAACGAGGCTAACTTTTTTTTCCAAAATTTCAAAAAACCTTTGGCTATAACCCATCGTTTTTTTCATTTTTTCATTTTTGTCAAATCATCAAAAATGATGAAAAACGGCGTGCTAAAGTATGCCGTACGATATAGGCTATAGCCCATGGTCCAAAATGATGAGAAACGAGGCTAACCTTTTTTTCAAAATTTCAAAAAACATGGGCTATAACCCATCGTTTTTTTCATTTTTGTCAAATCATCAAAAATGATGAAAAACGGCACGCTATAGTATGCCGTACGATATAGGCTATAGCCCATGGTCCAAAATGATGAGAAACGAGGCTAACTTTTTTTCCCAAAATTTAAAAAAACATGGGCTATAACCCATCGTTCTTTTCTTTTTTTCATTTTTGTCAAATCATCAAAAATGATGAAAAACGGCGCGCTATAGTATGCCGTACGATATAGGCTATAGAGCGCCGCAGTCCCGCCCCCTTTCAGAAAAGCGAATGGCCCAGGAAGTGGAAGCCCCATGCATTCTCCCATCGGCACTTTTAATATAAATTATTTAGAGACGGTTACGCCGCGGACAAAGCCAATTCGGATTGTGACGAATCATGACAATGAACACAATATTTTGGGCCGATCAAATAATTTATAAGACGAAAAATAAAACAAATAGTGTTGTCTCCTGACTTTCTTTTCTTCTTTCTAATGATTTGATCGTCCCAAAATATTGTGTTCATTGTCATGATTCGTCACGATCCGAATTGGCTTTGTCCGCGGCGTAAGCGTCTTTAAATAAATTATATTAAAAGTGCCGATGGGAGAATGCATGGGGCTTCCACTTCCTGGGCCACTCGCTTTTCTGAAAGGGGGCGGGGACTGCTACATTCGTTTCATCTGTAGCAATAGCCTAATAGTGTTGCTATAGTATAGCATTTGAAGTATCTCCGGAACCTATAATTCTAGCCTACATATTTCATATTCTGTGTATTTACATATAATATGTAAATAATATGTATTCAGAGGCTCAGTTTATCCTAGAGTACAGTAGCGTACACATACCCTATCCCATCCTATTCACACAGGAGGGAAATCAATTCTATTTAGGCCTACTGGCTACTATATAAAATATATTAACCATGTTAGGTTATTATTAATAAAAGTTAACTTTATATGGACAGGGTTTGAGCCACTGCAATGTCCTGACATTCGGACAGTTAAACATCACCCTCTAGTGACGTCTAGTATAGTGTCCTAGGAGGAGGCGAGGACACGGTGGAGGACCATCTAGAGGTCCTTTGTTGTCTATTCTGACACCTGACACACAGCCTCTTTGGACACAGTTGTCAGTAGCTTCAGTGGAATTGTTCATTTGTTTACTGGACAGTGTGACAATTCATGAATTGAGTGGTAACATATATTTCCTTTTAAACATACAAGTGGACATACGGTGAGCCAGCCAGCAGCAGAGCAGGGATTTGAACCCTGATTCTAGCGATGTTAGAATTATGTACCGACGACAACTGCTTGTTTTCTGACATCACCATCCGTACTTACATGTATAGTAGCCTTAGTAGGGAGGAGTAACCTGTGTTGCAGTGGCTTGATAAAGAACCGTCCAAAGCACCAACTCTAAATATTACACTATAGTTGGCAGCATGCTGAACAAACAGTAGGCTATCCAATTATGTACACTACAAATAAAGGCCTACACATAACATAACACACAAACGGAATATACCCTAGTGAACAGCAAACCAGAACATAGGCTGCCCCATTTGACATTTACAGCAGTAGGCTAATATAAAATCCTAACTCTAAGAGTATACAAATGGAACCAAGTGGATCTGCCCTATCTTCTACAGAGCATAGGAGAAATAATTATATAAAATATCAGGTACAGTAAACATATCAGCAATGGCTGCATATTGTCTAAAACCATCAATCACTCATTTGATTTCTCACTGTTGTAGCATTTGGCCTATATACTGCATCAAACTCATTTCTTACCCATTATAAAATGCTGCCTATAAGTTAGCCATTATCTTCAGGTGAATGATGGTCATCACTGTGTAGATTTGGCTCTGTGGGCAGGTTGCCAAGTCCTGCTGGAAAAGGAAAATCAGCATCAACATAAAGCTTGTCAATGTACGGAGGCGATTTACAATTTAGGCATTTAGCAGACGCTCTTGATCCAGAGCGACTTACATTAAAGGGGATTTCAAAACTATACCTAAACTTAACCCTAACCTCAGTAAAACTATACCTAAACCTAACCTCAGTAAACTATACCTAAACCTAACCTCAGTAAAACTGACGCAGTGGCTGGCTGCAGGGGGCCTTTTCTAAGAACCCGAAGACGATTCCCTCCTCACATTTAGTGAAGTGAAGTGTATATTTGTAACATATTTGTAAATGGTATGATGGATTGAACATGCTGGACCCTATTGTAAACAAGTGTAATGCTTTATGGTGTCGTCCCACAGTTAACAGTTTTGTATTGAGTTGTGCTTGAAATGTACTTTAATTCTCCAATCTGTAAATACATTCTTCAATCTATCAATCTATCAATCAATCAGTTTTGGTTAAAACATAACGTTTGTTTTTTTGTCAAAGCGGTTAAATCACTATGTAAGGGATATGTCTGGCTCGGTGGTCATTATCCCTTGCATAGTCTTAACGAATAGATTCTTCAATCATGAATGGTGAAAACAAAACATGGAAGTAAAGATACAGGCCTAAAGAAAAATAAAACCAAAACCCAAACGTATCAATCCAGTTAAATCACCTACATACTCACAATAGGAAGGAGCTGTGGGACAATAAATGCAGAAACATACACATTCATCATGGCTATAATAAAACATAAAACGTGTAGGAATAGAATAGTAACTATATGGCAAGTGATTGGATTAGTTAGAAATATAAAAACAAAGTTAATCAAAGGACAGTCAATAAATGTAGCCTATTGAAATCCATTGGCTTTGTTATTGATGAACAACTAGTGCTTTTTAACTCTGCAAGTTGTGCATGTATGCATTAATGTATGTATGTATGTCTCTTCACTCAACCTATAGTGGAGGATACAGTACAGCTACAAATCCTTTGATGAGCTAACTTGCCCACTAGATGGCACTGCTGTCCTATCATCTGCTCTCATATTCTATCATCTGAAAGGTGAGTTTTTATAAGCCAGACACATTCCTGATGGTTATTTTAAGTTACAGTACAGTACAGTACAGTACAGTACAGTACAGTACAGCACAGCACAGCACAGCACAGCACAGCACAGTACAGTACAGTACATCCGGTTGCCATTGGAGAGAAGTTTAGGAATAAGGCTATAGTTTAACCATTGCTTTACTGAGGTTAAGGTTAGGAATAAGGCTATAGTTTTATCATTTTGATGCAAGTGAACAAATAGATTCACACACCTCTTATGTTACAACACTTCCAATTCCTGAACAAAGACATGATGATAATAGCCTAATAATTAATAGTTAATGCAGTGGAGAGGCTAAACACTGTTAACACAATATCCTGTCAAAGTAAAGTCGCTGTTCTGTTTTCTTTCATTTTATTAAAAACATAATAAGTTGGTACAAGAAATGTACAGCAGGAAAATATACATTTAATGTCATCACATCTATGAAATTCCATGAATATAATAAATAATTAAGAAGTAGTGAAAATAGCCAATCTACAAGCACGCGTTGCAAGCTTGTAGGATCCCCTATTTTCAGAAGTTTGGGTCCTGTCTAATCTCTCTTCTGGGCTAAAACGATTTAGGGCTCCATGTTCGTCACCGCTAAACCCCTTATCCCTAAATTATTTTTTTCTTTTTTACTATTTAGATTTTTTTTAATAGTTCAACTAGCCAATCTACATTGACACGTTGTGAGCTTGTAGACTGGCCATTTTTTTTAACTATTCAAAAATGTTTTGCAAAAACAAGAAGGAAAAGAAGTTTAGGGATAAGGGGTTTAGTGGTGACGAAAATGGAGCCCTTAGTGTCCAGAAGACACTTTTCCCCCCCTCCCAGGCATTCATGGAGCCGCTGCAGTGTCTCTTACCTATTAGTATTGTTGTAATCGCCCTGTTGTAATTCGTTCCCTCCCAGTACGTAGATCTTTCCTTTGTCCACGACCGCGCTGTGCTCGTGGCGTCCTCCAAAGGGGGCACACATGGTCCACCGGTCGGTCTGCGGGTTGTAGCACTCCACCGTTTCGGCTATCACCATGCCGTACTCCTGGTGTTTATACAGACCACCTATCGATATACAGGGATTGACTGTTAGGGCCTTTCATTATGGGCCCAAACTTCAGTCCAGACTATATGGGACAGGTCGATATTTAGAAGGAAGAAAAGTGTAAACCTGGAGGAAAATATGGGAGGGTTATGCCTTTTTTTTTATCTCAGTCCAAGGGAAGGTCAGCTAACTTAACTTTTAGTCCATTTGCCTTTGCTGGGGTAACAAAACCAAGTGCTCCTCGTCAGTCCCTATAGGAAAGAAAATACGTTGTCGTGCCATGCTCTATGGTAACGACTTGCCCAAAATAGAGGCCGCCAGGTTGAAAGTGGTTGAAAACACTTGGCCATAGTTAATTGCAGCCAGTCCTACAATGTATTGTGCCATTCTCCAAACACAGTAGGCTAAGGACACTGCAGTGTATGTCGGCACCGCACCGGAATCTCTTGTCTGTTCCTTTGGCTGAACATAGTGAGCACGTACTATGAGACCTAGCAGATCATGTCTGTGTGTGTGTGTGTGTGTGTGTGTCTGTCTGTCCCGCTTTTGTGCTATTTTGCAATGCAATTCACCCTTTGTCAGCCTTCCCAGCTCAGCCAGGGCAAAGTGACACAACTTTGCAATTCACCATTTGAAATTTTGCAGTTTAGCAAATTATTTTGCAATTTTTTTGCAGTTTTATTTGCATTTTTGCAATGCAATGGCAGCCTTCCCAGCTCAGCCAGGGCAAAGTGACACAACTTTGCAATTCACCTTTTGCAATTTTGCAGTTTTGGATTTTTTTTGCAATTTTTTTGCAATATTTTGCAATCTTTTGCAATTTTTTTTGCAATTTTGCAATGCAATTCACCCTTTGTCAGCCTTCCCAGCTCAGCCAGGGCAAAGTGACACAACTTTGCAATTCACCATTTGCAATTTTGCAATTCTTTTGAAATTTTGCAGTTTTTTTGCAATTCTTTGCAATTTTTTTTGCAATTTTGCAATGCAATATATATGGAGCTGAGTGATTTGTTTGTGATTGATGCAACACACTCCATATTTGGACGTATAGCTGCTTTGGGGACTCCTTATATGATTATGGCTAAGTTAAAAACTTAAAAATAAATCTTAAAAAAACCCAAATATGTACGAGCTGCGTTCGCTTCCCGCGTCTTACTTGTGTAAACACTCTTACACTTTATCAGTCACCACAGCATTACACCAGATAATGTATTCCGGCAGAACAGATGACCACCACAGTAGAGGAGTTGCCATCATTGCAACAAAACGGGTCCATAATTGCCTGCTGGAATGGAAGCCAGTTAACGAGAGATTAATCAAAGCCAGATACAACTCAACATTTGCAAAGTTGACAGTCATAGTCTGCTATGCAACCCACAGAGGACTCCCCAGAGGGGGAAAAAGATACCTTCTATGACCAACTTCAAGATAGACGAAACAACTTCACACGATGTGCTCCTCATCCTGGGAGACCTAAATGCTAAGGTCGGAACCAACAACGAGGGAAAGGAGAACATCATGGGGAAGCATGGTGTGGGAGACATAAATGATAATGGAGAAAGACTAACAGCCTTATGTCAGGAAAACAGACTAGTGATAGGAGGAACCATCTTCGAACACAAGAACATCCATAAACCAACCTGGACATCCCCAGATGGTGTTACAAAGAACCAGATAGATCACATCATCATTAATAGTAGATGGCGAAGTAGTCTCCAGGACGTAGTGGCAAAAAGAGGAGCAGATGTCGGCAGTGACCATTCACTAGTCATGGCAAAGATAAAACTAAAACTTAGAAAGACAAAGAAAAAGGAACAAAGGGAACCGCCACTAAATGTAGAAAAGCTAAAACATCCAGCCGTGAGGAAAACCTTCCAACTCGAAGTGAAGAATAGGTTTACCATTCTACAAAACCAGCAAGAACTAGACCTACACAACTTCAACAAAGCTCTGATTGAAGCCGGAAAGCAAGTATTAGGACCTAGAAGGAGACCGAAGGAGGTCTGGATTTCGGAAGACACGTGGAAGAAAATAGACGAGAGGAAAGCGAAGAAAAGGGAAATTCTAACAACCAAGTCAGTCAGACTGAAGGCTCGTCTACAAAAGGCATATAGTGCATTAGACAAAGGAGTTAAGAAGAGTGCTAGAGCAGATAAGAAGGCATACGTTGAGAAGATAGCTGGAGAAGCAGAAATAGCCGCCTCAAAACAGGACATGGGGACACTCTACAAGCTCACAAAGACATTGACCAACGGATTCCGATCAACCGACATCCCAACCCGAGACCAAAATGGGACAATGATGACGAAAGAGGAAGACAAACTACAGTTCTGGAAAGAACATTTCCAGAAGGTACTCAACGGAGATGAACCAGAGACCGAGGCAATCATCACACCTACAGCAGACAAGTTAGACATACAAATAGAGCCACCAAATGTGGGTGAAGTAAAGAGAGCCATAAAAGCACTCAAGAATGGAAAGGCCCCAGGGGTAGATCAAGTCCATGTAGAACTGCTTAAAGCAGAGGAGCACCTAACACCAATAGCCCTTACTGAAATCCTAGGAAGAATCTGGACCTCAGAAGAAACACCAGAATCATGGAAAACAGGCCTCATCGTCAAACTGCCAAAGAAGGGAGATCTGGCAAACTGCAACAACTGGAGAGGAATCATGCTGCTACCAGTCACCAGTAAAATCCTCAGCAGAATAATTCTGGATAGATTAAGTGACAGAGTTGAGGGCATCCTACGAAAAGAGCAGGCAGGGTTTAGAAAGGGAAGATCCTGTGCAGACCACATTTTCACACTGCGACAGATATTTGAACAGAGCAATGAATGGAGCACAACCATCTACGCCAATTTCATTGACTTTGCCAAAGCATTCGATAGCGTTAACCGACCCGCCCTATGGAGAATTCTAAGGCATTATGGAATCCCGGAAAAGATAATTTCTTTAATAAAGACACTTTACAGAGACTTTGGCGCTAAAGTTATCTGCGGACCCAACCTCACAGAGGAATTCAGCATTACAACAGGAGTCAAACAAGGCTGCTTGTTATCACCACTACTCTTCTCACTTTGCATAGACTGGCTCATGAATAAAACCACCGGAAATAACAAACGAGGAATAACATGGACACTGTTAGAAACCCTGGAGGACATTGACTATGCAGACGACATCGCCTTGTTGGCACACCGCCACCAGGACATACAAAGCAAGACAGAAGATTTAGTGACATATGGCAAACAGATTGGTCTTTCCCTCAACGCAGATAAGACAAAACTTATTAAGCTAAACCCCAAAACCAACTAGCCCCTCATCATAAACAATAAAAATGTGGAGGAAGTCCAGGATTTCAACTACCTTGGAAGCAAACTAACAGCAGATGGGAATTCAGGGGCAGATGTAGACAGCAGGATTTGTAAGGCACGGGGAGCTTTTTTTGTTAAAAGCAATATGGAAATCAGGCAAGATCAGTACAAAGACCAAACTGAGCATATTTAAGAGCAACGTCCTGGGGGTTCTCCTGTATGGGGCAGAGTCGTGGAAAGTGACACAGGCCATCTGTCACAAGCTGGATGTATTCCAAAGGAGATGCCTTAGGAGGATACTGAGGATATTTTGGCCCACGACAGTCTCCAACGAAGACCTCTACAGGAGAACAGGCCTGACCCCACTGTCAGGTGTCATCAAGTTCAAAAGGTGGACGTGGATTGGACATGTCTGCAGAATGGACCCAAGTGCCATCCCAAGGGTAGCTATGAGGTGGACACCACCTGGGAAAAGGAAGAGAGGCAGGCCCAAAGAGACCTGGAGAAGATCTGTGGAGAGAGAAATGAAGGAGTTGGGGTGGACCTGGGGCCAACTGCAACATTGGGCGGAAGACAGACTGCATTGGCGTTCGTTGGTGAAGACCTTATGTGCTACCTAGCACGAAGAGGATTAAGTAAAGTAAGTACAGCATTACACTGCCATGTGTTATACATTCCTCCGAAGACTAGTCACCATCACTCAGAGCGCACGCACGCGTGAGCGCACACACGCGCGCGCACACACGCGCGCGCACACACGTGGATGCTGCCATATCCGATATGAACCGGGAAATACAGACATTAGAATGGCGAAAGATGTGGCATGCAAGAAGAAAGATCTGGTCAAACCACACAGTTGGCACGAGCCACGAGGAGTGAGGAAGTGGCCTGACACAATTTGAGTGTTGCTCGGCCTCAAAGCTGTGATGTGGTCGCAGTGTCAGGGAGTCGCGGCATAGGTAATTGCGCCGCCATTTAATTCTCATTTTGACGGTTGGAAATGCAGTCTCAGGTTTCTGAGATAAAACGGTAAAAGTGCACCAGATGGACGGAGGCCAGGGAGTTAGAAAGTATGTGGAGCGTGTTGGAGTGAGTCGGCATTCTCCTTTGATGTCCTTCCCAACGCTAATGACTTGCAGAATGTTTTCTGTACAATGTGTTTTTCTCATCCACCCCTTTGATATAGCAGTCAAAACGTTTGAATTGGCCTCCCTGGAAATGAGAGCAAGACAAGTGTCAGTTTGTCCTATACTTGCTAACATGATATGTGCTGTATAGATGAAGACACATTTGAACAGAACTGGATGTATTTTGACTCGTTTCAGTGAGTAAAGTTGCATTTTGTGTTAGTGAAATGTTGCGTTAGTGAAGAACCAAGGTAAATATATCACTCTTAAACCAGTGTTCCCCACACACTGGGTTGAGAGAGTCTGCCCATCTTTGGGTAGTGGACACCTTTTTTTAATGAAAATAAAAACCTTGAGTTGATACTGACGTGCTACTGACGGGGTGCATACGTTTCTTAGACATACAGTACATACTAACAGTCCGGCAGGCATTAGTTCGACAACACTGTCGCTACTGAAATGCGCTGCCGGTTACAACTAACCTGTGCTGTGAGTTAAAACTCACCCGTGGCTCCCGGCATGCATGGCAGGTTAAAACTAACCTGTGTCAGGTTAAAACAAATCCGTGGCTTCCTGTGAGGTTATAGGTTTAGGGTTGGGTTTTGGATGTCGGAATCATGACTGTAGGACGGTTAGTCTGTTAGTACATCGGACCAAACACATGCACCCGCTACTGACCATGCTACCGTGATACTCAGTTCTGACCATGGTACTGACACGTTACTGAGCTTGTAGATCTGCCATTTTCACTTTTACTTTGAAATAGGGCTCAAGTGATCCTTTCATAATGTACTTATGCAAGTCTATCTTTTAGGTTCCAAGCTGAACAGTTTGGGAACCGTTGCTCTAAACCGCCATGATGGATGTCCATGTGGACACATTCATAACAAACATGCAATAACACACCACCCCTTATCTGCTGCGGATTGCGAGGTCATGAGGTTGAGTAACAGGAAGTTAAAATGATTCATAAAAAAATAAAGCCTGTCAACTGTGGCTCCGAAACGTCCCACGCAGACGGGCTTAGTCATGATGGAAGCCCCCCCTCCCCTAGCAGAACCTCTGTTCCAGGAACAACTGAAAGGCTATAAGCACGTCGTGACACATGCATGCACAATGTTTAACTTATGTAGCATTCATATTTCACTGGATAGTATGGAGTATATTGTCTCTGTCGGGCGGAAACCTCATATACCCAAATCTTTTACGTTTCAGGATCCTATCTAAAAAGTAGCAAAAGTAGCAGATCGACAACTCTAAACAGAGTTTTTCAAGCCTGTGGAACTGCGATTTGGATGTTTTTGTGTGACGCTGTAGTATGATCAAGTAGAGTAGGGCATTGATTTACAAAACAAAAAAGGTTTCTGCCTCCTCTGTGCCACTCTAGCAGCTAAAGCTGAGGGTCAATGTGTTTTATTCATGTCAAAAGGAGCCTCTCGTGCACACCACACACACACACACACACACACACACACACCCTTCCCTGCTTAGATGATAGCTGATGGCCCTCGGCACATGCTGCATCAGACTTTGTCTTCCTCTGTGAAGACATTTTGTAATGAAAGAAAAGTGTTCATTATTTGTGATTTACCAAAAGACCAATGTTGTGGATTTAAAGAATTAGCTCATATACGGTGTCCAGGTAAAATAGGGGTTGGATTACTGTGAATCCGGTTTAAATGGCTGGCCGTTCCAATGAATGCAATTGGCCAAGCTTGTCCTAATCCGAGAGAGAGAGAGAGAGAGAGAGAGAGAGAGAGACATTTGATCATCAACATCCATAGGAAAAAGTAATTGCACAAATGCACACTAATCCGATGTGCGTTTCCTGAATGTGGTGACATTTGTCTGAAACGGCACGACACCCTGAGAAGCATTCATTCCCGGCCTGTAGAGTCGTGCAAACCCTCGAAAGATTCCCATGTTCCCAACGTGTTGTATTAAAGGTCACCTGTTCCTGGTGAAGCCCCTATTATCTGCTCTCCATTCATTCATCTGTACACATTTTGCCCTGTCCTTAAGACCCACCTCCCCTCAGAGACACAGGGTCTCAATGAGAAGTGACAGGTAATGGAAGTGGAACTAAACCTTGTTTCCAGCAGTTCAAAGAGCTAGAGGCTGCTCTGGGGCGGAAGGAAAGAGTATAATTTGGGCTTGGATGTCTTGAGAACCACCAGAAGAGGCTCAACTGAACTCACCCGTTCCCGGCATTGATGACAGGACACATACAGTAAAGGACATCGTTGTAATTTGCTACATGGCAAAATATTGAGTGTTAACTCGGAAAATATAAAAACACGCAGTTAACAACTTAAAGACGTATACACGGAAATTAAAAATACGTTTTTCACACTTTTAGAGCATATCTGTGGTCATATGGGCATATAACAGTCCACAATTATGACCATATGAAAAGTCCATAAAAATCCAATCCAAAGTTACTAGGGGAGCTCACATAGCGGCCTGAACCCGGACCAGTAATATTAAAAAAATAGACGATTCTACAAGCCCGTTGTGAGCTTGTAGATATGCTATGTTTTGTTCAAAAAAGTTAGTGTAGTAGGACATGGCCAGAACAGTGACGCTGGGTTCAAGTGGTTCAATGTGTCTTACATCTGTGTGTGTGTGTGCGTGTGCGTGTGTGTGTGTTTTATAGACTACAATCTGCTGCAGAACACAAGCTAAATGATAACACACATGAGCAGGTTAATGCACTCCTGGGCACCACAGGGCTGCTCTCTGCAGCTAGACGACCTCAGAGCACATGGCAGCATAACCATCCAGTATCAACACACAAGCTGCTGAAAAGGGGAAATGCTTTGTTATGTTCTACTGTGCTTGGGTTGGTACACTTAGTCCTTATTTATTTCTTTTAAGAAAAAAGGAAGGACTGTTTGCATGAAATAATTAGTGGAAGAAGTATTCTGTTTTTTTTGTTTTATTACTTAAAGTGCCAAAGTAAAAGTATGCTGATTTTATAACACTTGCTCTGCACCCCTTGTCTATAATGCTTTATAAACATACTTATACATTATAATCTACTTATAAGACTGCATAGTTAGTTTCTGTAGAATAAATCATTAATATTACAATGTCATTATACAGTAAGTGACTAGTACATTAAGTGGGTCACTGCATGCTTTAAGTAAAGCAAAAATAAATAGCTTGCAAGTTGAGTCGCAACACATCTCGATGCGACTCGTTGTGAGCTTGCAGTTCGGCTATAGCCAAAATGGGGCTAAATAGGTTAAAGTATGTTTTGTAATAATCTTAATGGGCAACGTAACTAGAAACTAAAGTGTAAAGTAATTGTATTAGAGTAAAAAGTATAGTAAGGAGTAAAGATTACAAAAATGGAAATACTATTTATTTACTTTCCACCACTGCACAAAAATCTTGATGAACTGAATACATAAGACTACAATGGAAACAAGCCATATGGCTTTTTGTGTTATCCTTTCAGCTCCGTTATTGTAACTCTGTACTTATAGCAAACGTATTCAATGTACGTAATACGTAATGTATTCAATCAATCAAAAATAAAACAAAAATAAAAACAACATGGATGACTGCAGTTTCAGCATGTTGGATGAGGTTATCGTGTGCTGTCAGACAGAACACACAACAATGCAAGCAGCTGGGGGCATGGGCCCGCCTGGCTGCAGCTGGGGGCATGGGCCCGCCTGGCTGCAGCTGGGGGCATGGGCCCGCCTGGCTGCAGCTGGGGGCATGGGCCCGCCTGGCTGCAGCTGGGGGCATGGGCCCGCCTGGCTGCAGCTGGGGGCATGGGCCCGCCTGGCTGCAGCTGGGGGCATGGGCCCGCCTGGCTGCATGCTCTCAGCTGGGGGCATGGGCCCGCCTGGCTGCATGCTCTCAAGCAGCTGGGGGCATGGGCCCGCCTGGCTGCATGCTCTCAAGTTGACACTTGACAGCTTCACTGCTCCTTGGTAAGTGTCTTCATATCTGCTAATATATATATATTATTTAAACCCAATGAAACCACACCACACAACAAGATTTTGTGATTTTCAAGTTGGCCCCTAATCCAGAATGGGTTGAAAACCACTGCCCTGCATATAACTTAAGGGAGTGGCACGTAAGAAGACAATTACTGTGTATTTATTTCACCAATGCACTGACTCTCACGCCACACAAGTTACTGTAGTGTAAACGCGCTCGCTGCAAGGGCCGGAATTCGAATCTGACTCCAGGTTGTCTAACATACTTTATCTCTCCTCTCCCTGCCCTTGGTGTCCTGCATCTCCGCAGCAAAGGTTCCCAACCTTCGATGAGTCGGGTCACCAGACCAGTCCTCTGAGGCGTACTTGCCGGAGATGTCCTGCTGTCGCGATGCCGGGGTCCGCGTGGACCACAGTGCCCTCCACTGCCGTCGATGCGCCGGTGCTGCTGCTGGGAGCTCGTGGTCCAGGACACGGAAGGCGATGTCAGCCGTCATGCTCAAGGGTGAGGGTTCAAGGCCCAACTTTCTGTGTACGCCTAGACTCACATTTGTTCAACACGTCGTACTTGTGGGACACGCTCACGTGCCACGTTATCTCAGGTAGCCTACTATGTGTAACTGTATTCGTGGAAAAGAAACCCATTGATTGTACGGTTGTATAGCCTGTAAATAAGAAGAGAAACCCAACAGCTGCGCTATTCTATCTAAATGATCTGAAACCCTTTACTTGTACTTCCTGTTTTAAAAGCGCTCAAACTTTCTTCTTTCCTGCCTTGATCTCCTTAGCCCCCCCCCCCCCCCCCCCCCTTCTCGCTCTCTCTCTTAATCCTTTCCTTTCTGTACTAGTGTTTCTTGAAAAAAGTGACACCACGGGAACTATATGCACAGCCACTTTTTTTACTTGTACTGTGATGCAACAATCAGATTCAGATTCAGATGTGTACATTAAGGTCATTAAGATGTACTTGCGCTGATCAGAGAGCCACGTTTTAAAGATGAGTCACTTGTGTATAATTAATAGTGCATTTGCCTCACTTCACATCCACAAAACTGGACTAAAATTAATGATCTTTTGAAGCATGAACGGTATAGCTCGCCTATCAAAACCAGCGGGGGCAAGCCCAATTATAAAGCCCCCTGCTGGGCTGATTGAGGCCATGCAACTTCAAGACGCCACTGAACACGCAATCCCCCTGACCAAGCCAGCAGTGACGTAGACTCTGTGGGGGCGGCGGGGCTCGAGCCCCCATGAGGAATTAGACCTGAATATATCATTACTCTATGGAATATATACAGAATATTCGCCTCGGTCTGTCCGTCTCGTCTCGGGGGGGGGGGGGGGGGGGGGGTATAAGCGGGGGGAGGGGGCGGGCCCCCATGACGATTATAAAAACATTTAGGTCGCATTCTCACCTAATACTTCGGTAGACTCGAATGCGTATGGGCGGAGAAATGGGATTCTTGCATATTTAATTGGCTACGGTTTGCCTTCACACTGTCATGATCCGCAGCAATTGGAAACGCAGCAGGGGGGACCTTTATCAATGTGTTCCATTCATAAACTAGCCTACACAATGAAATGATAAATCTATGGTGATAAAATTATACTCATAACGTGCATACGGTATGTGTCGTGCCGTCTGGCTGGGACTGCCCCCCCTCTCTCGCTCTCTCACTATAAGCACGCAGCCACGCACTGTTCTTTTGGGCATGGAGGCACAGCGCTGAGCGCACTGATATAACAGACAGCAGCGCAAAATGTTTACAAGTTTATCGAGATGAAAGTTTGCGCTGCGTAAAATATGCCTTCTCCGTCTCCAACTGTGTTCAGCTCCTCACCCGCCACATTGTTTGCTTCATTTCCTTTATTTGCTGCGGATTGCATTCACACCTGCACCGAATCGTAGTCAAGCGCGATTGGAAGCGAAGCGAAACCCCCGTTTTTGCTCGGAGTAAAATGCGGTTCTTTGCTGCGCATTAGGATTCGAAAGAGCCTTCACACCTGCCAAACGAAGCGCACTTTCTGAAAATGCGCAGCAGGATTCGTTTTAATCGCAGCAAAGCTCTCTGGTGAGAATGCGACCTTAGTCTCCGATTAGCCAAGGCCCGATTTTATTAAAATCAGACGGTGGATCGTATTGGTTCACCCATCTGAGCACCCGCACCCCATCTGTCCGCCCTTGTCCCATGCCCATATATGGGCATGGCCCCTTTTGGGAGCCCTTGACATGTCAAGTTTGAGAAGTATTATACTTCTAATTGGATAGCCTTCTCCACTGAAAGTTTATTATAATTGATAGATTAATTATGCTTTAAACATCTCAAGCATGCAGTCTATTGTGCAGACATGGGTTCTCCATGTTTGGCCTCTTTGCAGTACGCTTTAGTGCACAGTGCACATTTTGAATGTTATCTTTCAAAGCCGTCTGGAGACAGTTTGTGCTCTGATCGAAAAGGAACATACAGGAAACGTAAATGAATAAGGGAAGTTCTCTAAATGTGTGGCACGACATTCAGTTGGAATGATACTGTCAAACACCAATCCACAGTGTTGTTGTAATGCTGCACAATAATGAATAATGATTATTATGAACTGTATAGTTCATAATTCTGACAGTGCAGCTAGCATTACAACAACACAGACAAACACAAACAACCGTTACCGCAGTACTATTTAACTAGTCCAAACCCCCCAAAAACATTCCATTTGCAATGGCTTTTCTTACACATACTGTATACAGTAACTAATAATTGCCAATGCCATCTTCCTTGCTGGAGACATAAAGGAAGAAAGTAACAGAGCCATGTGGTCCATAGGTAAGGAGCCCATCTAGCTGTTTCGATGATGTGAGGCAGTTTGATGTAGCCTACAACAACTTGCTACAAGCATACACCCCCTAGAAATTACACTAGTATGTTGCAGGGACTTACCCCCAATCCAACCTTTAACGCTGAGTGACAAACAGGGAGGCATTGACCTGGCCAGGGAATCAAACCTCGACTTCCCAATCTCAGGGCTGACAACCGAGTCTAACCCCAAGGCCACTGAGCTGATGCTGTAGTCAGAGCGCTGTTATTTCATTTTTTTTGTACAGTATGCTATTATGCATGTAATTTACACACTAATCGGTGTAGTGTCTTGTGAGAGTGATAATTCAAGTTTAATCGTGTCGAGAGATGCTGTCTGAAGATTCCATTAATTATTCAGTCTTTAATCAGATATCTTACTGGTACACATTCTCCATAATCCAGAGCAGTGCATTACTTAATTCAAGAAGTTTTGGGGGAAAATCATGATATAGTGACGTCCACTCATCAGTCCTATATCCAAATATGTCCGATACCCCTGCGTTGACTTACAGGCTACATGTAAAGAAGTGCCATGACATGTTGAAGAATAAATAGAGACTGGTGGCAAAACACATACGGGCTGAGTTAAATTTGGTTTAACTAGTAGGCCTACTTATTTGCACAGTGCATCCCTACAAACATTTCCAGTACAAGACTGCAGCTAAGTATAAATCAGGCATTACTGAATCCACAGTAGTTAGCTCAACACAGCTGAGCTAACTTTTTCATTTAAAGGACCCCTGGTTATGCCCCACCCGGCTATGCAATACCCGTTGTACCCGTGTCTACGAACTCACGCTGCATCATGTTGTGAGCTTGTAGATCTGTTATTTTTTTTAATCGGGCTTAAGTGGTCACACTTTTTGCTATTTTTCCGCTCGATAACCTTTATTGGTACACCATATCTCTGTAGATGGATAGATAAGAGTGACTATACAATTGACATTCAAGGAAGAACCTCGACCTCAGTTTTTTCAATAATCGCCACCATGAAGCTCATTTTTGCAAATCACATTTTTTGCCAGTATTCCTACGATACAGAATTTATCCAAACCTACTCACTCAAGTAGTCATGTGTTCAAGACGTATTCAGGTTTTTTATGGTTATGTCTGAGTCAGAGTGACGTGGCCGTGGTCCTCCTATGGAAATATCTGATTGTTTATGGTTGTGTGTGAGTAAATTCAATCAATGCATCTCAGTTCTACAGCATGCCGATGGCAGAAGTAGAGTGAACGCATCTCCTCTGTTACATGGTCGTGCTCTAGTTGCACCTCTCCTCTCCCCTGCAGGACACAAGCAACCCGCCTGGCAACAAGCAGTGTCGAGAGAGGGGACTGGATGGCTGCTGCTGTGACTGCAAAGAACGCAGATCATCCCATTGGCTCCCTGGCCGAACCCGTTCAAAAAGCTAGTGCAACTTGAACTCTAGGACCGCTGTACGGACCGTCAGCGGAGTTTCAGTCTGCATAATTCTGATTGCTGTGGTATTCCGGGGAGCTGGTTTGTTTGGAAATCTCCCATTTAACCACTTCAAGAAATTGTCACTGCCAGGCAGAAACCTTGTATCTCCATATTTCAACTTTGTTTGTTTTATTTATCATTTAATGCCTTATACTTTGTCAGTGTACCACAAAAGTAGCAAAAATAGCCGATCTACAAGCCCAAGCGCCAAGCTTGTGGATCGGCTATTTCTGCTCAAATAATGTGCATGCAATGAAAAGTATCAACAAGAGCTTTTGGATAAATGATATACAGTACATTGGCTCCACTGGAACACAGTTTTTTTTTTAATATCGTTTTGGACAAGGTTTCCTCCTGACTGAAAAAATAAATAAAAGGTAGCAAACAGACAAGCTCACAACAGCTTGCCATCGTCGTACCTCAAAGTATACTTAAAGGGCCACTTCACCCCTGACACAACCTGATCTTATTTTAATGTTAATGGTATTTGTAATAGATAACAGTAGCACAATTTGAAATTTGCACCCTTTGACCAGAGAAATAATGAAGTCTGTGTATTTGACTAGGGGTTGACTGGATTGCTGAATTCCTACAATGCCCATAATGCTTCGCTGTGCTGTTCCTCAGGGGGAGGCTGCGTGTAGGTGTGACTTTATCCTCCCATTTTCTAAAAACAACAAATACACATGGAAGTGACCCAGTGTTGCCATGTCTGCTTATTATAAGCAACTTTGGGCTTATTTGTGTTGCTTGTAAATATTGGTTATTCACTGGTTTCTTTTTTTGGGCTTGTTTCTAAAATGTAGTTGATATTTGGGCTTTCTTCCAAATGTTTTTTACACCAGTGGTTCTCCATGAACATGCCAAGGACCCCCAAATCAATTTGTATTTTTCCACGTAATTTGTGCCATGGAGCCCTGTATTAGATATGTGTTCAAATGTTTCAAAGATATTCCACATTTGCACTTTATCCACTCAAGGTTTTTTTTAAATAGCCGGCTTATGTGCCTATAATATGTGCATAATATAAATAACCAAAAGTATATGTGCATAATTTGTTTTTGGGCTTGTTTGCACTTTGCATGGACATGGTTGCTTATTTCTCTCACAAAGTCAAATAACTGGCAACCTTCACAGCTTGCAGAACTTTTTGCAAGAATAATAACAAACCTGACGTTGTTGACTAGCTTTTTTGGAGTGGATGACTGAAAAACATGACATGAAGCCCTTTCTTGTACAACGTGAAGTCTGCTTCTACTTTTTCTTGAACCAGTAAACGGTTGGATTGGTTTTGGAAGAAAGTATTCACTCTTCAGGAATTAGACAGAGCCGCTGCAGACGCATCATGCTTACGGTTGAAAATTGTCATGTAGCTTTTTATGGCAAAGCAAACTAAATATATATAAATTACCATAGTATCACTAAAACAAACGTGTTTTTCCTCAGAATTGTTTCCTCATTCCCACACCATGAAGAAAGTCTGTGATTGACATTGAAGGGAGATATAATGCATTTTATAATAAAACAAAATTTACGTTTCATATTCATGTGCGACTACCAATAATTTCAGAGAACATGTTTCATTGTAACATTGTGTCATCATGCTTTTAATTAGTGGATATGGTAACATTATGTTTTAGGCATACTGTAGCCTACTGTTGGGATATTTCGCACCTCTTAAATAAGCACCATTACTTTAAGAGTGTGCAGGGGCTGTGCTCATGCAGCAAGGTCACGGAGTGACAAGAAAGATTTTCTATATAGTGTGGGGAAAAAGTGTGACACGTCAGAATTCTCCAGGGACGACACGCGTCGGCACTGTGCTTCGAGGGGCCCTTCGATCTGCGGACTGATATGATCGAATCTGATTCGTGATGTATACAGGTCGTATCTGCTTTCATATGTGTATTTGCTGTTCATATGTATATCACATTACCAGTCAATTTGAGATAATTATGGGCAATCAATAAATGCCAGATCGTGTGAATCCATGATTTTGAGTGTACAGCCTGTTTATTGGACTATTAGATAACCCTCTCACAGGATGGCGCAACAGCTGGTGACCCTGACGTTTAGTGAGAAGCGGTTATCTTGTCCTGTAATTTTGACTAAATGGGGCAACCAAAAGGGGACAACCAAATGTTAGTGAGAAAGCGGGATGTGATATCAGATGAACATGCTTTAGGAGAGTAAAGGGCGCGGCCAACGACAGGCCTATATTCTGCTTGGTGCCAACTGTATTGTGTTTACATAAATGAAATAAGGCTTATCCTATACGCGGTTACCCTCTGGTATAGCGCTGTTGATTTTGATGCTGTGCTGGGCAAACGATATGGCGATTGTTGGAAAATGTAGCTGCTTAGAGCTTGCTGTAGCGTTGTTGTTGATTGCCATACGTGTGTGCGGGCGTGCGTGCACGGTTGAGTGTCTGTGCGAGAGTATGTGTGTGTGTGTGCGTGCGTGCGTGTGCCTCGGTACATGCAGTGTGTGGGTGTTCACCACAGACATATGTTTCAGTGAGACAGTGGAAATATACCCTGACTGCCACGTAGATCCAACACCCATCGAGATACTCAAAGTATCTTGTAATTAAGTAAAAGTACTCAGTGGGGCAGTCAGGAGAGTATTTCTGTTGTTTATTAATTCCCATACGTGTGTGTGCAGGCGTGCACGGCTGGGTGCAAGGTGTGTGCGCAAACAGGGGCGTGTTTTCATGTATGTCTGTGCTAGAGTGTATGTGTGTGTGCGTGCGTGTGCCTTGGTACATGTGAAGTGTGTGTGCGCAGCGTCAGTGTTTGTGCAGGGGAGCGTATTTGTGTGTGTGTGTATGTGTGTGTGTGCGTGTGCGTGTGTGCCGGAATGCGATGGGAACATCGTTTGTTGTGTCTATACTTGGCGGCTGTGTCAAGATGTTGATACCCTGAAAGAACACACTGTTATGCAGCTCAGATAAGAGGTCTGCGACATTCAGTGGGTCAAGAAACCAACCTGGGACAGTCACTTGTCCCTTTGTGGAATAATTAAATAAAATCATAAAATATAAACCCCCCCATCCCCCCCACAAATTTTAACATGGGGAACACAAATTAGAGAGGTCAGAAAGGTCAGAGAGAGTCAGAGCGAAGTCCAGTCAATTGTCTAATGTTGTATGTTGGTTAAATAACCTCCCCAAAACCCCCCCCCCACATACACCATACCTTACCATCCCCCTCCATATGTTCAACGTTGCTGAGTGGTGCGGATTGGAAAAAACAGGAAGCCATTGCTTAACCCTACAAACATGTCAAACATGAGATTTCACTATTGCCATTTAACACATTGCCAGCTCCAGACGAGACCGTCTTCAAATGCAACAAACATTTTTCCTTTGGAAACCGTAAGCACCATGGTTACAAAAATATAGTAGGAGTGTCATAATAATTATGAAAATTAATTGAAAAAGTATTACACAAGTTGGCCACATGGTGGCACTATAACAGCCCACTTTACGGTTTGCGCTATAACTATTGCCGGGTAAGCACCATAACTACAAACATTGGAAAGGAGACTAATAATAATTCAGGAAATTAATTGAAAGGAAACTGCACAAGGTGGCCACACGGTGGCCGGATAACAGCTTACTTCAAGTGTTTGCTTTACAACTGTTGAACCAGGAGGTATAAAATCATAAATTCCTTTTCTCAAGTGTTCCCTGGGCGTTTCCCCAGATAAGCCACGCCCACATGCATACAGAATACTTCTGGATTTTTCTTCAAAAAGACAGCGCTTTGTGCACTTTTGTGCGCCTCTACAAAAAAGAGGTTATAAGGTGGTTTAAAAATATAATATATATATATACCCATATACAAATATATAAAAAGGTGTGTGCTGTGAAATAATAATAATATCCACAATATTTCCCACCTGGCCAGTGGGGAACTAGATAAATAACAAAATATAATAAATATAATATAATAAATAGTCATGATAATAGAATAAATAACAATAACAAGGATAGGAAAAAATTATAATATTATTAATAAATTCCCAACCACCTACAATGGGTATGGTGATTAGAGTTACTGATGGAGTCCACTAGGGGAACTGTGGTTCAAGGATGGACCCTTATGGCTCCATAATTGAACCTCAAGGTCCTGAGTGTGTATTTTTGGGATATATCTATGAGAGAACATGCAGTGGTTCGCCGATGGTGTTTGACATAAATCAGTGTATATAGTGTGTCTGATACCACTTAATTGAGTGTGATTCACACAGTAATATTTTGACATAATCAATATCTGAACATAATGAATGTGTGAAAATGTGAAATGTGTGAATGTGTGAAAATGTGAAATGTGTGAAAATGTGAAATGTGTGAATGGGTGAAAATGTGAAATGTGTGAAAATGTGAAATGTATATTATGTAAATACTTGGAAAGCCATTAG
Source organism: Protomyctophum bolini (assembly GCF_963924005.1). Taxonomy (NCBI): domain Eukaryota; kingdom Metazoa; phylum Chordata; class Actinopteri; order Myctophiformes; family Myctophidae; genus Protomyctophum; species Protomyctophum bolini. The sequence continues at coordinate 22,721,159 of NC_137877.1, read as the reverse complement.
GCTAAGTTTTGATCTGTTTCTTAGACACAGATGCCAGAGGGCAATGCCATTAGGCTAAGTTTTGATCTGTTTCTTAGACACAGATGCCAGAGGGCAAAGCCATTAGGCTAAGTTTTGATCTGTTTCTTAGACACAGATGCCAGAGGGCAAAGCCATTAGGCTAAGTTTTGATCTGTTTCTTAGACACAGATGCCAGAGGGCAAAGCCATTAGGCTAAGTTTTGATCTGTTTCTTAGACACAGATGCCAGAGGGCAAAGCCATTAGGCTAAGTTTTGATCTGTTTCTTAGACACAGATGCCAGAGGGCAAAGCCATTAGGCTAAGTTTTGATCTGTTTCTTAGACACAGATGCCAGAGGGCAAAGCCATTAGGCTAAGTTTTGATCTGTTTCTTAGACACAGATGCCAGAGGGCAAAGCCATTAGGCTAAGTTTTGATCTGTTTCTTAGACACAGATGCCAGAGGGCAAAGCCATTAGGCTAAGTTTTGATCTGTTTCTTAGACACAGATGCCAGAGGGCAAAGCCATTAGGCTAAGTTTTGATCTGTTTCTTAGACACAGATGCCAGAGGGCAAAGCCATTAGGCTAAGTTTTGATCTGTTTCTTAGACACAGATGCCAGAGGGCAAAGCCATTAGGCTAAGTTTTGATCTGTTTCTTAGACACAGATGCCAGAGGGCAAAGCCATTAGGCTAAGTTTTGATCTGTTTCTTAGACACAGATGCCAGAGGGCAAAGCCATTAGGCTAAGTTTTGATCTGTTTCTTAGACACAGATGCCAGAGGGCAAAGCCATTAGGCTAAGTTTTGATCTGTTTCTTAGACACAGATGCCAGAGGGCAAAGCCATTAGGCTAAGTTTTGATCTGTTTCTTAGACACAGATGCCAGAGGGCAAAGCCATTAGGCTAAGTTTTGATCTGTTTCTTAGACACAGATGCCAGAGGGCAATGCCATTAGGCTAAGTTTTGATCTGTTTCTTAGACACAGATGCCAGAGGGCAAAGCCATTAGGCTAAGTTTTGATCTGTTTCTTAGACACAGATGCCAGAGGGCAAAGCCATTAGGCTAAGTTTTGATCTGTTTCTTAGACACAGATGCCAGAGGGCAAAGCCATTAGGCTAAGTTTTGATCTGTTTCTTAGACACAGATGCCAGAGGGCAAAGCCATTAGGCTAAGTTTTGATCTGTTTCTTAGACACAGATGCCAGAGGGCAAAGCCATTAGGCTAAGTTTTGATCTGTTTCTTAGACACAGATGCCAGAGGGCAAAGCCAGAGGGCAGAGCTGTCAATATATGAAGACAGAGACGGTCATGACCAAAAAGAGAAAAAGGATCCATAAATAATATAAAAAATATATAAAAATAACTGTACATTTTTGATTATTTTCTTTTGTAAACTTACTTGCACATATAATTATTATGGTTGCTGGTGAAGGTCGTTTATAATATTGGCCAAGCATGTGTGCGTGTGTGCACGCACGCGCATATGTGGAAGCATTTGTGGAAGCATATGTGACAGTTTGAACAGTGGAAAACTACCCTGACTGCCACGTGGTATTAAAAATACTCCGTGTGGCAGACAGGAGATAGTGACATGAGGAACACAAATTAGTCAGAGAGAGAGGAGATGGAGTCAGATAACGGAGGTCCAGGGAAGTGGGTAATGTTGTGTAAACAAAGGTTGTGTGAAATTGTAGATATCAGCTACAATTGGAAAAAATATATAATAATAATAAGAAGAAGAATAGTAATAATAATTTAAAAAAATATATATATAATAATGGCACATAGTGGCCCGATAACAGCCTACTGCTTTAAATTTTCATTCCTGTAGGTAATTAGGTGTTAACCAATGTGAAATAGACCTTTTACGTGAAACCATAATATGTAATACAGCCTGGGGGTAGCAATACTATCAAGGGCGAAGGTCGACGTTGCGTTGTAGTTTTGTGAACAAATCACAAAAGGTCAAGGATAAAGAGGGTGGGTTAATTCAGGTCAGGGGAAAACCCCAGGGGATTCAATACATTTAAACCGGACTAAAATAAAATAAAACACTGTAGCCTAAGAAGCGGGGTTTACATTAAAATTTATATTGTAAGTGTTTAATATTGGTAATACCTCCCTCCTAGGGAGGTAAAGGGGGGTGTGACGTATGATTAGGTTAGAGTATTTAAAAGGGGACAGAACGCTGGGTCGCCAACTCTCACGCTTGGTCGCTGCGTGCGTGGGTGTGTGTGGATGAGGTTTGAGGGAGACTCATGTCATAGTTTGGTTGTTTGGTGAGAGTTGTTAACTGAGCACTGTTGGGGTTGTTATGTTATATAGTTTAAATGTTCTCATGTCATAGACTAGACAGATGATCATTGTATTGTGTCTGGGCAGTGGTGAGAAAGTGAATTTTTAGGCAGAAGATGGGAGGCCTTGACTGAAGGCCTGTCGTTTGTTCAATAAGGGGATATTGTGGGTCAGTAAAAGTGGGCAGGGTCGTGGGGTTGTCTTTGAAGTGTAGGTCACTGTGGAAAATACAGGGACTGATTTTGGCCTTCCCTGTAAATTGTGTCCACAGGGAATATAGAATATTAAGTAAAAAAATTGATAATAAAGTTACACTGTGTCTCAAAAGATGACACTACTTATGTGACAGACACTTGCCCCCAGTAAAAAAGTGAAACTCCCCCTTGAATAGAATTGAATGAATTGAACATCAGCACAAAATGGCAATTGGCCGTTATCATAATTTAGAAAAAACGTGTGAGTAATGTTTCCGGATGGAGGCGATTAGATGTGATAAAAAAACTGTATGTCCATGTACAGCATATTTTAGCCCTACTCAATTAGATTAGGTGCTGGTACCCTGGTTAGAATATGGGGGTTACACCACAACTACTTTGTAGGCATTGCTCACATGCATGTTGTAAGCTTGTAGCGAGTCAAATTTTACCATAGGTGCAACTACGGAGAGGAAAAATAAATCAATCAAAATAAAATAAAATAAAATAACACTCAAAGTATTAAAAGTAGTGGTACTCATTGTGCGGAAAGGGAGAAGCAATACATGTTTTGTAATAATAACCAAAGTAAACTATAAACTATAAACTATAAACTATAAAGGAAATACTCAAACTAAGTGAGAAAAGTGACAGTAAATACGTTAAGGTACTTTCCACAACTGAAAAAGGTATTGGAAGGGGGGGACAAAAAGTACTCAATTGTTCCAAAGTGTAATACATACAAAGGCCACTAAAGTATATATATATAAAGTCCAGAATTCAAAATACTTAATGAAAGTACACAAGTAAGCGAATTAAATGCACTAGAGTAGAAGTGCCCTGCCCTGTTCGGTAATCAAATTACTCAAAGTAAAAAATAAGACTTGTGTAAAAAATAAGAATTGTGTAGAATGCCTAAGGGAGATATTATTTAAAATTAGTGTTAAGTGAGTTGATCCACAAGCTCAGACGGCCGGGATAATGGATATTTGCAAAAATAAGTGAAGTGTTTCAAATTAAGTGGAATTAAGTGGAAGTAAGGGGTTGAAACCATTGGCAATATTCAAACTACTATCTAAAGATCCCAAGATTGTACTTAATTGAGCTAAGGAAATATACGCGTTTACTTTCCACAAGTGAAATATAATGGGCAACCAATGCACCAAATGGTGATTAGTTTCAAATGTAGACACATAAGGTCAGATTAATCATCCCTTCTCCCCTATAGTGAATAAAATATAGGGAATTTTGATTTGATTTGAGTTAATATTTACTAATTTTATTTTGACTGACTGAAACATAGACCATGTTCCTCTACTAACAGTAGACAGATATGTTGACCAGCTATTCCCTCAGCCCTGACGGTAGGAAAATGATAGCTACAGGACATGGACTGATTGCTCGCTTACCCTGACGGGTAGGTAGGTGACATATGACTCAATTGACTGTTATTTTACTTTTAATAAAAAGGTTTTATCCATTCTATTCCATAATAAGATCTGGGCCCATTACATATATTACTTAAACGGAAGTATCCCATTTTAAGTGAAATTTAAAATTTAGTTTCATAATTGATTCATAGTTCCCCTAAATTGGAATATCCCTCCCTGTAAACAGTTCACCATTTGACCTTAAATTGAGTTAATATAGGAACATCGCCCTCTCCAGTTTATTATTTTAGTTTCTTTTCATCAGGAGGTTGATCGAACTAAGTGATTAATCTCCCCCGAATCCAATTGATTGATGTGGTATTAGACGCTATCTGCTAGTAACCCCCCATTCCACCATCAAGGTGAGAAGCTCAAATTATAGGAAAGACAGAGTGTGATTTGTAGTTGTACTAATGTAGCATAGAAATGTTGCAAGCCAGCAACATAAAAAAAAAAAGCAAACATGGGACCCGGAAGGAAGCGGCATGAATGTCTCAGTCCAAAATCATCAACAACAAAGGTGGGAGAATATTTTATTTCATATGCACGCGCCTATCGTATCTCCAGAGACAGTTGTACACTCTGTTCCACCAAAGAGACATTGTTGCCGAATGTTACTGCAGCAACCAGCCAGCACAAGGGTTCCAGAGTTGGGGGGCCACTTGCCGAGAGACATTGAATTGGCCGTGCTGCACGGGGTAAAAAGGGGGCAGCCACACACAGCCGCCAGACTGCTATATGCCACCTGCTATGGAGAAAAGAACTGTTCCGGGTGCTGGGGAGTCACTCACAAAGACACTGACCACACTGCTCAAGGTCATGGGCCAGGGGTGCGATGCCCGCACCCCTCTGCCCAAGTTATAGGCCCAAAGCCATTTAAAATCAAATATTGGACCTGCCGCAGTTGTGTGTGGAATTACACACTAGCATAACAAATTGTAAATGAGGCGAGATTGCGTATGTATGGGCAACATTAGTACAGATACAATACTCACACCTTGTGTCATCCAACCCTCCAGCAAAGGAAAATGCCATATATAGAATATATATATTAAGTTAATTATTTTAATGAGGAAATCATATAGTAAAATAGTGGATTATGCAGAAAGCGGAAGTTTCTAAACAATACACCCCATTGAAGAGCTTATGTAATAGTGAGAAGACAACTAAATAAGTGGTGAAAAAGGCTAGTAATGTGTAATTAAAGTACCACAATCAAAAATATATATATATTTTCAAAAGGAATTGATGTAATTGTGTAAAAATATAGTGTAGAGTAATTGTTTGAACAGAGAATCATCCCCCTATCCCTCCCCGTTGAAAATACATTTATGGAACTGAGGGGGGGGGGTACGTTCAGCAAAATAAATATTAATTAAGTGATATTAAAAATACACGAGTTGTGTCAATGTAGTGTTTCACCAATCTCTTAATAAGTGCAAAATTATAGGTCAGTGATTACAGCATAAAAGTGCAGAAAACAATAAGCGAACATAGTTGAGGGGGACGCAGCTACAGCATAAGCAAACAGAAAAGTGAGATAACATAGAATAACAAATGTAAGTGCCATCAGATGACTTCAACATAACTCCAAAGTGTCCAATACTTAAGTGAAACGCCAAATTTAATAAGTGTAAATATTGAGAAAAAAGCAAATACTACGTTGGTCTACATTTACTTTGGGTAATGATTTCATATAATAGTCATTAACTGGAAACAATTGGAAAGGGCTATAGGCTCATTATGTCATACACTTATAGTGTAGTTGTCCTGTTTAGGCTATTTCAGTGAGAATTTGACATAAGTAATAAGTAACCACACCCAGAAGTCATATAAATATTAAATGGAGGAGTACAATTTTTGCATAACACTAGAATAAGACTAATAAATTAGAAAGAATTAAGGTATCTGGAGAGAGTAAAGCCCTGTCAGGTTCGTTCCGTCAACTGTGCCAACCATTTGTTTTGATTACATAAGTTTAATAGTAGTTTCGGTCCAGGGTGACAATTATTGTAACAACGTATTACACTGTGTAGCACGTAGTAAAAACCACTTCGACCAGTTTTGAGCGGTGTCACGCTCCAATGATTGACCAGGGGTTTAGGCTTGTCTGTTCGAAGTATGGTCCATTGACAGCTGTAACTGATTGGGGCGACATGGGGTCACAGGGCATGGGAACGAGGAACACTATGGTTAGGGTTGCAGCCAGCCAGCCAGGGAGGTTGCTTCATATATAGATATTGGAGCAAGGAAAAAAACAGAATGCAAGAAAACAAAATGGTAAAAAAAATATATATATAAATTATGCGTTCACTATTTTGGAGGGCCGGGACATAAGGCTGAACCTAAATTCTTATATAAAAAACAGTAAATGGCCATGTATGGACAATTTGGACAATGAGTGCGCCCCTCATTTCACATGGGTGTGATTTTTTAATTTTTTTAACCTTCGGAAATAGATAAAGTGAATTAGAAAGGACTAGCCCTGTAAAATTTAAATGTGGTGTGTTTTTGTTTAGGAGTCAGTTAGCAATTAGCACAGAGTACTTGTTGATATAAAGATTAATAATTTACTAAGTAAGCAACAAGAGGAGGCACAAAATAACGATCTCAAATTAATGTCCCACAAGTGTCAACGGACACATTAAGCAGATGGCCCGGGGGGTCGCTAATTGGGGCACCCTGGTCTACAGTCTCTGGCTTGTTTTAGAGAACTCTTCTCTAAGTTAATCAGTATAGTTTAAAATGAGGTCAGTCACCACATGCGAAGAGGACAATTATAAATGAATAAACGAAAATATTGAATAAATAAGTAGGTGCTTACGCACAATCGGTGAGGTTATGCTTCTGGGAGAAAGTTGACTTATAAGCAGACAGGAGGCAATTGGCCGGCTTCAAAAGGAATGGTATGCTTGTATTTTGTTAAGAGAAATGTGCTATAGTTCAATTGAGATTAAAATTATGAGTGAATAAAATTTCCCCATTGACATGAATGAAAAAATGCCAAATTTCAAAAGTAAGTGCCCGTTCTAGTTGTATGGTGGTACGGTGGAGTGAGTCAAACATGGTTTTGTATGTACAGGCGCCCTGACCGGGAGATTAGTGAGTGGTCCGGTGATACTGTTCTGGGAGCAGTGGGGAATCGCGTTTGTTTTCAACATGAATTGGTAGGCCTCAGGTGGGGTTGTCGTGTAGTTAGATCGATTGAGTCATAAGTAGCCTGATTAGGAGTCAATGAGGTAGTTTCCTAGAGATATCAAGAGATATGTGTTATTATAGTTAAACTCTGGCGGATCAATGTTATTTCTTTTCTATCTTTTATTGCAAGTTATTATGTACTGGCATTGGAATAGCAGAGTTTAAGTGAAAAAACATGTAGGTTATTGCATATCAAAAATGCTCTCGTAGCAATGGAGCTGAACCATTTTGGGGAAAATTCTGTACTATAATGTGGTGTCTGGAGTCTTGAATGTGTCATGTTGTCAATGAAATAGGGAGTCTTGGCTGGCTGCGTCCAGTCAGTACCGATCTAATGCTTTGACAAGGGTTTTCACTACAGTACAGTCGGAAGTTTGCTTTAGAGAGCTCATTTCTCTATGGTTTAATTAGATTAGTTGTGGGCTACTTATAATATACGACACCTGTGAACTTTGGGCACAAAGCCGTAGAGGTTACGGGGGAGGCTGAGGCAGGAGAGCAGCACCATAGACTTTCATACTATTAACAACGGGGAGTGTTTGTGTGGGGTATGAATGCACGTCGAACCATTAACGACCAAGGATGCGCAACTGGGGCGTAACAGGGAATGCCATGTTAACACGGCAGCAGGTAGAGCGGCTATTTTCGGGGAAGAAAATGTTCCCTCGGGGATCCAAAATACAGAGAATTAATTAATGAGAATAATTGCCTGAATACAAATACAAACAGTTGTTGACTACAACAAATACATTTAAGGGTCTGCAGCAGACCAAGCGGGAAAATTAGGGGGAAGCCGATTGGTATGGGGTGGGTCATTATAAAAACAAGGGGAAACTAAAATAAAAGCACAAAACACGGGGTCAATATAAATAAGTGACATTTACAAAATGACCAGTAAAAGGGTATATCAGCGAAAGACCAACTATAAAAATTAATATATAATATGGCACACAATAAAATAATGAACAAAATCAAGGGCCATTCTGGCCTACACTGGGCACTAGGAGGGACAGAGAGCATGCAGGAAGCTCAATTGGTTTTAAAGGTTTGGGTTGAGTCAAATAACCAATTCCCCCCAACAGATGAATTACTTGCCAAAATGTATAATCAAAAGTAACTAACAAATTTGCCCACAGGAAGTGTCCACGGACTAGGAGGGAGGTCTGAAAGACTTAAATGTCAAAAATATGTTTTAATGTGTCATACAAAATGTCACATGAAGGAGGGAGAGAGCATAACCCTAATAAATTCCCTAATAATTCTCCACAGGAGCAGGGACTTTTGGATGTCAATGTCTGAGTGTGTGTGAAGTGTAAAACATAACAGTCCCACAGGGCAACAGCACGGACGACACTCACATACAAGGTCGGTATGCAACACCAGACCCAGACTGTCCAAATGTTACTTAAGGGGACTACAGACCAAATTAAGACCCCCCCATGGACCACAAAGTGTCAAGTTCATATCCAGGAGGGACACCTGGTTGGGTTCAACAAGTCATTGGGTAGGATGACCAATCTGTTCCAAGGGGGCATCCTTGGAAGAAGGCCAAGTATAATGTCAATTGGCCTGGCACAGGAAGGTTCTGTTTTATTGATACTAAATGCATTCATATGTGATTCTGTGTAATGTCAATCAAACCGAAGTCGATTTAAATATGTGATTCTGGGTGTATGTCAATCAAACCGAAGTCGACTTAAATAACTAACTTACTAACATATGCAAAAAACCCAATCACCATAACTGTCTTGAATGATTATACTGCAGGCAAAAAGAATGTTGTGTGCTTCTGTTATCTCTGTTGTCCTTGTTGTGTGTCCCTCAACAAAAGGGTAAGTATGAAAACGCGCACAGTCACACCAGGAGTATAAATTCAAATATTCAAATATTAGACACACCAGGAGTTATAGAATATTATGTTTAGGGAAAAAGGAGATATACGGTCGAGGAAGGGGGAGGGGAACTTTTCTTTGAGTTTGTTTCCACACAGATGAATGGGAATCAGAGAGTATGCCATGCAGAGTTCATATACGCAAACACCAGGGGTGATTCCACAACAACTTCCACGTGGAAAGGCTTGCAGGCTTGCGGACCTGCGGGACGCTGCGGGACGAGGAGCGTTCCAGCATCAGAGCTTGCTATAGCTCTTCAACCTCGGAGCAGAGACGGACATCTCTCTGTTTCGAATGCGTGACGCGAGCCTAGTTTCTGGCAGGAAGGATAGAACATGCATCTCTCTGTTTCGAATGCGTGACGCGAGCCTGGTTTCGGGCTGGAAGATTAGAACAAACCCCCCATGTCTTTCCCCTCACAGGCGGGAACACTATGGCCTATACGTCGCGTTGTGACTCGCGATGATCATAACAATTGCACCCAACAGGAGGGACGGGCAAATAAATAAATAAAAACAATTGCCCATCCCACTTTTGCGCGTGAACACTGCCCCCCAAGGGCAACCAGGAGAACAATTTTTGATAACATGTTTTCTTTTCAGATTTCCCATTGGGCAATGCAAAAATGCCCATATTTGTTCACAAATGTCATTCATTGTGCAGGAAATGGACCAGAGCTAAATGGCAGGGACAAAATGAATTCCCTAGTGAAGGTTTCGCCTAGAAATAAGTGGTTTTACTGTGTCACAGTTTTTTCCACAGGTTTCCCTATTCACAGGTGTCCACTTGCACGAGGCTTCAACAATGATGACTGGCAATACTACAAGAAGTTTGACATGTACAATGTGATTCATGACTGAGTTGATTTTCATAAGTGACGCAATGTACTTCTATTCGTATGATTGAACTGATTATTAAGTGTCAACTTTTTTATTTTTCATCTTTTGGAATTCAATGTCTGCCCACCACTAACCCTTAAATACAGTCTACAGTCCCTAGATTGGTGTGCCCCTCGAACGTACGTATGATAACATTAGGTTAATTGGCTACTTCACACTTCGTGTGGTAAGTGATTATGCGGCGCGCCCTTCGAATGATATAACCTTAGTGGGGTAGGCAATTATCCCTGACCTGATTGGTGTGGTCAATGACAGGTCTTGACCAAGGGAGGCTGTTGGGATATTTCGCACCTCTTAAATAAGCACCATTACTTTAAGAGTGTGCAGGGGCTGTGCTCATGCAGCAAGGTCACGGAGTGACAAGAAAGATTTTCTATATAGTGTGGGGAAAAAGTGTGACACGTCAGAATTCTCCAGGGACGACACGCGTCGGCACTGTGCTTCGAGGGGCCCTTCGATCTGCGGACTGATATGATCGAATCTGATTCGTGATGTATACAGGTCGTATCTGCTTTCATATGTGTATTTGCTGTTCATATGTATATCACATTACCAGTCAATTTGAGATAATTATGGGCAATCAATAAATGCCAGATCGTGTGAATCCATGATTTTGAGTGTACAGCCTGTTTATTGGACTATTAGATAACCCTCTCACAGGATGGCGCAACACTACATAGTTCAACTGTATAGTAAGCAATCCCCAGCAAAATGAAATCGTTCAAATGAACACTATATGGGATTTGGGGTGCAACCTTTTTTTCATTGTTTACATATAGTCAATGAGCAGCAAGCAGGTGTACATCATGTAAACATTTTATTAGATAACTTCATTATAGCGGTTTTAGTTTTGAAATGATGACATGAAGGCTTGGAAAAGGGATTGTTCTTCTTTATAGGTGAACACAACTCTTCAGCAGTTCCTCTCACGTTTTGAAGGCTGAAAACGACATCCGTATTGTCTGTCCTCATGACTCCTGTAAATGAGAGAACAATCAACAATATATGGCCATCATCTATCCGACGTGAAGCCTGATTTATACTTTGTTGCATGCATGACGTTGGTGCACCGAAAATAACAGACCTACAAGCTCACAAAGTGTCAAATCCGCGATGCGCTGTGAGCTTGTAGACCTTCTATTTTCGGGACGTAACGATATGATAGAACATGGCTGCGTCTATGAACTGGAATCTTGATATGAAACAAATCTAGTACTACGACATTCTGAACAGTCTGAAATACACATACATAGCCTAGCTACTACCCTAACTTTATACATCTCTCACATTAAAGCAATCGATTGCTAGATTATGCAAGTTTACATAATGTTCATTGTTTACACTTTGCAGAAATACTATGGTTCACATGACGCTCGCTCGTATGACAGTCATGTTTCAGGGCTACATAAATACTTACTTGATCAAGTAAAAGATATCCAGGGCCAGGCCCCCTGCATGCTGAATGCTCGTTTCATCAGTGCTGGGGTTGCTCTTCTGTGTATTCCGGTTCAAATAAATATTGTCCATGGAGTCCGTGGATCAATATATCACTCTGCACTGCAAACGCCATGATAATAGTAAAGTAAAGTAATACAAACAATCGGAGTGAGGAATGCAGCGGTGGGGGTGGCTGGGGTTGTAGGTGGAACGGAGTAGAGACTAGGGACACCCCTCGGGGCTGTCTTCAGGTGTAGGTGTAGCCGCGTGTAGGTGACGCGCATACTCTAGGGTGACGCGAGGTTAGACTGTTGTAGTCCGGAGGGGAGGGGCCACCGTGTTTGTGACGTACATAACATGAAGAACTAACCAGGATATCTGAAAACAGAGATTGCACACAGAAAAACCCAGGGAAAGTGTTTCTAGTGCCCTAAACATCATTAAAATAAGATCAGGTTGTGTCAGGGGTGAAGTGGCCCTTTAAATAACTCTTTGAACTACTGACCTTTGTTGACCCAGTGACTGAATGCACTCTCAAATGAACGGGGGATTTGCAATGCGCATTCTCTTTTCTTGTTTTAATCTTCACACCTATCGGAATGGAGCCTTTGAACACCTACCTCGAACCCCTTTGATATTTTTCCTCCAGTCCAAAACACTGAGGAAAGCCAATTTGATGCATTCTTTGTAATGACTGGATGTGGGCCATCATGCACGCGGCTCCTTTCATTTCCATGCCTCAAAGACTCCACAATGTTGGCTTGGCGGGGGAGCGACCGGCCTCCTGGAGCAGCGAGCATGATGGGGCTTTGATCACTTGGAGAAACAGAGAATAGAGGAGACATAGAGAGGGAGGCACACTCCCATTGGATTCCCTGCACATCAGAAAGACATGAGCTCTCCGAGTCTGAATATGTGCATACTCGGGTGGAGAAAAGGACAAAAATAAGTACCACAGGGAACTGAGGGAGAGCCGGAAACCTGAGGAATTTACCCAAACTGTGTATTTTATTTTATTACCTTTTTACCACCTTTCTTCCCAATTTAGTAAATTGTTTCAATTATTTAGAGTGTCCGCCCTGAGATGGAGAGGTCAGGGTTTGGTTACCCGTCCGGGTCATACCAAAAGACTCCCTGCTTGGCACTCAGCATCAAGCTCCGAGGGCCTCGTGAGCCTCAAGGCCTTGCTACCAGCGTACATGCCCTGTTTCCAAGTTACAACTACACCCCAGATCTTTATTCTGGGGGAACAGGGGGAACTTTGTGTTGCGAAGCGTTAATTGTGAGCTCATTTGCACATTTTGTAGCCTATAGATAAGAAAAAGATCGCACCAAGGTCAGTGCAACTCCGGCATTAGTATAGACTAAACTCACTAGAGCGTCTATGTGGTGAAAAAAGTAGTACTTTTTCTTTCCTTAGATGTATGCCCTACTTTCATCATACAATAATGTCACAAAGTGGTAGTGAAAACAGCAGATAGCTATTTTCACCATTTTAAAATGTATTTTTTAAATAGCCTAATAATATAAACAAAAAAGGAGATGTTTTGGACATACAAGATGTATACAAAACACCATTCCACAGATGGTTTCAGAGTTAGACAGAGTTAGAAACATATGGGACACAAACCACCGTGTGAAGCTATCCTATCTTCTGAGCAGCTGTTCTGAGGAAGCGTGCAAAGTGCAACCACATTGCAGGGGTCTCATTACAGCGTGAACACAGCCTACTACTTTAAACTGCAGGGTGAGGCCTTGGTATAGCTGCAAGACGCTCTTGATGTATATGTTGACATGGACAAGGAAGGGGCAAGGCTCTTTGAGTGCACACTGTCTCTGCCGCAGTGATAAAAAAAACTCCTTGAAATCACTGGAGCTGACTGACTGACTGACTGGCTGGCTGTCAGTGAGTTAATGAGTTAATATAGCATCAAAACCAGTGTTACCGTTTGAAATTTCTAAATAAATCTTGAAAATCAAATTAAATACACAAATCCTGCATACCAATTTGGTGGTCCTTGACATGAAAATGTCAAAGACCACCAAGGATCCACTGATCAACAAGCAACTACACTTTGGTAGCCCCGCCTCCCCCGCAACAGCCGGAACTTTAGTACTAGATGGCAACTCAGTTAGTCAGTCAGTCAGTCAGTCAGTCAGTACACAGTTTCAAAGGGAGTCTTCTTGCTCTTAGAGTTGAGTTGAGCAGGAATCAAAGGAACTGCCCCTTTGATACGAGTGGGTTCATAAGGGCCATGAGTCAGCATGATGCCTCATCATAAGTTCGCTCAAAGCAGCACATTCAAAGCAGTGTGGGCATGAATGGTAGGGCGGGGAAGGGGAGTCGACACACAAGACCGACCGACAGACATCATATGATGAAAGTACTGTGCGCATTACAGGGGCCCCCGTCTCTGCAGTTCCTTGTGGGTTCACCTTGAGCTTGGGCCAGATTTATAGCAGCCATTTTAAGATTTATTAGGCAAAGGGGGAGACAATGGCATCATTTTATACCGTTTGTCTTCGGATCACTGAAGTATGTCCTCAGATTGAACTTTGGACAACCCCCCTTGTACGGAACAGTTAGCTTAGCTGATGTCCTGACACGTGCCTAAAGTAAAATATATAAATTATATTTCTTAAAAAAACTTTTATGGGTTGACTTTGATCCCCATTCAGCGAACATAGACGATCTACAAGCTGACAGTGCATGACAACACAATGCATTGTGAGCTTGTAGATTGTTTATTTCCAGAGATTTGGTTTAGAGTGAAAAAGGAGCAGAATATAGCACCCCACTCAACTACGGATACAGGGTTTAGGGCAGGAAGTGAAGCCAAGCACCCCCTAGGCCTTAAGCTGAGACTGAGATGAAGCATGCAAACCTAGAAAAAAAATCCTATCACACTTCGATTTGGCAGAACCCCTGTAGCGACTCTGAGGGCCCCTAGGGCAGTGGTTCTCAAACGTTTTCATGTCAAGGACCCCCAAATCGACATTGATTAGTCCGCAGATCCCCATTTGAAGAGATACGGCAGGGCATTCGCCGTCTCTCGATTTTCAACCATTTTCATTTCAATGACCCCCAGTTTGACATGCATTAGGCTACGGACTGAATGGCATTTCTATCTCTGCACAACCAACTTATATCATAAAATCACTGTTAATTCAACTGTACAAATGTGTACGCTCTCTGAGTTTAGTTCCTATACCATCTATCATTTAGCTGGGGACCCCCTGGAACTCCCTCAAGCAAGAGCCCCTTGGGATCCCCGGACCCCACTTTGAGAACCACTGAAAATAGGGGTTGGCAACTTTTTTTACTTGCCACGGGCAGTCAGGTAACTGTTACTGTCTACCCATGGCATTGTACCAACTGGTGCACGCAGGTTTTGGGTCATAAGATTCTTCTTATGTTCCACTTTATGACTCTTTTTGTGTTGTTGAAAAAGAATAACCTGGAATATCCACTTCACTACTAATGGAGGACAGATGAGAGATAGATACAGCATTATATGACTGATGGGGAATTTCTATGCCTTTTTACCCACCATAATATCTCCATCTGTTGGAAATATGAGACATGCGTAAATGCAAGATTTTGAGACCTGTGACCTGTAGTTTTATGATGAATTGTGTAAACTGCTTTAGGATTTTCATCTGCACAGTAAAATGTGGAGTATAAATGAAAGGGGTTCCCATCGTAGTTTTTACTTAAGTAAAAATATCAATAACATCATGTAAATAATATGTAGAACCCTGATGGTGTACTGTACACTGTACACTCTCAGAGTTAAATAACACTATATAACACCTTACCCCTAAATTTATTTGCCATTTTTAAAATAGTTAAAATAGCCGATCTACAAGCTCACAACGTGTAGATCAGCTAATTGAACAATTGGCCTAAAGTAACAAAGTACATTTCCTCAAGTTAAGTACTGCACTTAAGTTTTAAGTACAACTTATG
Organism: Protomyctophum bolini; assembly: GCF_963924005.1. Classification (NCBI taxonomy): domain Eukaryota; kingdom Metazoa; phylum Chordata; class Actinopteri; order Myctophiformes; family Myctophidae; genus Protomyctophum; species Protomyctophum bolini. The sequence goes on along the minus strand of NC_137877.1, from coordinate 22,705,846 downwards.
CTTCTGCATAATGAGCAGTACCACTTTTCCATTTGGAACTTTAAGTAATGTTGATGCCAATATCTTTTGTACTTCTGAATACCCGGCTTTTACATGTAACAGAGTATTTCTACATTGTGATATTGATAGCCTACTATTATTCAAGCACAAAAATGTGAGTACTTCTTCCACCACTGGGTGCTTGTAACAGCATCCTGATGCTGCGCTGCCTGGCATTCACTACAAAGAACTACAAAGTCTGACATCTGGTTGAGCTTGTTCTGCATGCAGGTGTATGGATGGAGTGATGCTTCTCACATGTGCAGGGGTCAACTCCATGTTGGCAATAACATTACCAGAAACACATGAGTATAGCCCTGAATGACCATAACAGGTCTGTAACTGAGAGTGTACAAATGGAACCATTCCATTCGAACACTGAGAGTTAAGGGAGTCTTTGCAAATAAAACATTTGAGAACCACTAGTACTACTTTAAATGCTTAGTATGAGGTATAAAGCAGCCTTGTGTTCATACAACAGAAAGATTGGGTATTGGGTAAGACTGACGGTATGTATCTTTCAGGACCTTTCACTGCTTCGTCTCAACCATTACTCTATGGCTCTGGTCTCAGCCACCGTGGTGTATTTTTTGACATTCCTTTTTTCTCTAAAGTTGAATGTTGCCACCACTGTTGGAGCAGCCATAAACTACAGATGTTCATCCCGATGTTCTGGGCACCTTTGTAAAGTTAGTGTTAATAGAAAAGCAGGTAAAAGAGTAACGTTTGAGCAGACTACAACATCAGTCACTCTACCATTCAATGTAGGCCTAGTAGAAGATCTGCGCGTTTACACCGCAAATATGTTGTCTCCGCCTACAGGAAATACGTTTGCTGCGACCATGAGACCCGTTTCTGAATTTGTCTAAAACGGCCTGTGTCAGTTTCAGTGCAGTAGTTTAGGTAGGAACCAAAATTCTATAAGGCGGAACTATTGTATTAAGTCGTTTGTTTTTTGTTTTGTTTTGTTGAGTCGTTTATTTGCGGTGCGCAGATACGTCAGCCAATGAGAAAACCAGTTGGACTAGCTTCCACATTGATTATCTTGCTATTGCATAGCAGCTGGTAAAAAGGTTTGTAATTGGTGCGAGCTATCCCAAATCCCATGGACACCTCAAACCATCACCCATATTCATGTCATTGTGTTTGTGGAAACACCCCGCGTACTGTGGGATCTTTTGGCCATATAAGTGTGCCTTAACAGAAGGTTGGGAAACACTGTCTGCATTTCAAGGCTTCATAGACTCAGCCACTACGATACACAGTAGCATCTCTCTGCAGTGCTTTGTGTGTTCAATAATAGATACGTAGCCTGATGTCTCTTGTTTTTATAGCCAGACGCGGTTCATCCTCCGGGCTTCACAGTTCAGGGAAGCGCGTTGCGCCTGTCACTCATGTTCAACAAAGACGTCTGCCACGGTCTGGAGCCTCAGGGACCGCAGAGCCCACTGTGTCTGTGTTGAAACTTTAGCTTCTGTGTGCGCGCGTGTCTGTGTGTCACACAGACACCATGTGACACTGGGTTACACCCACCCTGTGACCGCTATTCCATAACGTCTCCATATTTATTTTTTGTGTTGATCATACTACTTGTCCTTGATCATACTATACAGCGTCACACAAAAGCATCAAAGATAGCAGATCCACAAGCTTGAAGCAGCTCGAAGCAGTGCGAAGCGACACACTTTGAGCTTGTAGATCTGCTATCTTTTTACGCCTTTAAAGTAACATATTTGGATATATGAGGTTTCCACACAGCTTACACATTGATGACCTTTGATTAGGGACGGTCCACATTTCCTGTTGCCTATTGGCCTATTTTGTGCCAGGGAGCGACTCCATAAGGGACGATTTGTTCTTTGAAATTTGTAATAGCCAGAATGTGTTTTAAACAGTTTTTTTTAGCTGGAACCCCTTTAAGAACCACTGGGGGTCCCGAACTCCAGTTTGAGAATCACTGCTGCTGTAGTCCGTAGTGGAAAAAGTACTCACATTTGTTACTTGAGTAAAAGTGTAGGATATAAGGTGCTGCCTATTGGGCCTGGCTCTTTAGACTGTAACGTATACGCCTTGTTATCGTATACCCCTCGTTACTTTTGTAGCCATTGCTACAAAAGTATCAATACTACAATGTAGAAAAAGTAAAAGTACGGTATTTAAAATGTGCTTACGTTAAAGTACAAAACTACTGGCTCAATTCACAAGTTTCCAAATGTATAAAATCCTTTGAAAGCGTCACGTGGTGTGGCAACACATTGTGAGCTTGTAGATCTGCTATTTTCAAATGGCCGGAATGTATATAGGGCTGAAGTGGGTAATGTATGCTTTGGAATAATAATCTAAATCTAAAAAAGTAACAAAAGTTTTCAAATAATTATAGTGGAGTAAAAAGTACAATATTTGCCTCTGAGATGTAGAGCAGTAGAAGTAAAAAGTATAGAACATTGAAAATACAGTACACTCTGAGTATATGTCAATTATGATGCAATACATTGATCCTCCAACACTTATAAGCACAGAATGCTTATATAATACAGCAGGGGTTGTCAACATTTGTCAGCCCAGGGACCCCCTAGCTGAGAGAGAGATGAAGCAGCGATTATAATGCTTAATAGAAACTGGTAGATGAAAACCGACCTGGCTGAGATACTATGGTGTCTACACTCCTCTCCACTCCACTCCACCACAGTGCTGCAGACATCCTCCTCTGCATGGCAACCGGCTTGTGGTGCTGCTGACACAGTTAATTGTGATTGGTTGGAGCTACTGTACAGTTACTGTACATGCCTCTGAAACTGCACACAGCGAAAACTAAAACTCCATAACACAGCAGCACAGTTGCACAGCCGCGACACTGCCAGAGGCCATCACACCGAGGGAGCAGGGGAGTGCATGGTGACTAATCATGACATGATTCTGTTTTTGCATTGTCTTTGCGTATACGTACAGGATGGCAGCCAGCGCATCAAGCCATCAATCTCAAAAGAATGTCGACTCGTCACTTCTGCAGGCGTGAGTGTGAGTGGGCTCAAATTCCTGACACAAAAAAGCATTTTGGCATCTATTGCAACTAAAGAATATTTATACCTAAGGTCATGCAACAAAGGCACTCGTCAAGCATGATTTACGCTTGGTTGCGCACCCAGAAATTGGAGATCTACAAGCTCACAATGCCTTGTAAGGTCCAGGCTATTTTCTGTGTGCACACACAACTAGTATAAACCAGGCGTCACTGTCATTGATGTTTTAAGAGGAGCATACATTACATACATGTAGAGGAGCATAACGCCGCAGGGCTGAGTGATGGACGTGTGACCTTCACAGCTACAGTGGATATAGCTCTGAGCTGCATGCTTTTAGCACTATAGCATATTCATTCATGTTAATGGGACTATATAGATGTCAAGTGTTCAATACAATAGTGGGCCATAATCATATAGGGTAGATGTCAATAAAGTTTCAACTGTAGTGGCGCTAATGGTCTGGTTAAGGCGGGTATACCTGCATGTCTCTTAATTACTTTTAAGGATTAAAATGAAGAAATATATAAAGTAGCAGATCTACAAGCTCAAAATGCATTGCTTCGCGTTGCGTTTTCACCTTGTGGATCTGCTGCTTTTAGTGATTTTAACAGAATATGGAAGATAAGATGTACTGTAGAACCCTCTTCTCTCCATATTTTATGTTTTTGTGGGGTTTTTTTCATGGCCTTCATCAAAAGTATTTTTGCTATTGTTGAATTAGAATCCTGAAAAAGTCAGAGTTTGACATAATGAGGTTTCCACCCGACAGAAACGATAAGTTTGTTTCCAAAGACATCCATGGTCCAGCATTCCGATGATGGCACAATTCCCATTCATTGGGGTACACTGTAGCTAACACCATTAAGTTACTGGGGGTATGATAAAAAAAAAGCAATTTGTTTTGCCCCTAGATTTACACTAAACATTTTACTGTGCTGTTTGATGAAGGGAAAATTACATCTCGTAAATTTTGAGAAGGCTGCAGGTGCAGCTAATAAAGCTCAAAGGGGCTGGCTGGCTGGCTGGCTGGCGGGAAGGTAAACTGGGTGAGTGGACACAAGCATAACCTTAAGTCTGGAATATTTCCACCCACTTCCACTTTACGAGGACGGCAGACTTTGATGCGGGCATCTTACAAGCCGTGATCACAGAAGCCAGGAAACATCTAAGTAGCAGAAATACATCCCACGAGGTCGGTCGGTCGACATAAACACACCATAGCCCCTCTCTCTCTCTCTCTCTCTCTTTTTCCTACTATACGGGGAGAGTGAATGTGGTCAGACAGAGTAGCTCTGTACCTTAACGCTCTAGTGAACACTGAACGCTTGATGCTCCTCCGTCCCCGTCCCCCGTCCCCCCCGAGGACGATGACATGTGGGTTGTAGTATAGTAGTAGTAGGGCAGCGTACCGCTCTGGATCTCAACCCGCAACCTGTGTGGGCCGGCCTGGGGTCCACTGGTGGGCCAGCCCGGGGTCTACTGGTGGGCCGTGAGGATACGGCAGCTGGACCAGTGGTTCAAAGTAACCAAGTACTGTACTTAAGTAAAATGAATGAGGTTTGATTGAGCTTGTACTTCACTTGAGTATTTACAATTTACAATACTTTTACACTCCACCACATCTCGGATCCAAATATTGTACTTTACTCCACTACATTTATGTGATTTTTTGTTGTTGCTATAGTTACTTAAAATACATTAAACACTTTGAAAATAGCTGATCTACAAGCTCACAATGCGACGATGCAACTTGAAATAGGACATTCTGCATTGTGAGTAGCCTACTTTTACTTTTGGTCATTGTGTAACTTTTGCAAAGTGCATGTGAAAACCGAAAACTACTGATTTAAAAGGCAATTGACAGCCAAAAGGCTGCCATGTGACGTGATCAGATGCAGGGTGGGCAGCACCAACACTTGTTTTCATGTTATGTGACGTCACAGACTTTATTTCTGCGTGGACCCCAGGAAGAGTGGTTGTTGCTAAGGTATAGGGATCCAAATAGAAAATAAACAATAAACAGACCTTCAGCATTTTTAAATGGGCCCTGAAATCCAGAAAACATACCTCCATTGTTGGAGTATGATGAAGCTCCTGTTGACTCCCCCCCCCCCCCCAACTGGAGCAGAGATCGCATTACCATTGATTTAATCATACATTCAAGGGAGACCCCCCGATGCACAGCAGAGATCCATGCCTTGATTGTCTATATGGGCTGTGTGGCATGTTCTTCTGGACAAAGCCATCATAGAAATGGATGTGCTCTACATCAGTGGTTCTCAAATGGTTTTATGTCAAGGAGCCCCAAATTGATATGTAGGCTATAAGATTTATGTTCAATACATTGATATATATTTTTTCTTTTTTCCCTCCCAAAAATAGCAGATGTAGATTTGTAGATCTGCAATTTATTTTTTAATAGCCAACATACTAAGGGACTAAGGATTAAAACGATTGTGATGCTAGGGCAACTAGTTTTGCTGGTCACCCCTGGGACCCGCCAGGGTTCCCGGACCTCACTTTGAGAACCAATGGTCGCCCCTAGACCATACTATCAATTATTGACAGATAAGAAAATAAGTCGATCCTTATGGTCTATTTAAAATGTTTCCCTGATCACAACACATTGTGATGCGAAGCGTCAGGACTGCATGATTACAGATACTGATGTCATAAAAATAATAATAATGACAGATAATTTGGTATGGATCATAAATTAATATATGAATCTGGCTCCTCTAATACGAAGGTAATGACTCTAATGAGATACACACTGGCCCAAGGGACTGGGATTGAGTTCAGGGGGCAGAAATCTGTATCACTCATAGACGTTGACACGGTTTCTAGGCAAGCTTTGACACGCTTCACCTTCAAACAGGAGCCATATAGTCTCGTCTCTTCCACTCGGCTAGTCGATGAGATTTGCAGATGTTACAGAGGTCAGTTGCAAGAAACCCCCACCGGCTGGACCCGTGCGGTAACCAGATCCAGCCACTGTAATCAACTGCAGCACATCATCATCCACTCACATGCTCATTGTCTGGTGCTTCAAGGGCAAAGGTCAGCTAAGCCACAAGAAAGAAGAATACATAAGAGTATAGATGAATAGAGACGGCACCCAGAGGAAACCTGAGGCGAAATGGACATAGTGGCCGAATCTGGTATTGCAGCGCTGGGTCAAACTCATGAACGCGCTGGTCCGTTGACTATCATTGTGCACGTTCACGATGACACGTGAACGGTGTTTCATACGTGAACGCGTGCAATGACAGTCAACGGCCAGCGCGTTCATGAGTATGGGGCAAATCCATCCCAGAATGCACTCTGTTCCTGAATGAAATCCCCTCATGCGCTTTTGAGCAACTTAATGCAAGTGAATGGGAGGAGATATCCAGTGCCGTCTCTATTCGTATATACTCTAAGGAAGAATCTTGTGGCAGTGTTGTAAAGTAAAGTACATGTACTTACTGTACTTACTACTACTTTTACTTCCACTCCACTACATTTCATTATTACAAAACACACACTAACCTTCAGCACTATATATAACACTTTATATTTGTACTCCACCACTGCCTTGTGGACATATAGAAGCAACCTTTCCTGATGCAGTCTCATATGGCCATCATCATTTCATGTCCTTTTATGATACATCTTACATCCTCTGTATTCTTATTCGGTGTGGGCAAACATACTATAGAGGCAAAAACAGACGATATACAAGCTAGATTGGCTATATTTTCTGTGGTGAGATTTGGTGTGAAGGGACAAAAAGAGGGGACCAATATAGACCCCTTTGGGTCCCCGGTTAATGACGTATATACTGTAGTGTTGATGATAAATTTGTGTTTGCATAACCGCATGCTCAAAATCATTGATCCGTGCTGTGGGAATCCTTATTTTTAATTGCATGAGTGGGATCCGTGTGCCAATCCTTATTTTTAATTACATGAATGGACTCAAATGCTGTACGCTATAAAACTATAGCTGGCATATAGCCTATAGTGCAAATCTGTAAGACCATAACCCTGTGATGTGCTAAATGCACACGTGAAATGGCATATAATTAAACACATTTAATCCGTCAAAGCCTCTCACTGTAATCCAATTGCTTTGCTAAGAGCACTCTGCTGAATCATATTGATAATCAATGTCATCCGGATGTCCATGGGTTCATCTCTGGTTTTACCATTGACGTATTGAGCCATGGCAGAAACATTGTCACCTCTGCTCTATACAGCAGTGGTTCCCAAACTGTGGGTTGGGAACCATGCTTGGGTCACGGACCAGCTTTTAAGAAAAGGCAATGAGTTAATTCTGTGGTTCTCAACTTTCTCTGGATTAGAGCCCACTTGAAAATCTTGAAGGCCACGTGCATTTTCAGAGCATGTTTATGTCAATGGTCAATCAATCGACAATTGACACTTCGACATGTAGACAGGAGCCGGGATTCGAACCGCCGACCCATGGATCATTGGAGACCTGCTCTACCTCCTGAGCCACAGTCGCCACTTATGTATAATATACTATATTTTAAGTCCAATTATTCAGTATCACAATGAAAACAATTTTTTAAGGGTTTAAAGTAAAAAACATTAATGTTACTGGTTGTTGGTCGCTAACGGAACTCGCCGTCTCTCGTTATATTATCATTACAATTGTAAAAAGTATTTTTGTCGATATCCTCAAGTGGTCCCCGGCAACGCAGGTTGGGAATCACAGAGATTCATTATCTCCACTCTACGGTCTCCAGTTACAGCATGAACAAAGGCCTCATGGTTTCTCACGTTCCCAAACATGGCAACAATGACACAAATATAGTAGAACTATTCAGATCAGTGGAGCTGCACAGGCTCAAACTGGGTCAATGGTGTCACAGCCAGGTGCCTTCGGCCCCTGAAGCACTTAGCCTTATTTTATTCTATGTCAGTGTCTCGCCCCAAAAATCTACAAGCTACAAACATCACAATGTGATGCGACATCTTGTGAAACAGCTTATAAATAGTGCTGTGGTGTTTTTTAAATAATCTTTTGCTTGACGGTTATACTATATGCCCCACATAGGCAGGTTGGAAGGGGTTAAACAATAAAGGTCAACATATGGAGTAACCTAAACCATGCAGCATCCAAACAGCACTGTAACTAAAGCCTTCATCATGCGTCACTATAGTGGAAGAACACACACAGTGCTTGAGACCAGAATACACCTCTTAAACCGGTTCCCGGTCAACAATACACATGCATTATATTGGGAAAACACATACTCATGAATAAATAGGTCGAGTACAAACGATTACCCAATAATAAACTTCCAGAAGAGCTTCACACTTCACAGTGTAATTAACATTGAAGATATGCACGTAATGTTTGTCATTTGTCACTGTACTTCTCCAAAGTGACCACAGCCACAATCCATAGAACAAACATGAGAGTTCTCATTCTACTACTCTACCACAAACATGTGGAATGCCCCGACACCATCCCTTAAAAAAATGTGGATCACTGGCTTCTTTCAAACTAGGCCTGAAAATCCCATATCAGGAGACCCATGGGGAGGTAAACTCAAATGGTCCCATCAAAAGGAGGTGACATTCACTGAGAGTGAAACACTAGCCCATACCAGCCAAACTATATGCAGACGTTTTGGTTATGCTCTCGGTATGCATACTAGTTTAAGAACGCTGATGATTTCATCCTGTTGGTGTGGTGTGTGTGTGTGTGTGTGTGTGTGTGTGTGTGTGTGTGGCATGCACAACCGGCTGAATGGCATTGGTACGACGTTATAGTTCAACCATTACTAACCCTAACCCTATCTCTAACCCTAACATAAACATAACCGCCAGCACGGAGCAGTGGATGTTCGCCAACCTTAATGCAGTCACCGACACCAACCTTAACGCACGGTCGCCAACCTTAACGTATGTTCGCCAACCTTAATCCGGACGCCAAACGTAACGAATGTCAATCAAATCAATCAATCACTCAAGACAGATGCCTGGGGCATGTGTTGGGTAGTAAGATGGTACCTACAGGTGTTGAGTAAGACAGGTACCAACCTGAGGTATACTTATGTTTTGGTGAAGACATGTGCCTGCCTGCATGATAGTCTTCAAGACACAATAAACTGGTCGCACACACTTGTGCCAATGTAGGCGGGGCTAGTATGGACCCCTGGGGGACTCCGGTCAAGAGTATATAGGGCTTTTTAGTGGTAAAAATTGAATGCATGATTCAGTTAACGTGCAGTGAGGGCCTGCTGCCAAGCAGTGGAGCAGTTGAGTCACAAATTACGATACAGGCATTATGCTAATGAGCTTGAGATTGAGCTGTGTGCAAAGGAATGGGGAACATCCTGAATAAATTGCTGCTATTTGTTTCAAAAAAGCTGCACACACAAGCTATACCCTTGCCTATATTGTTGGTGTCGGGCAGAAACCTGTTTTTTGTTAAGGCCCTAGTGCCTACTGTACTTCATACTGCCTACTCAAGTATGAAGCTGAAGTATGATCAAGTACAGTAGGCCCTACTGTACTTGATCATACTTCAGCATCCCATAAAGGCATCAAGCCAGATCTGATACTTTTGCCATTCTGAATTTGAATCCTGAAAAGTAAGTTTTGGACATACAGTATGAGGTTTCCAATGGACAGAGTGATATCTATTACTAGCAGCAAATGAACACATATTGTGGTGTTGTAGTTTATTTTCTTTTTTTTTACCAAACTGCAATGTGACATGGCTCTTTTTTACACATTTCTTTACCCCCCTCAATTGAACATACATTTCTTAAGTTTTGGTTGTTCTTATGACACTTGCTTTGGTCATGTAAAAACTTGTTTGAATTTAAATGTGTTCACGACTTCACGTGTCAGTCAAGGGTGCTACATGCTCCCTTTAGGGGTAAACAAACTGCAGTTCTCCCTGGGTACAAAAAGTACAGTCTGCAAACGAAAACAGTGTGTTTCGCACGTGTGTGCAAGTGTATCCAAGCATGCCATCACATGATGGTCCCCCTTTTCTGTATTTTCTCCCTTAAATTGGGATGTGTAACACTGGTTTCTTTCAAAAATAGAATTAATCTATCAGGTAAATGGGCCAGGTAAATGTATTTTCCCATCTCCTCCTACAGTATTGTGTTATTGTTGTTTACATTTGTTATGCTACGTTGATTAATTCAATTGAATACTGTAGGACCACAATGGAAACAACTCAAACAAGTCCCCATTTTTGTGTTATCCATTTTAGCCTTACTGTATGTCGTACGTGCCGTTTACATTTCTGACAAATACAAGTATCCAATCTGACTAGTAGAGTATTAAATTAATATGTGTCTCTTATACATGAACCTTCAATGTCCCTATCCTGGGGTGCCAACATTGTATTGAAAATACATACATATTGTGAGCTTGTAGATCTGCTATTTTCACCAAAGAGGGAAGAAAGATCAGACCAGGTATGCAGAGATTATTCGTTTACTATAGAATAGAGGTTTTAATGGTTAATAGGGACCTTCCTGACGTTACTCGCACGGAAATCACAAATCTAGTGGGAGAGAGATAAAAATAATCTATTGAATATTAAACAGTATAGAGGCGATGGGAGGTAGCTGCTGTAGTATACGGCACTGTTTACCAATCACTGCGTCGCAACACATTTATGGGACATATTTTTATGGGTCACAACACACGTAAACATCCATATATTTTCTGTTTCCTACATTTAGTTTGTAATTATTTCTAAATATTTCATGAATTATCAACAAACACAATGATTTTTCATGAGGACATTTATATTTTATTTTACAATTCCACAAATTAGAAAACAAATGTTTAAGAAGTAGTGAGAATAGGAGATCTGCAAGCTCTCCAAGTGGTGCAGAAGCGATCCGGGGGCCTATTTTGACTATTTTCACTATTTTGGGTCCCAGGAACACAGGACATAATCATAACATTTCTCTTTTGGGTCTCGACTCGAGCTAACATGTTTTTGGAACCACTGGTGTGTGTACTATACAGTGAGGGCGGTGTATTGTTATGCTAATGGTAGAGCATGGGATTGCATTATAGAAGGGGTCAGATAGCTCATTAGAAATGGGGGAGTGGGGGGGGGCTCCTACTGTGTCCATTGCCACGGAGACAGACTCTCACAACTCCCAGGGGGGGGGGGCAGTGAGTGAATGGACAGAGGCTTGTGGGAAACTCGATCGCCTAGGACCAGTCACAGACCTTTATACAGTTACACCCACGACAATGAGATTACTGAACCCAACAGGCGAAAGGAAACCTGGGCCCCGCTTGCTTTGGTTTCGGGCAGAGGTGGAAAGACACACTTAGATTTATGGACTTAAATAAAAGTAGCAGCAGCATGGTGTACTGTAAAACATAATAATTATTTGTTTACAAGTAAAACATTGTGCATTCAAAATGACTTACTTAAAGTACAAAAGTATGTACTAAAAGCACTCAAATTAATATATGGTATATCATGTTATTGGACTATACTGATCATTGACCACATAAGCCCTATTTTGTACGATTCGAAAATAGATGTGTTGTGCGTTTTTTTTCAAAATATGTTTTAGTAATAATTTGATTCATTATTAATCTAATTAGTAACTACCGTTAGTAACGAATGCTTTCATATGTAGTAAAAAAAGTACAACATTTGCCTTTGAAATGTAGTGGAGCAGAAGTTAGCCTATACCAAGAAATGGACATAAAGATTTTACTCAAATACAAGCTTAAACAAATGTACTGTACCTAGTTATTTGCACCACTGGTTTCGGGCATTGTAAGTTTATCACAATCATATCACACATCACAGGCTTTCATTTAGTTTCCTCAAAGCCTTGAGTGTGTGTGTGTGTGTGTGTGTGTGTGTGTGTGTGTGTGTGTGTGTGTGTGTGTGTGTGCACGCGCGTGTGCGTGCGTGCATGTGTGCGGACACGTCACACGAGGTAGGCAAAGCAAACACACAACTTCACGTGTTTTGGTATCAGAAACGCATGAGAGCTCTCAGAGTCAATGTCAAAGGTAATGCCTTCAGCTCCCGCCATGCAGCACACAGGGGCAGGTACATACAGTAGTGCAGTAGTGTATGAGCTTTTGTTGTTTGCACACCTGGAAATCCTGTTCGTTCACAGATAAACATGTACGTGCATGCCGCGATCATGCAGTGGCTTAGAGCGAGGGAAGACCACCGGCCTAGTGGGGATTTTGCTCTCGTTCAACTCTGCCCGCGCCCTTTAGCCCTCGAGACCTGCGGAAGCATTGCTTAAAATCATCCGCTGCCGATTTGTTTACAAGGATAAATACCATATAATAGGGGGGGGTGGGGGGGGGGGACAAAGATGTGTGATATCTTTGCAGAGTGATATGTGCTTTTGCGAATCACCACTTGTCTTAATTTCAGTCGATTGTGTCTGTGCTACAGGTTTCTGCAGTCTTGGTTTACTGGGGTTGGCGAACTGAGCGTCTGGGGCGGCAGGGCCAAACAACTTACAAACAACGCATTTGGCCAATTTCAGCTTGTATGGATGAGTCTCCAACAACGAGTTTCAAGCATTCAACACTGTCTGCAACTCACCGACTTCACAGCGTGGCCATAAAACATTCAACAAGGAAGTGGATGTATGTCTTTTAATGCATCTTCCCGACCAATCCCAGTATGCTGACATTTTATGAAGCGTCTATAACCTTTAGTTTTTCCAGGGATATGAGACTCTGTCCACGACACATTCTTTGAAGCATTGACGTCACTTCCGCCGAGCAACAACAAGCATAAATCGGCCGTTAAGAACTCACTCAGAGCAGCCAGAAAGGCTACCAGTAGCTTTTGAGACACAGTAAGACTAACTCATGCTCCGTCGCACAACTTCATTACACGCAGGAAATAGCAGCCCTACAAGCTCACAATGTGTCGCATCTGTGACGCGTTGTGAGCTTGCAGGGCTGCTATTTTCAACGTGCGACACCACCGCACGACAAAGTATGGATAGGATATTTTACGCCAAGCCAAAGCAATGGGATTTCCAGGCCTCCAGCTGCTGTGCTGTGTCCCCCAGGAGACTGGAATGAAATCAAACACGACTGCCAGTGATTCATTTAACACCACCAACCCCCCCCCCCCCCCCCCACCACCACCACTCTGTTTGTCTATGTCTGGCTCTGCACCTCTCCTCGTCTCTCTATCACTCCCCCTCTCTCCTTCTACTTCCTCTTTGGCTCTCTGTCTCTCAACTCCCAATTGTCTGGTTGTCTGTCTTTCTTTAATGTCTCACTCTCAACGAAAAATAATCAATGTAGGGGCTAAAACTTGGCGGAAACATGTCAGAGACAAATGCAAAGACGTTTAAGTTGAAGTTCTGAGAACTTTATCTGAAACAGAGCTGTGGCCGTATGGAAACACATCCAGAACCTGTGAAATGTGTCTCATCATGACACGACCCGGCTCACTCAGTCTTTGTAGAGACAGTCTCCTGTCCAACATCTTTCTGTAAACTACAGCTTCCTGTCCAACATCTTTCTGTAAACTACAGCTTCTGTCCCCTGTCCAACATCTTACTGTAAACTACAGCTTTCTGTCCCCTGTCCAACATCTTACTGTAAACTACAGCTTATCTGTCTCCTGTCCAACATCTTACTGTAAACTAGCCTACAGCTTTTTGTCCCGTCCAACATCTTTCTGTAAACTACAGCTTTCTGTCCCCTGTCCAACATCTTACTGTAAACTACAGCTTTTTGTCCCCTGTCCAACATCTTACTGTAACCCACAGAACTCACGAGTAATAAGCTGCTGTTCACCTGAGTTATTCTGGGCTCAGTGGAACAGGAGTTCAGGGATTTATACTCTTGTCATGCATGTGTGTGTGTGTGTGTGTGTGTGTGTGTGTGTGTGTGTGTGTGTGTATAGTTGTGCCAAGAGCACTCAGCAAGACGCTAATTGACCACGTGAACCATCTCTATTGAACATTCGCCGAAAACAGCAAATCCACAAGCTCTCAACTCAATGTCTGCCTTTGTGAAACAGTGCATGTGGATTGTATAGCACCGTTATTATAACTGCATATACCAGAGGTCCTCAACCATTTTCAGACCATGTTTAATTTAATGATCAACCGATCGTGTTCCACCTTACTTTGCTACTACAGCTAATACAAATGAGAAATGCTGTTGATGTATATACACAATATACCAAGACTACTGTATGTGCACATGATGGTCTTTTATTCATTTGTTTGCCCATGCTGCTGCATTGTCTGTCAGGAAGCCAAACTAAAAGAAGTTTTACTCTTACAAGATGTAACAATAAAGTACAATCTTGATATTTTATTTCACAATCGCTTTTCATCTATTAGTCTCAAGCGTCAGGTGCATATTTGACACGAACGTGACATTGAAGTGTTCGATCAAAGCCGTGTTGGACATGATGATTTGGTGCCTGCAGAGCCTGCAGTTCCCATCTGAGTGGAATGTTAATACAGCGGGGCGTTGGACGAGGGCGGCTGGACAAGGAAAGGTCTCGTGGGACTGAGGAGACAGTCTAGTCAGAGTGTGGCATGATTGGTAGAGACAGGCCACTCTCAGGGAGACAGAATGAGCACTGGCAGGTCTAATGCTCCCTGTTTCATCCTACTGTTTGCTACATCTCCTGAGTGAGTGTGTGTGTGCGTGCATACGTCCATGCGTACATGTGTGCGTGTCTTGTTACACAAGGAAGTTCGTTTTGATCTGTCCACTATGAGCGGCTGAATTGTCTTTGTAAGCAACACACTTGGCCATGTCATGAAAACTGTCAACATCTTTCAAAAGGATTGCTGATCTACATGCCAACAAATCTCTCAAGACAGATTCTGCTGACAGGGACACCTGTCAGCACCACGGCCCTAAACATGTAGTGTTGTTAGAAGAAATAAGCACCCAGGAGGAAGTAGCCTGGGATCAATACCATTTTATGGGTTTCTGATCCGGTCAGGAGCGGAAATAACATACGTCATGTTGTAGTCACTGGTTTGTAGTCAGGCCGGAAACACCAAACTGGAAGAATTATCCTATTGGCCTGAATATAAGGCCAAAAGGATGGAAATATACTATGGAAATATAAAAAAAAACGACTATTTGACATGCAATGTTCTTTTTCCACAAATGAGTCTTGAAAAATGGGGGTCGTCTTATAATCAGAGTCATCTTATATTTGTGAGAAACTGAGAATACGGTACCCAAAATTAGTAGTTCATTTGTTTTGTTAGTTGGTTTAGTTTTTTCAGTATCCCTCACCTAGACCGGATCACACAGGCCTAGACCGGATCACACAGGTCAGTTTGGAACCAATACCAGGACCGGATCACACAGGTCAGTTTGGAACCAATACCAGGACCGGATCGCACAGGTCAGTTTGGAACCAATACCAGGACCGGATCACACAGGTCAGTTTGGAACCAATACCAGGCTTTAATTCCTCAGAGGTGGAAAGGAAAGGTACTATGTTTACCCAGGGTAACTGGACTAAGCTCAATAACTTGTTTACAGCCATACCCTGCTCATAGAACATTTCATGATAGGGGTTCAATGCCTTGTCCAAGGGCACTTCAACGGTGGTAATTTTAACGTGCCGGTCCAGGGATACGAACTAGCGACCTTCCGATATCAAGACCGCTCCGCAAACCGTTCGAACACCGCTGCCCCTCAAAGCCCCTGGAAAGTCTGATGATGCGAGGTGGAGGAAGTGGATTAAGAAAGGGGAGGAGCCAAACACAAAAAAGGTGGTGCCTCCAGATTGCAACGGTGGTTTTCAAAGTGGGGTCCAGAGAACCTCAGGGTTTCCAAATGGACAGTTACAACAGGTCTGTATAACACTGAGAGCAATGTACACTCTCAGAGTTATGATCTTATGGAATTAGAAAACCGTCCCGTCTGTAAATGGTAAATCTGTGATTTCACCTTCCTGTGTAGCCTTACATTTATTTCCAAGGCGTTCATTTCCACCCTGCTTTTTGTCTTCTATTCATATGGGAAGCTTATGGCAGTTGCCATAGTAACAACCGAACAGCTCCCTTTCCCTTCCCCACCCTACACTCCCAACTTTAACCAGAGTCATTATACACATTCCATTAGTCTCGTGCCTTAGATTGGCTGCATGGTAGGGGTACTTCCTTATGCCTCAGGGTGCTATAACATTGATTAGACCTGGGCGGAGGTTGGTGGGGTGGGGGTGGGGTGAGGTTGGGGGTCCCTCAGAGACAGTAAAAAACAGATTGTGGTTGTTCCAGCCCTCAGGCGGTGGTGACTACCTATTAATGAGAGAGAAATAGAAAACAAAGGCCTCAACCTACCGAGCCAAAGCAGTAGCTTGATTGTTTAAAACCTGAGGGCACTGCTTGCCACTTAGCCTACATGGGCCTAGCTCCAGGCTCTCCGGTCCATTAACTGCTTAACCACTTAAAACCCAATACATTGATGAGGAGTCCTTAGGGGCCTTTCTTGTATATTTTCGCTAGGTTGCCGATCTGCTATTTTCAGCGAAGGTTTTCCCCATGCAGCAAACGTGCATGTCAAGGACCGCCAAATTAATATTTGTCTGCGGACCCCCCATCTGAAAATATGTTGTGCCATGGACCCCCATACAAGAGTTGTGTTCAAATGTTTAAAAAAATAGCCAATGTATATGGGTTGAGGTAGTTAAACATGTTTTGATATTAACTTAACTAATTTAGCTGGGGACCACCTCACGGACCCCTGGGAGTCCCTGGACCTCACTTTGAGAACCACTGCTCTTCAGGGGTTCCCAAACATTTACAGGACAAAATAACCAATCTACAAGCTCAGTTAGCCTATGTTCGCTGGCACAATAATCCTATGAATTGAACATTTTCCATTCCTTTCCAATTACACCCCCTGGTGCCCGGCGAAGCCCCCCTTGCCCAAGTGCATATAGCCTAGGCATGTTGTTGGCAGCTGTCATGCGCACACACACACACACACACACACACACACACACACACACACACACACACACACCTCTCATTCTATACATAGACTAGTATGGAGGACATGCGTTACAGAGGAATGTCATGCTGGTATTCAATTACAGACCTATCCCTAAATAGAGTGCTGTAGGTAATAGGCGGAATGTCCCGGATCATTGAAATAGATGCAGTGCTAGGATCACTGCAATGAGATGGAGGTGATGCCTGCAGGGGTTAGCCCATCTATGCTGTTCAGAGGTGGAAAATATTTACATACACATTGCTGTCGGGCAGAAACCTCTTGTCAGACATCTCTTGCCTCTTGAAAAGATGACATTACCTACAGGTTCCATCCTGGAGGGAAATATTTCCGGTGATAAAATGGCCACCAATGTAATCAAAAACATCAACCAAAGAACAAGATCCTGTACAGGATCTCCTCACTGGTCAACAGAAACACCCTAACAGGAGCCCTTGTACAAGGTTTATTCTACTATATGCATTATCCATGCACCTCTTGGTACCACAGCACCTCAAAGGCCCTTAAAACAAGGCTCCAGACATCCCAAAACAAACTGGTCAGGCTACTACTTGGCCTCACTCCCCCACTCCTGGCCATTTTTATAGGCTGGAATGGCTTAGGGTTGACGACAGAGTACAGCATCTTGCAATGAATGGGTCTGGTCCAGAGCTAATAGAAGAGTTGCGATATTGAGGGGCAGAAAACAGCACGGTCACGTGGTTCATGTACTTGCACGAGCCCATTCTGGTTGTCCCCATTTGAAGCCTTCAAATAGGGACAAACCAATAGAAATCTATGTAGAAGAGCCACCATTGGACTGGCATCATGAAGTGAACGGAGTTTGCGTAACTCTGTCTATACTCTATGGCTCTGGTCTGGTCTACAAGATTCGCTATACCTGTCCTGTACACCACAAAGATACCCATGTACCTGTCTAAATACTTCCTTAATGTAAACGAAGTCCACACTCACAACACCAGAGGTAGATCAACAAACCATGTGCAACCCATATTTGGCTCAAACAAAAGGATTAAATTAATTTAGCTCCTATGCCACTAAAAATGTCGAATGCCCTGCCAATAGACATTAAGATGTGAATCCCTTGACTCCTTCAAAACCGCTCTTGAATCCATTGAAACACTTATTATTTCCATTTCCTGAAAAGTAAAAATTTTGGACATGCAAGGTTTCCACCCAACAGACAGAATAGCGAGTGCATTCTCTGGCAACGGCATCAGTCGGGGGGCAGCATCGGGGGATTATGTCACTCCGACATGCTGTGTTAGGGCCGATTCATACTCCTATTTTACCGCTGTTTCTGCGCTGTAGTGCCGAAATGATTTCGGCTCGTCAGAAAATTTCAGTAGTACCGAAGAGACAATTTTAGGACGGTACCCGCCCCCCCGAACCTCAAATGACGTCACATTGTAGGCTCTACAGAGTGAATCGGCCCTTAGGGTAAGGGTTTGGGGTAGAGTCACTAGAGTCCCATGCGTTGCGTCGTGCTTGTGGTTATGGTTAGGGTTCTGCGGCTGAGACGAATAAGAGAACAAATTGTATGATATGCTTACAGAACATTTATAGTCTTTACATGTCGTTATGTCATGTGTCAGTAAATAAATGCTGTTGTTGTTGTTGCTGGTCTATTTTCTAAAGACTAGCGCGTGTTTTTGTTACGTAACCATGTCCGCTGATGAAGATTCTAGCTCCTACCACACATAATGGATTCAGATCAGAATTGTAGCATCATGCATGTCTATTATCCACGGAGGTCCACTCCCAGCGAAAGATCATATCATTCCTAGGCCTGTCACAATTGATTAAAATTTTAAATAAATAATATAAAGAATAAAGATAAACCACAAGCTTGTATGTCAGGTAATTTACTTGTGTTTGTCTTTGTCTTTGATTAACTGTTGCACCCATTAACTTAGCTGTGGCATTTTGACATGCAGTGTCATACAAGAGCATGTTTACAGTGAACAGCATGATGTAGTACACAGTGAGCCACAGCACAGATATTGTGCAGGGTTTAAACTTTAAGTCTTTACAAGCGAGGCGAGGGAGACAAAGTGAAAACACATGCTCCTTTGAAGCTAGTGAGCCTCGGTAATGAATCGCCTGATGCAGCATGAATTAGATTTTCTGCCTCGCATAGATGAGCCTGAGTAAACATCAGTAAACCTTACTTGGATATCAACATGATCAACACCTCACAGATATGAAGCCACAATCAAAGCCAACGAGATAACCTAATCTTCATACTAGGCTTCTACTCATACAGTAGTGGAGCGTGTGTGCATGCGTGTTTGTGTGTGTGATGTTTTATTATTACACATGGGCTTACATAGTGTTGTAGTCGAGTCCACCTAAAGCGAGTCCAAGTCAGACCAGATTTATTTTTCTATTTTCTCATTTGATAGGTACAGAAAACACTGCAAGAACAGGTGTCAGCTGCGTTCCGTTACTTAAGATAACTGTCTATATAAGCACCATGCAGTCAGCTCTTATAATGTACTAAAACACTAGCATACAATACAGCAAGCAATATTGCAGGCAGTGGACTGTGTGTGTGTGTGTGTGTGTGTGTGTGTGTGTGTGTGTGTGTCAGCATAGTTACAGTAGCTAGTGGGCAAGTGGGCCAACCTCCCAGAAGTCTGGTGACACAAATTCACAACAATGGTATGTTGATTCACAGAAGGAAACGTTATATCTCGAAAGCTGACAAAAACCTGATTATTCTACTTCCAGAGAAGCAGGAGAGTGTTAAGGCATAAGTAAAAGACTAGCTTGTGCCACTCTGTGAGAAACGAGGAAATGTTATACCTTTAAAATGCCCTAAAAAACAGATTTTCCAGGTTCCTGGGGGTTGGCTCCCCTGGCGTACTGCATTTTGTAATGAATGAACAAATTATATAAAGAGGATCAAGATTGTGGTCAATTTGGAAACTTTCTTAAAAACAAGGAGAAATGTTTTCACATGTATTTCACTTACCAGATGGACATTGAATGCCCATACATGGCATATATACCGCAAATAAACAGAATCTAGACCAGAAAAAAGCACTGAGGAACTAAACACCGGAAACATTCTCGTCATGAGCTTGATCTTTTGTTTTAGCGGTGCTAACCACACACATGTGGCTTAATTTGTGTGTCTACACATTATTATTCTGCCCCCAATTTTAGTCTGACACAACCCCCTCTCCATAGCATCGCATCTGCTTCCGTTTCTAGATGCCGCCATTAGTCACTCCCTCCATCTAAAATATCTACAGTATTTATCTTCAGAAGCTCTAACCTCGACAAAGCATAACATCAGAAATTGTCCCAGAACATCCGCATTGTGTTCAATCACCGCGGATGCCGCCTACATTCCGAGAAAACAGCCCACAAACAGAAACTGCATTTCCTTTTTCCGATTGGCTACGGCAGATAACGTGACACACGCATTGACGCAGGTGCATGATGGGAAGCTGTTTTTGTTTACTTAAATTAAGCTACTGTAAAATGAAAATAGTTTTGCTGAATAAAAGTTTACTGAACTCTGGCAAATGTACCCTTACGAGAGTTTGTGTACACTCTCGGAGATACAGACCCATCGTAAACTTTAGTTACAAGTTACTTTGTAATTTTTTATAATTATTACAAACATACATTAACCACTTCTGCCTCATTTAACCCGTGGCTATTTCAAAATGATTTTAATAATAATATGATCATTTGTGAAACTTCTGCATAATCTGTACTTTTACTTTTGGTACTTTAAGTATATTTTTGTGCCGATACTTTATTAGTACTTTAACTCAAGCAAATTTTGATTACCAAACTTTTACTTAAACAATGTACGCTTATATTGCAGTGTTTACACTTTTACTTAAGTAAAATATCGTGAGTACTTTTTCCACCTCCACCAACAGTCCTCGCCCCTGCCTGCCACCCAGTACTGTGTCATGACACATCACAGTCTGCCGGAGTCAATCTGTCACGATCAGGGGGTGCAGAGGAGGGAAGAACACGTATCAATTACCTCCAGATAGCACACAAAACACTCCTACTCGTCCCAGGCGTGTTGTGTCAAGCCAGCCGTGTATAAGAACCCAGCAGCGAAGAACAACAACGTAAGGTGTGTGTGTGTGTGTGTGTGTGTGTGTGTGTGTGTGTGTGTGTGTGTGTGTGTGTGTGTGTGTGCATGCAGAGATAATACCCTGTAGGATATTAAAGTGAAGACCAAAATATGTTTATTCATATTTTTGCCCCATGCACTCACATGGATGGGCATTTTGTTCAAATGGCCAGTAATACTGTAAACACAATCGTATCTGGGCCATGGGTTCAGTATAGCCCAAAGAATAGAGCGCTATAGGAGTAAAACAATAACAAAGAGTTAACAGAGGTAATGCACAAGGATAAAGCACCACAAGCCAATGGAGATCGGAGCATATATACAGTGCTCTTGCTCGGCCCTCTGTCTGTGCTATAATGTGAAGGGATGTTATGTGATGATGCAGTGTTGGTCATGCAGGATCAAAGTGAAACCTTAAGCAAGGGAGGCCAACTGGAGCGAATCCAGAGAACAGCTGTTCCACAGACATGGAGGCAAGGAACAGGCCAGGCAGGCCCTAGCTTGTCTAGCAGCTTGTTGAAAAACATAAGCAGTAAGCAGCTATAGGGCCCTGCAGGGTCCGCTGGAGAGTATACACGCCTGACTGGAGGTTCTTATGCATGGGATACACGGTGGAATGTCCGATCACGAGTGGTTCTCAAAGTTCCCAGCTAAATGATACAGTAGTAGTTAGGAACCAAATGGACCCTTATGGGTAAATCTCCTTGAATGCTTCCAATGAAAATATATTCCCAAAAGACAATGCATTGCTTGAAATGATAAAAAAGTATTTGTCTCTCACCCAACCTGCATGTCAGGAGGATCAGGAGCTTCCTTTGTTCCTTTAATCTGTTTTGGTTCATAACATCCAGCCAGCATCTTCTTAATTTCAACCAAACACTTATTCAGGTCTTAAAGTTCATTGGCCACAATATTCATGGTTTAAAGATTATCTGATTTGGATTACAGTATGCTTTTCATCAAACCACACCAAACACTCTTTCACACCCAAAATGGAACCCCCTATAGCTTCACTTCCTGGAACTTTTTACTATGTGCCACTTTCCCCCACAGCGCCCCCTACAAAATAAAACCTGAAAATGAATGGATATGTTCACCAAAACAAAACACCACATTAGGTGGAATATTCAAACTCTTTCACACATTTGTGTTTCAGCATCACACTTCAATCTCATATCTATAAGCTGTGAACTATGTAGATATGTTTTGTGACCCAGAATAGAGACACTTGGGTTCATGTATGTGGTTAGAGCTCTGGATTAAGAGTGTTTGCTAAATGCTTGTGTGGTTAATTCATAACATATTTTTCTGGTTCAAGGAATACCCTATTTGTGTTTGTCAGTCTCCTAGCATAGTGGTTTTGAATGAATTTGGCCACGGACCCCATCAGAACTTTTACAAATCTTTTAAAAATAGCCGATCTACATGCTTGTCGTATAGTGACGCGTTGTGAGCTTGCAGATTGGTTATTTCCAAATAGCCAAAATAAGTTTTGCTGGGACCCCCGTAGAACCCCAAAGAACCCCCTCAAGGGTAACTGGAATGCTCGCCCCAAAACACGCTCACTCACATTTTTATCGCGGACCTCTCGCCCCCAGTGGTTCTTGTTTTGCTGCAGGTTAAGGTAAGGAATAAGTTTAGGGTTAAGCATATTTTTACTGAGGTAAAGTTAAGGTTTAGGCATAGTTTTATTGAGGTTAGGTTTGGTAATAAGGTTAGGTTTCGACATGGTTTTACGAGGTTACATTTAGTAATAAGGTTAGTTTTAAATTAGGCATAGTTTTAGTGAGGTTACGATAATAAGGTTAGGTTTAGGCATAGTATTACTGAGGTTAGGTTTAGGCATATAGTTTTACTGAGGTGACGTTTAGGAATACTTGATGGCGAGCGTTCTGAGGTCGTGGGATTTGACCCAGGATGAGCGTTCTCTTATTCCCCTCACGGACCCCACTTTGAGAACACAGCACTGTCCAACTACTGTATAGGCCTACCATCCAACTACCACCATCCACAAACCGCTTACAGTACACCTCCTCAAAGACAATGAAGTTGAGGATTCCTGGATAGAAGATGTTGGGGAACTATAATACCTTTCAAATCTAATAGTGAAATGTCATGTTGGAATTGTGGTTTGTTCTTTCAGCAACAGATGGGCGAAAGGTGAAGAAGAAGAAGAACAGTGTGTGGGTTATTAGTGATTACACAATAATCACCACAGGTTTCCACATCAGTTCCTCTCCCCATTTATAGTCGTTTCACTTCCCTTTCTGAAGCGGTAATGGTGTGGTTTTAGCGTAGTGTGACGTGTTCTTTACAAGGCATCGATGAACTGTAAGAGCTGCGGGGCAGAGCTTAACTGAGCACAATTCGTCTCTGTCGGTTGGAAACCTCATTATGTCCAAACGTGTTCCCATTCAAAAGTAGCAAAAGTAGCATATCTACAAGCTCAAAACGTGGGCGATGCATTTGAGTGACTATGTAGCTATAGGGCATTAATTTACGGGAAGAAAACACAACGTTATTAAGATATGCAGATAAGAGAGACAGAGAGTGTGTGTGTGTGTGTGTGTGTGTGTGTGTGTGTGTGTGTGTGGAGCACATCCTGGCTTACGTGGACCCACCTCCACATAGCACGGCCCTGAATCATCGTAGCGTTGCCTTCCTGCTCCCACACGCCACTGATGTCGCAACAATTGCGTCCCAATACAGTCATAAATAACCTAACCACTTGAACCGTAGCGTCACCACTTGTAGCTTTCGGCAGAGTTTTGGTGTAGAGGAGCGGGGGGGAGAGTGGACTATGTAGAGAACCAAACCCAGTCAAATTTTACATATTTACATAATGTCCAGAGCGGCGTCTATACAGAACAGAACTCTTTGCTGTGTGTTGTTTGTTTGCCTTCTCTCTGTCCAGCTTTCCTGGCAGAAATGCCTAAATACAAAAATACAAATAAAAACTCTTAAAGTGGATGACATAAGGGAAGCAGTTCCTGTAGTCCTGCTTGCACAAGTTAAACGCTAGTGCATCTGACCTGTGGAGACCTGTGAGTCTCAGCTACACTTATACACTAATGGGAAGTGCCTTTACTACACAGCTCTGCTGTAAAAGGAAGCAGCCATTCATGGCTGATTTTGACAGGGGGGGGCATTGGATTTACGTCCTCCAGCTGGAGACCCCTGCAGACCCGTGCCCTGACCCCTCCCACACAATGGAAGGGTGGGGCGTGGGGGGGTCTTCTTATCACAGACCTGGGCCTGAATAGTAATGCCATCCATGGGAAACCTCTGCCGCGGTGGAAAGGACAACAGAGCCTTTGTGTTGTCGCTGCACTTTCCCCCGTAACCCCCTTAGCCAATCCACCCACCCATCCCAATGCCAGCACTAGACTGAATTATTTTAATCGCAGTGGTTCTCAAGAATTAACATGTATTTGGCCTCAGACCCCGATCTGAAAATAATATTTCTTACAGGATGTGTGTTGTTAAGAGTGTTTCAGAAACATTCCACATTTGTCACATTTATTCGAGATTTTAAAATTGCCGATGTAAATAACTAAATAACTACCTTATGGATGACGAAATTGTCAATCTATGTAGTCATAGATAGTTCAGTCATAGTGTTAGTCATAGTCATCATAGTTTTAGTCATAGCTTAGTTTTTATCTCATTTTTGTTTAGTTTTTGTCAGTGGAAAAAGGACAAATAGTTTTAATGGACAAAGACCAATACTGCTACACTGGATCCACTGAAACCCAGGACAGTGGCGCTATATTGTATCATTGGTTTCCTCAGCTGTGTGCAGGCAGGGAAGCAGTTCAACAAGCAGCCATAACACTGCATGGGGGAAGAGCACCACAGACAACTACAGTACAGTATGTATACACTATTACTGTAGAAACATAGAAAGACAATTACCTGGAGGCTGGTGGAAAAAGTACTGCAATGCAGATATACCCCTGTTACAAGTAGAAGTCCCGTATTCAAAATGTACTTGAGAGTATTTGATGCCAAAATATATTTAAAGTACCAAAAGTTAAAGTATGCAGAATATTCTGTTTAGCAAGTTTTCACACGCCCTCGCGTAAAAAAACCAATAAAAAGACAAAATAAATAAATAAGCTAGGGCTGGAGTGGTTAATGTATGTTTTGCTATAATAATCAATTGAGACGTCTGAGACATCTGAGATGTAGTGGAGTACTGAAAACTGGAAATACTCCAGTAAAGTAAAAAGTTAAAGTACAGTACTTGAGTAAATGTACTAAGTGACTTTCCACCACTGCCTGGAGAGAACTGTGAAGTTAACATGATGACATACGGTTGCTGCTCACACACACACACACACACACACACACACTGCTGTAACAGCTTAGCTACAGTAGCTGACATTTAGGTGTGTGCCGTGATGGACAAAGTACTCAACCCACTCGACTCAAAGTACTCCTGGTCAAATATTACTCAACTCCAAGGCCTCACTCACACCTTTCGATCTAGCATACAACATTGACGCATTCTAGATGTAAGCAAGATGTAAGTGTCATAGCCGCCCCAATGCATTTCCAATGGAAGTCACATGGTTTGATACAACATTTTGGACTACAAGCTGTTGTATGGCTTTCGGCTGTGTTTCGACTGCCCCCCTCCCCCTCATACAACACAAATGTTGTGTCAAACCATGTGACTCCCATTGGAAATGCATTGCGAGCTTGCATCAGCTATACATCTCATACAACAAGCATACATGATTCTGTTGTACTTACAGTACATAAAATTATTGTGTTAAGAGGTTTGTTCCGTCTTCTCCTGTGTTTTGGTGAATGCCATTGTCATCTGAATTCTGAACATTATTGATTCAGCAATCTATCTACAGTATATTCACATTGGCTAAATTGTGACTATATATAATTCTTTGGCAAATTGTACTTCTGGAACTCTTCACTGCATGAACAGCAGCCTCCCAGTTCATGTCATAATTGGAGAAATTTCTGCCAAAATAGTAGTAGAGTATACTGAGTAGACCTGTGAGCTGGCTTGTTGTTTTTTGGGAAGAGATTTGGCGTTGAGTGCGAAAAAAGGGACCATCTGTGGAGGCTTTCTAAGCAACATATGTCAGCCTTTGCATTTGGTTGAGTAGTGTCACATTTTACCTCACACACATACATCACACAATGTTATTGCACAGGCCTCAGGTTCTCATTCATACGTTATTAATCATGTTTTACCACAGACTGACTGTCTCCCCCTGGAGCTTTCAAGGCCTGCGATGATGATGAGCCGTGAGGGGTTACTGTATGTGTTTGCTTTGAGGAGCATTTACATCCATCTGCTTTAAGCTGCTTGACTTTTGATGAGGGAAACAGGGTTATTTGGGAGTCAGAGTGAGGTTGGATGTCACTCTGGGCAAGACATATACGCTTTAGAGTGCATTGCTGGAATTTGTCGGAGGTAGCTAGATTTTGGCGGAAGTACCGCTCATGTGTTGTGATTGGTCGGAAAATATCGTAGCCAGGGGAAGTACATCTGACGGATGTTCCGTCACACTCCGCCATAGGTTAATTGTGACCAGGCTTTTCTCTTCGCAGATGAGTAAGGCTGGGACCGAGGCTAGGTTGGATGAGGGAAACAGGGTTATAATCTGGGAGTCAGAGCCAGATTGGATGAGGGGAACAGAGTTATCTGAGAGGCAGAGTAGATCTGCTATTGTCAAAAGATTTGTATACACCTGGAAACTTGTGAAGTGGGACATTTTGCATAATGAGTACTTTTTACTTTTGGTCCTTTTAAGTATATTTTGATGCCCATGATGATACTTTTGTACTTTTACTCAAGCACATTTTGAATTCCGGACTTGTAAACAGAGCATTTCCACATCGAGTTATTGTTGATGCTTTTACTTAAGAAACGAATGCGAGTACTTCTTCCATTGCTGAGTACTTCTTCCACCACAGTCAGCATGCAGGCAGTCAGCAGAGGAGGAGGATAAACAACAACACAACGGAACAGAGCAGAGCATCTTCTCTCCTGGCTTTCACATGGTAATAGGATATAGACCAGGGGTAACCAACCTGGGGTTCGCGATCTACCAGTAGCTCGCGGGAACCTTTCGAGTCGATCGCGAAGTGCTCAGACCCATTGGAATAATGTCAGTGCCGCTCGTCACATACAAATTAATTTTGAGCAGAGCGCTGTGGCTCTGAGTTTGAGAATAGACCCCATCGTCCAAGGGTGTGTGTGTGTGTGCGTGTGTGTGGTGGGGGGGTGGTATCTTAGCAACACTGAATGATCTGTCCCATTGGTCGTGTGCTCGTATCATGAGCCAATGGCTGCAGCTCTGAGCTTCCCAGACCCAGGTTCCCATTACGTCATGCCGTAAAGAGAACTGACAGCCACACGGCTGCTACCATATTAGCAGCTGTGAGCGCTCTTCTCTTCTCGTGAAGAAAGCAGGACAGAGTGGTCAAATAAATCCCGC
The DNA here is from genome assembly GCF_963924005.1 of Protomyctophum bolini. Taxonomy (NCBI): domain Eukaryota; kingdom Metazoa; phylum Chordata; class Actinopteri; order Myctophiformes; family Myctophidae; genus Protomyctophum; species Protomyctophum bolini. The sequence goes on along the minus strand of NC_137877.1, from coordinate 22,678,203 downwards.
CGTCATTCATACTGTATTTATTCTCCGACCCGACATTAAAATACGGAACAACGTGCTCACGGGGCCTCGTGACAGGCTGCAGACACTTCGAGTTGGGACTACTAGCCGATAGCGCCGCTGCTCCTTCAGTTTTCGTTGTTCGTTGTTATATTTTTTATTATTGGGATTTGATCATTGATGCAAATTCTAAACATATGGATGCAGCTGCAGAAGTTGTGTTGCTTAAAGGAATGCATAGTCTCGTTCTCCTCAAACAAAAATATAAAAATGAGACAAATATACTGAATATACCAGTCTGCAATGCAAACTAATAGGCGAGTGCACTCCAGGGCATATGCAAAGGGAAAGAAATAAAGAATGACTTCTGTCCGTGACAATAATCAATGCTACAGTTTGAAATCTGTACACACGCACACATAGAGCAAAAGATATGATAAATATGAAATATGAAAACTTGTTGAAGTACAACGCATGAGTCAAGTAGCTGCTTTTGTATCAAATCCTATTTACTGAGCCTACTGTCATTGAACTGCTGTCCGATACTTATGTGAAATGGCCTTTTCACAAATGAAAATAATAAAATCCAAGTTTAGAACTCGTATGACTGACTCACATCTTAATGACACCCTCAGACTGGCAATCACTAAATATGAACCAGATTTCAAAACGCTTGCAGATAACACAGCAGTCTCATTAAAGGTGGGCTGACCCTGAGAGTATGTCACCATATCTGTGCAAATATATATGGTCATGTTATGCCTATGTCATTTGAACATCTGCCAATGTGAATATTCATTGAAATGAGAAACAAAATATTTCTAATACTAATTATTTCTAATTTGTCTTAATATTATTTGACATTGATAATATAACAAACTTACTATAAGTATTTATTCTAATTTAAGCTTTAGTCTTTGTGTGGATGTGTGCACATGCATTGAGTCTGTCAGAAATAGCAAAAAAACAAGTGTTTTTTCTAACACGTTTTAGTGGTAGATCTTGGCTTACAATTGGGAATAAAATGGGCTCTTGGGCTTGAAAAGGTTGGTTACCACTGATATAGACATTGTGTTGCCCCACTTTTCACTCCATTCTCTGTCTCTACCCACTCACTGCAGCTCTATCTCCATCGGCTCTGTTCTTATTTCTGTCAGTATATATACCAACCACCCCCGCCTCCCCTTTTTGTGGAGATGCAGTCTCGGGAGCTGACAATGCGCATTATCTATTGTTATTATCTGGATTTATTTGTTTCACTGACTGTGGCGGCCAGGCAAATCCTCCCAGCTCGGCTCACAACGGAGTATTATACGCTGCAGAGTTCTAGCTGCTGAAACTACCGATTATATATTTTTAGAGTCAATTAAATCAAATAGGTTCATCCTGTCCCATGTGCCTGGCCCAAGCCCCCCGCCCACCCACCCCAGAAACGTGCCTGCACAGCCGAGTATTATCATCTTACTTGAAATGTGATGTGATGACTTCTTACCCCCCCCCCCCCCCCCCCTCAATGTTTTATTTTTATTTTTCTATGATGCAAGAAAGACGTATTGTGGCGGCGCGACTCATGTTGCCGCGGCTCATGCACTAGCACATCGGAATTTCGTTTTTCTGCTGTTCACAGTTGTAAAAATGACAAATAAACCTATCTATCTATCTATCTATCCCTACAAATGTTCACAACAGCAGAAAGAAGCCATGTATTTCACAGACACCAACCTTTGTTTGGCCTTTTGGTGTGTAATCTGGCAACATGGTCCAGTGCACTGTGAACATTAGTTATGTTAAACGTCAAGCAGGCATCGTCTTGTGTATTTAAGTTACTGCATGTGTATGCATGCCATGTACGCAATACCAACACACTTGGAAATTACTTGAGCCGTTGGTATTGTTGTGTGTGGTTTGCTGTAGTAATACCTTAGATTCACCTCAGCCATCTTGTTTGGAGTACACACCTTAATTTGAAGAACGGTCTGTCACTTAGAGCTGTCACTATCAAAACTACTCACAAATGTGAACAAAGCCGGTTATGCACACAAAAAAAGTCCTATTTGCCTGCCCTACATGATCTATTCCACAAAGAGAAGGTTGTCTCTATGCGAAAGACTATCAATATTTCAATACAAAACAAGAATGAACCCATTCGACCCTTGGCTGACGCAATGTAGACAGACAGACAGATCTGCAGTGGAATGCAAAGTCATTTTGAGTGGGAGCTCAACAGCATCCGTGCCATTGGCTGGTAGCAGTGTCAGTATAGGTTTATGGTGTGTACACCCCAGTGACACAAGCTGTCCAATGACGCTGCACTTAACAGCCATTCCCAACCTGTGACCCATGAGGCCCGCAGGTTGGCAAAACACTACAATACAATACACTAACAATTACATTAACAAAATGTATGTTAACAAAACCATGATATATTCTTTTCTTACAAATGAATAGCAGTGAATAGGAACTAAACTAGGCTGCATTAGTTCCAAGAGGGGATGCAATTTATAGTGGTCAGACACACATGCACAGTTTGCACACGCTTTGAGCTTGTAGATCTGCTATGTATTTTGTAGAAAAATACATTGGGGAATTTGGTCAACAATATCATTGGATTCGAACTATTAGTGTTGCTTGCCTAAATATGGTATAGTACTCAAACATATGATATGAATGTTTTATGTGAGAGAGGACTATGCCTAACCCACAACACCCCAAACAGCCACCCAAGAGTGCAAGGACACTGAAACTTCCACGTGTTTGTTAGCATGGCGGCCTTAATTCCTTCCCACCACCTAATGGGTTTATGGCCTTGTTTTCGGCACACCTGGTTCTGTGCTCTGCTCTAGTTAAAAGGCTTTGAACAATTGCATTTGCAGGTGTGAGGTTCACAACAGGAGTAAAACACGCACGCACGCACGCATACACACACACACACACACACACACACACACACACACACCACGAAAATGCTTTATGTTAGATGTTTTAAAGTTCGTTTTTCATTATTTTTTTGCAACGGAGCACAAAGGAGATGAGAACTATATAAACCCAGTGTTTTACAAAGCCATTCCAACGGATTTTCAAAGCCTATTTTTCTGTATCTTGTATAAATCTGTGATGCATGCTCACAGCTGGATAAAGTTCTGTCCTCCTCTCCTCTCCCCTTCCCTCCTCTCCTTTCAGCATAGCTTGTGTCCCAAAGTTGACCTGTCACCTACGCAGACAGTAAAGGGAACATATCTTGGGTGTGGCCACCACCAACAGTCATTAAGACATGTGAATCCCTTGACTCCTTCAAAACCGCTCTCAAAGGGCACCTACGGATGGCTGCAATTTGAAACTGGCCTCTGTAAAATCTGAATCCAGAGGTCTTTCTGTAAATACTGTTAATTCTCGAAACGTATAGGTCGTACAATAAAATGGGGGGACTGGGGACGGATTCCTTGTATCATGATGCAACACCAACACAATGTACGCGATGTGAGAATAATGTACGCTCATAGAATAGGGAAGCTAGGGCTCATTAGGTTATGAGAGAGTACAGTACCTCCTCCTTAATTCATGTCATCATGAGCCAGGTCAGTGCTGAAATTCCCCTGCTCTCCTCTTCCCAATTAAATTGTTACATAACACAGGCTTCTAGAACTGCTGTCTTGTGACTGCCCCCCCCCCTACCACCACCAACACCCATCCATCCATGCCCAGTGCCCACCCCACCCCTCCCTTCCTGACTATAATTTGTCCTTGTCTCCGGTGGTGGGAAATGTACTGAAATTGTTTACTTAAGTAATGCAGAATGCAGAAATACTCTGTTTCATACAAGTAAAAGTACAGATAATATTGGCATTAAGATATACTTAAAGTACCAAAAGTTATAAGTACTAATTATGCAGAGGTATTCTGAAAATAACAGATCAACAAGCTCAAAATTGCCAAAGTTTAAATAGGGCTGTTAATGTAAGTTTTGTAATAATAATTAAAATCTACAAAGTAACTAGTAAATAAAGTTTTCAAATAGTCACTAAAGGTACAATATTTGCCTCTGAGATGTAGTGGAGTAGGAGTAGATGTTTCGAAAACTGCAAATACTCCAGTAAACCTGCTATTACCTCACTTGTGTACGTGTACTTATTTACTTTACATCACTGCTTGTCTTCGACCTCTCCGCTAGTCGATGTCCCCTCGGAGCCCTATGCTAAATGTCACATGTAACGGCCAAGCATATTCTGCCACAGAGCTGAAGACAGATGCAGTGTAGCAGCTCTTTGGCTATGAGTCAAAGTTCATGCAGGTTCACTTTCACTAGGTCTTGTGTGTTCACAGACAATGGCAGATACAAAGCTACATGTAGTCTACCATTCATTTGCAGTGTACAGTACGACAGGGCAGGCCAGTGACATAAAGATTGAAAGATTCTGAGAAAATACAAAAAGTTACAGTATGGAGGCAGATAGCTATTTCTCCTGTATGGTGGGAAAGGATCAACATATCGAATGTCAGAACAGGTCAGCTCAATAGTTCATGAGGTTGTGTGCGTGCTAGACTCATTATATAAGGGATTTATAATACGTTCCCAGTATGAATAAAATGAAAGACCCACTATTAAAGAATTACTGTTTTCAATGGATGAAAAACAGATATAGATTCATCTGAGTGAGAGAGAGAGACACAGGGACAGAGAGAGAAGTGCGCGCACACACACACACACACACACACACACACACACACACACACACACACACACACACACACACACACACACACACACACACACACACACACACACACACACACACACACACACACACACACACACAGTCTTAGGCCTATGTGTGAGTGTGTGATGTGTGTGTGGGGGGGAGAGAGAGGTCAAAAGGTAAAGTTCACCACGGCTGAGTAAACACAGAACATATTTAAGATAACAAGCGGTCCTGTCTGCATGTCACACTGGCTGTTTTCAACATTAGCTGTTTCACTAATATGTGCCAAATCCGTCACACTCGCACTCGCACCCACACCCACACACACACACACACACACACACTGCAAGGAAACAAATCTCTGTCCCCAGAGACGTTTTCAAATTGAACTGTTCAATGTTCTGACTAACTGCTGATGCGGATAATAAGCTCCAGATCTTCTCAGCTGTCTCATGAATCATGAAGATCTCTGTATATCTGTCAGTCAGTCCTTGTCCCTTTTATGCCCATATATGGAGATCTTTTTAATTTTATCTATCAGTCCATGTCACATTTTTATTCAGCCATATATAGAGATCTCTGATGTCATCAGTATACGCCCATAGCCTATAGCCAACCCATTTGTTTGCGACTGATGCCATGAAAATGGATGACACACTCCATATTTGGGCGTAGCTGCATTGGTAACTCCTTATGTGGTTAAGGTTGAGCCATGGTGACATGAGTGTGATGTCAGAGACCCACCGGCCTATCCTCCCTGTTTTAATATACTGTAGGATTAACCACTTCAGCGCTAGTTCGAATATTGAAAATCACACCCGTGTGAATTCAGGGTCGATCTTACCATCGGACATCATCTCATACCGGCCAATCAGAATTTGCGTCCTCACCTTCGTCGTTAATGTTTGTGTTTACACGAACACTCAAAATTGTCCATTCATTGTCAATGGGATTGTTAAAGTTTGTGTAGGACAAAGTTTCAACAATAGCCGATCTGCGACGCCTTTCGAGCTAGTAGATCTGCTATAAATTTGCACAATTTGTACATTACTTGAATATTTGTGCTTTTGAATATTTGAGTGTCTATTGAGAATATAACTTTGTCCACCACTGAGTATTCTCTTCAAAGTGTATGTATTTTCTCTCATGTGAATGCCATTGGGTTTAAATGCTTGCGGCTAGTGATTTTCTTCTGAGGAAAACACAGAAGAAAATGGTTGGTTCACAGTTTGATCCAATTATGACCTCTTTCTCTCCCTCTCTCTCTGTATATACATTGACTGGAATTCATTAGCAGCTGAAAGTTGTGCGGTGCGTTTGAACTCCCTTCATTACTTGGCTTATATATAGAGGCTGCAAAAGCAAGTATCAAAGCTTGTTAGCGAAAGAAAAAAAAGTCAGCCAACATCTTATCTGAGTTTCAAACAGTCCCCAAAAAGACGTGTAGACACTTAACTCAATTTCACGCCGTGGTTATGTATACAGACTTTGAACAAGGCTGGTGAAATAAGTTTTAAGTATAGGGAGGGAGGGGGTTGTTTATGGGGGAGGCAGAGATTTAGCCTTTAATGTGAGGACATTAATCTGTGTTATTCTGCCATGTCCCCAAAACATTGTTGTACAAGCAGCATGGTCAGTGTTGCCAAGTCTGATTATTATATGCTACTTAGTTCGTCAGTTGGTTTTTGGCTTGTTTCTAAGGTGTAGTTGCTTATTCGGGCTTGCTCTCTGATGACATCTAAGCCAGTGATTCTCAAATATTTCCTTGTCAAGGACCCCCGAATTGTATGTATTTGTACACGGACCCTCATCTGAAAAAGACTTGTGTATTTAAAAGGTTTAAAAAATGTCCAAGATATTGTTTTTGAAAATACACAATCTACAAGAGCAACGTGTCTTGAGCTTGTAGATATGCTATTTTCAAATTGTGTGTGTGTGTGTGTGTGTGTGTGTGTGTGTGGGTGTCTGCTCATGTCGCCTAGTTAATTATTTTGGCCTGTGATTATTAATATTAATATTATTATTTTATTACTACTAATAAATACATAATTATAAACCAGCTCAGTTGCCTTGTGGTTAGAGTGTTCGCCCTAAGACTGGGAGGTCGGGGTTCGATCCCCTGCCGGCGATCGAACTCTAAAGATGTGACCCAGTGCCTCCCTGCTTGGCACTCCATTACATCAAGGGATGGATCTGGGGTAAAATTTAGTGTACTTGTACATCATGTCCAGGGGGTGTACTTGCACATCAAGCTAAAGAAACAGGGGATAGGCTCCTGCCCTATAGGCCTCATGGCTCGGCAAGGCTTACTTATATTATAGTGAGGGGCGCTCCTATGTCCAGTTTTGAGGGTCTGTGCTGTAAACACAAACATTGAATACAAAAGTGTGTAAACACAAACATTAAAGACAAAAGTGTGTAAACACAAACATTAAAGACAAAAGTGTGTAAACACAAACATTAAAGACAAAAGTGTGTAAACACAAACATTGAAGACAAAAGTGTGTAAGAACAAACATTGAAGACAAAAGTGATGACGCAAATTGTGATTGGCCAGAATGAGATGATGTATGATGACGCATAATGATAAGAGCGCCCCTCACCTCACACAGGTGATTTATTATAATATATAAACATAGAAAACGTTTTGTATTCTTTTTATTTTGTTTATATATTTTTACTTATATAACAGCTAGTGTTTCTACATTGCAGTATTGATACTTTTACTTAAGTAAAACCTGTGTACAGAGCTTTCTAACTCCCAAGAAGGCCAGGGGAACAAAGGTCGGCTCACCTCTGACCTTCGACCTTCAGAATGTCCACACAGAGTGTGACAATCTCACGCTGTGTTCTGGCTCACAGAGGGTTAACATTATTGTCATCGCTGTCACGCACAAACCTTGTATCTCCATCGGTCTATGTAGCTTAGTTTTTTTGTGCTATTTACGTTCTTTTATCCGTAATTTAGTTGTTATGCCATTGATTCCTCCCACGGCACTGCTGCTGCTGCATAGTGCATACTACTGGCTCACCTGCCAGTAAGGAGCCCCCACCGGGAGGACATAGAACTTTCGTCCTGTTCCTCCTGCCCAACACTCTCTGCTGACAGGTACCATCCGCCAACACGTACAGGCCAATTGTGTTCGCATAGATGCTTGACAAAGCTGGATGCACCACGATATAGATTCAAACCGATAACCTCTACACGGTGGTGGGCTGGCACTTTACCACTGCACCACCAAAAGTATCGAAAGTAGACTATCGGCTATTTTCACAATTTTAGAAAAGTTTTAAAATAATACAATAAACGGTTATGAACATGCAAGGTTTCCGCCCAATGGCATCGGTATGTAATGTAGCAATGGGGTTAGATTATCCAAGCCGCAGGAAAACGAAAATCTAAAAGTAGTCGGGAAACAGGTAACATGATCCCAGGACCAGTGTTTAGTCACCACTCACCAGTATACACCAGCAGAATGCTGTGCTATCTAAAGCCATGTCACAGCCATGGAGTCACTGAGACAGAGGGATAACGGTATCGAGAACGAGGACACACACCATGCAAAACAGAAGAGAACGTGAAGGCCGCGTCGGCGCCACGTTATATTCGGTCCCTCAAGCTATAGAATCAAGGTTTAATTTGTCACCAACTAACACCAACAAGTACAAGCAGCTAAAGCTGTTGGGACTTAAGAAATACTGCAACATAAATAAACATATTACAGTAAGAAAGAGAATGAGTAATAATAATATAATACAAAATATATACAGTGAGAAATAAATATAGGATCTTGTCTTAGACATTAGGTAGGCCTATCGGCTGCCGTGTTAAGTGGTCAGATGGGTGGGCGGCGTGCATTCTCAGAGCAGTGTTCTTAATGATCAATCAATCGATTGTGTGTTGGCTTGGATCAATGGACATAACCATAGTATGTAGGTGGGCCAGCGAGCACTTTCGATATCAAGTGGGCTCTGATTCAGAAAAGATTGGGGAACTTTGTATCTATAGTTCCAAATCTAGAAATCATTTCTGGAAATAACTACTAACTAATTAGTGTGTGGACAACCAAAGGTCTCCTCCTAGCTTGAAGCGTGGGAACGCAGTTGGATGGAGGGCGCATGTTGCACTGTAGTTATGCTTAAATCATCGTTCTGTCCACACGTGTCTGAAACCAGAATCAAATTATCCCCGGAACCGAGACCGAGACCCAAGCATGAACCCTCATAACCTCAAACTGTATACATTTTAATTTATGTAAGAAGTGATATCAATGCACTCTTTATCTCTATAGCCCACTCTATTGCTGAGTCATCCCCAGACACCCCCCCAACACACACACACACACACACACACACACACCCCGACGTTCAAAAACAATTATGTGCATGAAGAGAGAGAGATTTCGTGAGATGTTTTACATCTGTGGCTGAAGGACATCTGCTTTGGCTCCGCCGCGATGCGACAGCCCTGCACCACTTCTTCTTCCATGGAACCTCAGCTTAAGGCCTCTCTTCTTCACTGTCGGGTTGAAACCTTGTCTGTCCAAAATCGTTTTCAGGAGTTGTCTATACATGTGTTCCGACGTAGTTATCTATTCACAAGCTCTTGTTAATACTTTGCATCGGTTAAATATTCATACAACACACACAATTCAATTAAATTCAAAGGAGCTTTATCGGCATGAGAAAAGATAAGTTTACATTGCCTCAAGTCTCAAAATACTGTATAACAAAAACAGGTGAAAATGGGGAAAGTATATACAGTTGGAGGTGATACAGCATCGTGTATACAGAGCTGCGCACACACACACACACACACACAAACACAAACACACACACACACACACAAACACAAACACACACACACACCTTAATCAACACGCTAAAATATGTATCTGAAAACATTATAGGTTAGAAATAAGCCACGTAGTAGCAAACATGCTGAGCTGCCTGTCTGTCTCTCACTTGTAAACAAACACATCGCAGATGTATATGAAGGGCTCTGATTGGTTCAGAAACACATAGGCTTCCGTTTCAGACAAATAAAATGCTCAAAAAAGCCCTTTCACCCCATCTTTAACTATCTAAATCTTTCAAATATAGAAACAATAACAGATCTACAACTTCCACAAGCTCTATTGTGACCGTTTTGTATTTAAGGAGGGCATCAATTTACACAAAAAATACATTAAAAAAACATGTACGAAGTTCAAGCATGGAGATACAAGCTCTCTGCCCGACAGCAACACTATGTGTAGATAAGCAGAAAGAGAGTGCTGCTCACGGGGAGGTGAAGTACTTGTTTACTATACAGCACCGTTAGGCAGGCTGGCCTTCCACCGAAGGCCAAATGGAAACAACGTAGGGCTTTGTTTGGTCTGGGAGCTTTTGAGCTGTCTTAATAGAACTGCTTGTGGTCTGTACAGGGTTAGGGAGCTTCTTCTTTAGTATGTGCCAGTGGTGATAAAACTACTCTTGAACTTAAGTAAAAAGTAGTAATACCAGAGTATGAAAGCAATGTGTAAAACAAGTAAAAGACATGCATTCAAATCTGACTAGTAAACACTACAAAAGTATTGGCATCAAAATCTCTATCCTAAAACTCTATACAAGTTCACAACGCATCGCAACTCGACACTTTGTGAGCTTGTAGATCAGCTATTTTCATCGAATGTTTGATTCGCCACTGGCTGTGTTTTTTTTTTTACATCAAACGTGTATCTGGCATCTGTGTACTGTAATCGTAGCAACGGCTTTGTTTTCATGCTGACAGTATAATAAGCCACATTTCCATGGCTGCATGCACTCCAGGTACGGAAATAGAGAACGAGGCACATTAGCTGTTAAAACGTGCGATTCCAAGATTCACACCTCCGTGATGATATCAAGAAGTCATTACCGCCTCTCAGCACCGAGGGCTGGAACATATGCAGTGAAAATGGGTTTTTGACCTGGCTGCCTCTTCCCAGGCAAGTTAACCATTAAACCCCGGTTTGTGGTTCATTAGCTCAAGGTCATGATCATTGATCGGTAGGAAATGGGGCTGCCCTGGGCCTGTGTAGGAGTATGTGTAAAATAAGCTTTCAGCTGCATAGGCTATACATATATTTTCTAATAATTAGTAAATACCCCTATTCAAGGCTACCACTGTATGTGTTATGTATATCGTCGCTGTCGGGTGGAAAGCTTGTATGGCCAAAACCTTCCTTTTTGAGCGGTGCCTCCGCTCCATTACGCAGCTATGTGTGTCCCTGTACGTGTCTGTCCGAGCACGGAAAGCTGGGCCCTGTTCCAGCGAGCCTTCCCGCATCCGAAATGGATGTTCCGGAGACCCCCACGCGGTAACTCTGTCATTTCTCGACCGTTTCGGACGCGGGAAGGCTCGCCCCCTGGGCACGTTGCTGGGGGACTGGGTGTTCCGGAGACCCCCGTTGACCCTCACATGGTAACTCTGTCATTTCTCAAAGATATTTTCCAAAAATAATCAAAGTGCAGTACAGAGCACAGTACACTACAATACAGTACAGAGAGCACAGTATAGTAACTATAACAATAAATGTATAGTTGCACCGCTCAGTTCACACAGGTGTGTTTTTTTATTATCATTTAAAAAACATCTAAAAATAGTGAAAATAGGCGATTTACAAGCTCACAACGCCTCGCAGTGCGAGGCATTGTGAGCTTGTAGATCGACTATTTTCACTATACTTTTGTGCGACACTCTTGCATGATCAAGTAGGTATAGAGCATTAATTTATAAAACAATATAAAAAGCTGAAATATGTGGATAGGGATTTGCATGGCAGCAACTTTATACAGTTGCACTATAAAACAAGTGTGGGGTCTTCTGTGTCAAAACAAAAGTCTCGAGACAAGAACTGAGATAAGAGCTGGGTTTGCCAATTGGGATGGAAAATGCCAACCCCAAACCCCACCCCCTGCTTCCCCTATAAAATTGCCACTGATGCTGAGGTTATGTGCGATTCAATCTGAGAATCCCATCGTCAAATATTCGGGAAAACAGCGCCTCCCCTGTTGTTCCTTGAAATTTGACACGAGGCAACAGTCTGTCTTGAGAGACTATGTGCGATTTAACTCACTTTCACCGTGTAAAATGCATCTAGCTGTCATAAATAATTCACTTCATGAAGAAGATCATGTGTTTTCTGTGCTGTAGATACAATGAGTGGGTGTTTTTTCTCTTTATTTATTTATTTATTTGAAATCCCTACCGTTTCTGTAACAACCAGATATGAACCTCTGGTGTCAAAAGTTCAGCAGCATGCTGACGAGTATCCTAGACTAGTAGGCTACTGTAGGTTGATTGTTTTTTTCCTAGATTAAACTTAATAAAACTTTAAGATATGATTGGTCAAAATACTAATGGATGCATTTAAAAGCGGCCCTATATGTAACATGTTTTTAATGAATAAAATGTAATTTGTCCAATCTGTATGGAGTATGTTAATAAAATATATAACTTATTGGAGTGATTGTATTTTGTCTCCCTGTTATATTGAGACATTTAGATCATGTCATGCACTCTCTGAGTTAGAGACCCTATGGGTGTATAAAGGTCCTACTACCTAACTAATCATTTGGTCTGGGGAGTGGGGACCCCCTGGAACCCCTCAAGGACCCCTGAACCAATGGCCTAACAATAAAGTATACGAAAATGTCTGTGTTGGGAAGGGTCAAACACAGTCAGTGCCTCCATCCCTTGTATAGAATTGCACTAGGAGCGTTATAACATAAAACAACAGCTGAGATTCTCATTTTCTCCACCTCATCGACCCCTAACACAGCAAGCATAAATCACCATTTAAAACAAATCCATATGTTTTTACTCCCCAAAGTCTGACACAGCTTGCCTGTTAGTAACGTCTACACTGCCTGCCTGCCTATCCCTATTCCCTAAAGCCTCAAGCTAAGATAGATGGCCAGTCTGAGCTTGCTTTGCTCGCTCAGAAAATGAGTCACAGGCTAAAGCATAGTTAAAACTTGTAACACAAGTCAAGATTAAACAGACGATAGAAAAAGAAAAGCATTATGCAATCGCTTCCTAATCCAAAAATAACCGTGGGTCCACTTAAACGATCAAACCTGAAATATTCCACCCGTATAGATGATGCAATGACATTTTGCATCACTTCGTCCTGTGATCCTCGTTCACAGTGGGCAAGATAATGCTGAATCATAAGAAAGCAAAGGGGCTATTTATGCACTTAAAGGGTCACCGTTTTCCCTCCAGAGTCTTAGCAGTGGTCTTTAGAAACAGCAGACAGAGTCAGACACATGGAGTCACCCAGCTGGAGCCGAAGGAGGTTAGAAAAACAATGACTTTACAGCTCCGGCTGACGGGTTACGATGGATGAAGTGATGGCCCCCGGGAGCAGCGGCTATGACACTGGTATGAGGTCACGCTCCCCGGGCAGCCAGTGACCTCTTTGACACAATTGCACAATTGTGATTACATGAGGTCAAAATCAGCTAACTGTGTTAAGGGGAGGGGAGGTTAACTGTACAAGACCTTTACAATTTGCACTTTATTCATGGCGTAGCCGTAGATGGTAAATGGTGCATTTATATAGCACCGTCATCCAAAGGGCTTTACACTGTGCATTGCGTGGCAGCTGTGGCTCAGGGGTAGAGTGACCAAACCTGGGCTTCCCCAGAGTTAGTGTCGAAGTATCCTTGAGCAAGACACTGAACCCTTAATTGCTGATGTGCAGGTTGGTGCCTTGCATGGTTTCCTCCGGCATCGCTGTATGAATGTGTGTGTGAATGAGTGAATGTAATTCACAATCTCTGTAAAGCGCCTTGGATAAAGGCGCTTACTCTTCAGCCATTCACACACACACAGTCACAAACCTGATCATCGGGAGCAGTCATAGATTCAGTGTCTTGCTCAACATCACACTTTGACAGTAATGCAGGGAAAGCCCAAAATCAAACCACGAACCTAGCGGCCGCTCTACTACTTCCTGAGCCACTCGTTAGGTAGAGTTATAGGTTTGAGACTAGTTCACATGATATTCAACATCACCATGGTGCATCGGTAAGAATGCAAGTTCTGTTTAAGCCTTTGCTGTTCCATCGCTCACACACAAGCATTTGGAATTTGAGCAAGGAGTTGGTGAGGTTTTTTGTTCAGTGACATATATGACCTGTATAAGACTCCAGGACAGAAGGCTCTCAGGTGGAGTTGTTGCTGCTGCTGCCAAAAGTGAACTGAAGGGACAGGCACTCGGGCAGAATAAAGCAGACCACTGATTGATTGAGGAGTGGGTGAGGACAGGTGTGATTAGGGATTGAGAGGGAGTGACAGCAGTGAAGTGGGTGGATCCAATCCATGGAACAGGCCAGGCGGTTGCTATTGCTCACTTTTTTATGACATTTAATTCAACCCTAAAAGCAACCAAGCTGCGAATGAGACAGACAAAATTACTAAATGTAAATTCTAGTAAACCTATATTATCCAAACTGAAATTGACCTAAAGCATAGGCTTTTAGCTTCTCTTATAGAACATAACGGTTAGCATTGTGAATTCATGGCAAATTAAAGATGTGGAGGAGGGCATTTTCACTCCACATACAGATGAGCAGGTTCACTGTCTAACCTTCCTGGTACGCTCCTTTTCAAATCTCTTTTGGTTAATCAGCTTGTGAGGCTTAGTGTGTGATAGCCAGTCTCAGCCCAGGCGAGGGGGGAGATCAGCTATGCTCTTGTAATTAAATTTCTAATGAGAGTCATGGCGTAGCCCCTGAAATCAGACAAGGACAACTTGCCACTCCTCCCTGTAGCATCCTAAAGTCACATTCTAATATGCAGTGCAGTCTTTCTGCCACACATGGACCTCTTAAGATTTTTTTTTTTGGTTGCGTTGCTAAGCGAATAATTTGATATTGTCATCAATTACTGGCTTAGGAACGTGACAAAAAAATATGTGAATTCAAAATAAGCAATTTTTTTGGGTGAACTACTCCTTTAAGACTTTCTCGGGCAGTGGAATGTGTCCTTTAAACACTCTGGGCTACCAAAATAAGCAAGCTCAATAATTGACCAACTAATTGACGTTCACGATGGTTGGTTCTTTGGCCTAAAGCAGATTTGAGCAGGTTTTCATGCAAAAAGGACGACATTTCCTGGTCTTATGCAAAAATGCCACTATTTTCTGCCTTTTCTGGATCAGGGCCCACTTATCTCAAAAGTGTTTGTGGCGCATATGACCAATAACACGTGTCTGCCGTCTGGTCAGAGGGGTGGGCCGTGGGCCGCATGCATGCCTTTTCAGAGCATGTTTAGTAATAATGATAAATCAAACAGTTCTTGGGATCAAAGAAACTATACTTGGTACACACATTCCTATTTTATTGGTATCACAAAGGAAGGTTTTAAAGAAAATATTTTAATGAATTATCTTTCAAATATTAGTGTTTTGCCAATCATTTTGGGGGGCCCACTTGCAATACAATCACGGCCCAACAGCGGCCCCCGGTCCACGGGTTGAGAGTCACTGCTATAAACCCTTCTTGCTGTTAATTTTTTTGTTTGGTTGCTGAATGCTGAGGGGGTTGGATGTCCGCCAAACAAAGTCCTGTCACCATGGCGAGAGAGAGAGAGAGAGAGAGAGAGAGAAGGGGGTGCTGGATGCTATTCAGTGGTATAATCCACAGCATTCCTATGGTTCCATAGTCTCCCCCCAAAACACACTGACAAACACAGACAGCTGGACCAGGACCAGCTGACTGGTTGCTATGTCAACGCTTTGCACCCCTTTCATCCTGAAACAATTGCCGCTGAACGCATTGACCCCCTTTCAATGCACTTTCCTTCTCCTAGTCCGCCAGTGGCACACATTGGCCCAAAACATTGAGCCACAAATGTCTCGGAATTATTCTTCCATGGCCCACGGAAAACACTCACTTCCGATTGGCTGACAGGTGTCCGTTGATATTGTATAAGATGTGGACCTCAAACATAGTGCCAGTTAACAGCTTATTCATGTTCCATTGTCCGTCCGTCTGTCCATCAGTCTGACTGTCCGCAGTGTCCGGTCCATTACTCGGGCGCTGCAAAACGAACAGCCTCAAACTTGGTTTGTGTCAAACATCTGCAGTGCATCGTGGCAATTCGTTCGGACAAACACTGTCCATAAAACGGTTTTGTTTTGCGAGACGTGACAAAGAAAACAGTTTTAAGGCCAATCCACACCAATGCAACTCCTTGCAACTGCCATTGGGGATAATGGTCAATAAGTACTGTAGTTGCAACTTTTTTGCATGTTGCAAGGAGTTGCATGTTGTGTGGACTGGCCTTTGTTGAACCTGGAAACATCTTAAAACAAAGAGCCAGAGGGGATATTAACCTTCCATTATCAATTATAGTGTAGTAGTTTTTGGTGGGTGGTGGTGGTGGCCGTTCCTCTTTTAAAAGCTGGCGAGCTGTAGCCAGGGGCCTTTGTGTGAGTGTGTGTGTGGGGGGGTATTTCCGATTCATCAGCAGGGGGTAGACATTCACAAAGTTGATGTGTGAATTATTGAGGCGGGTGACATGAATGAATCATCGAGAAATTTCACTACGTACGCCCAGGTAGGCTCTCTGCCCCCATTACTTGCCCAACTGTGTTATGGCCCTTAAATGCATGTAAATAATTGAAACATAGTCTTGCTCGGTAGCTGTCTGCTGAAAGAGAAACTATAGAGAGATCCCCGCTGTGAGGTGAAAGCCTTGATGAAAGAAAAAAAAAGAAATCCCCAAATCCTGCTTAGTGCTTAACCACTTTAAGCCCCATTTTACACGTTGTTGTCGTTCACGATGTTTCACGATGTTCAAATATATTTTATATGGTGCCAGTTTGAAAGTGGTTGTCTTTCTCTGTGGTTCTCAAACTTTTTCATGTCAAGGACCTCCAAATTATCTCACACACACACACACACACACACACACACACACACTGTAACTCCATTTTATCCATGTTAGATTAATCGAAAACACCAACCTTTTTTCTGGTGAATGATATTGTCCTTCTAATACGTGACAGAACTGTTTTCATTATTTTTAATAATAGTTTTTGGTGTTTTTCTGGAGCGTTCTTTGCATTTACCCCAAAAAGAAATATATACATATATAAAAAAATAACTGAAAACAGTAAATGACAAAACCGAAACCGAAACCGAAAAAGGACAATATCAGTCTCCAGAAAAAAGGTTGGGTGTTTTCAATGAATCTATCATGGTTAAAATGAAGTTTGAAGTTACAATGTGTTTGTATAGGACAGGGGCGGGGCAGCTAAAATGAATATTAAATATCTACATATTGAATCGAGCATCTTAAAAACTGTTGGGTTGGGGGAGTTCACATAAGCCTGAGTAGACGATAATGACCACAGGTTTTTTTTGTGAAATATCCCTTAACTTGTTTGCTGGGGTCTTAGCTTCATGGAATCCCCAGCAGGGACCCTTGGGGCTCCCCGGAACCCCACTTTGAGAACCACCAGCCTCTCTCATTGCTTAATTGTTGCTGGTCAGAGACCCCGTTTTTACTACCCCGTTTCTCACCTTTAAGGGGAGGGAGGGGCGGGGTGGCAAGGCGACGGCCCTAGTTAGTTAGTTGGGTCATGCATGTTCCCAGCTGAAGCCATGCCACTGCTCCAATCTGTTGCTTTGTCCCATTAGCGTAATTGATTTCCATAGCTTGCAATCTCAGAGATGCGAAATCCATAGAGCTGCCATGGAAAACATCACTTCCTCAACGCCCAGCAGCTATACTGTATACGCAATCATTGTATTGACATGTGGGAGAGCACGGAGGGCTGCATGGCTTAACTATACATGCTAAATACTAGGGGGATGAACAGCTTTGTTGGCGACAGTGTCTGTCAACCTGCTTAATGTGCAACATTTCTCAATTAACTGTAAACAAACCAGCATACAGTATAAATGATTAAAAGTATCTTCTCTTAAGTTACAATTTAATAACTTAATAACTTTAATAACTCATTTTTAATACCAAACTGGCAAAATTGTCAAATATTACGTTAGGAAGAAGCAGAAAAGTGAAAATATCAGTGCTACAAACAAGCTCAAAACATTTGGCATCATGTGGTTAACTTAACACAGACGACACTGTGTGCTGCTCTGAGCTTTAACCACAAAACAAAACATACACTTTGTATTGCCTCTAAGTAACTACACTAGTGAATCTCTGCACAGAGTTGTTTTCAGACCCACTAACCCTCATCCAGCTGTCTTGGCGCAAAAAGCCAACTGGGAAGCACTTAAGATAGAGTAAATGACTGTATGACCCAAATGGGCGTCTTCTATATACGAGCTAAATATAAACCCAACTGAATGGAGGAGATAGTGGTGATACAACACACCCACACACACACACACACACACCATTGTTTTGTTGGCACTGTTATTTGTCCAGTTTGTTCAATGTTTAATAGAACACGATGGAAACTTTAATAGACCACGATGGAAACTATTGTACAGCAGTACAATAGTACTGCTGTACTAGTCAATAAAAATGTCAATAATATATTCAATCAATTGATCAATGAGCATGTTGTTGCTTTGCATGGTTCCCTCCATGTGAAAATGTGTAAATGGTTCATATATATATGGCGCCTTTATCCAAAGCACTTTACAACATGTGTTACATTCACACACCGGTGGTGGAGGGAACCCATGTATGGAAACAACCTGCTCATAGGGAGCAGTTAGGGGTTATGGACACTTCGACAGTAACACAGGGGAGCCCAGGAGTAAACCGGGAACCCTCCAGTTCCTAAGCGTCTGCTTTACCTCTTGAGTCACTGTGAGCATGGGTTTCAAATGTGCTCTGGATAAAGGCGCTATATGAAATTCACCATTTACCATTCAACTACCACATTCAAATGTTTCCAGTTTCCACTAGTAATGCATTGATTCAGTGTTGTCTTTGAAATGTCCTGGAGTAAGTAAATTAATTTAGTTACCGTCCACCTCTGGTTAAATGCGGAGTAGATACACAGACAAACCATCCCTGAGCAAACATCCCGTGCTGAGGAAGCATGTCTTTTCAGCTTTTGTGAAAAAGTGGGACAGGTTGAAGTGCCTTTGTTTTCCATATATGCAACAAGAGAGAGAGAGAGAGAGAGAGAGAGAGAGAGAGAGAGAGAGAGAGAGAGAGAGAGAGGGGACAAATTGTATGCCCCACTGCCCGCCTGACATACAATCCACCCTGAGGAAAGAAAAGCACTGCAGTGGACTTTTGGCTTTGTGCCAACCGGAGGCAGAGGACAAACACAGGTGTTTTAGGAAGGAGAGACCGTGGGTGTGCATGAGAGGAAACAAGTCGCTGTCGGCCAGAATACCACTTATCTCCATATTTAAACACCCTACTACAACATCACACATCAAAAGTAAGAGATTCGCAAGCTTTTCAATCTACGAAAAAGCATGAAAAAGTTCAAATGTAGGCTATGTAAAAGTCTGCAGACATACGTGGATAGACGTACTCATAGTGACCATGAGGGGGGTTGGTTGTGTCTCTTGTTTCTGAGTCCCACTGAACATGGATGGCTCCTGACTGCCTCTTGATTATGCAGCGTCTGACAGGCCTATTTTATCATCCAATAAAATGCATAATTCATCCACACATTACCGGGCAGGAAACCTGATGGTGATTTCCTCTGATGTGTATGTGTGTGCCATTCGCACCTTTCTTTTTGCAGTGGAAGAAGCACTCAGATTAGTATTATTTTTGTCTTCACTTAACAGTTACTACGCCAGCATTCAATTGTGATATAATTCACGCCAGTATTTTTCCCTAATAGTCCCATCATTTGTGTTTGTGTCTGGGAATGCACCACCGTGGCAATGCAAAACATAAACAAGGAACAGATCAAGCGGGAAGCGGCCGACACAAACCGTAGGCAATGCATTGAGCCTCGGTTTCCCAGAAGCCTTAGGAATCGAGTGTCAG
Source organism: Protomyctophum bolini (assembly GCF_963924005.1). Classification (NCBI taxonomy): domain Eukaryota; kingdom Metazoa; phylum Chordata; class Actinopteri; order Myctophiformes; family Myctophidae; genus Protomyctophum; species Protomyctophum bolini. The sequence goes on along the minus strand of NC_137877.1, from coordinate 22,658,535 downwards.
TATTTTGTCGTGTGATCCAAACCTGTGACATGTGACGTATGACCGACGGAAACCCTGTATGTTCTTAAAGTTATCAAGACAACGGCGAAATAAACAATAAATAAACAAAAGGCGGGTTTATCATGTTCCGCAGGGAAAGACAATGGGAAAAAGACAGGTTTAGCGTGTTAGGGTAAACTGTTAGGGTGGTTTATTTGGTCTCTCTGCTCTTCTATTGAGACATTTAGTTTGTGTCAAAGGTCATGTCTCACCTAGACACAGGATCTGACAGGATTCAATTCATCCCCTGAGCGAGCAGGCATTCTCTATTAGCTCAATGGTAAAAATGTCAGCATAAGGGTTCAATATAAGAGGAAAGTTAAAAAGTACCAAAATGGAGAAGAGGTACTGAAAGGAAATACTGCCATGGAATACTGCCATAACGTAAAGGTACATCAAAATTGCACTTAAAGCTTACATTTTGAAAGTACTCATGTTATTGTTATAGAGTGTTCAGTAATGGGATTCTCCCTGTCTCTCCAGCTCTTTAGTAAACAGAAAATACATTTTCAGATCATGATCGAGAATTTTCACAGGATACAGATGAAACAAATGGAATTGGAAGTGATGACATATACAGAAAATTGGAACTGGAACAATACATTTTCACCCTGGGCAAGACCTATGCTGTAAAGACTATCATTTGTTTAGGGCGGAAATTGCGGGATTTTAGCGGAAGTATCGCCCCAGGAATGACGTTGATGCTTTACAAATCAGTTTACATTCTCCACGAATTAAACAAGTGTTGTGATTGGTCGGGAAAATATCGTATCCGGGGGAAATACATCTGACGGATGTTTCTTGCTTCTCTGCCTTACGTTGTGACCAGGCTTTTCTTGTCGCAGATAAGTACGCCTGGGACCGAGGCTAATACATTTTAGGCTGATAAATGGGTACTCTCTCCTGATTGGCTGAAATATTGCAAACCCCCTGAACATTGATTTTCACTTCAGTTTATTAAAGAGCAGGAGAGAGTGAGACAGATAGACTCATGCTATACTGAACAAACACTCACACAGCAAATCAGAAGTATAGCCTTTTAACAAAAAACTTTGCTTTAACCAAAACACATATTAGGCTGACCTATAAGTACAGTACCTGTTCGGAGTAAATGTACTTAGTTACTTTCCACCACTACTTGCGTGCGAGTCTGTGGATGTGTATTGTGTATGCAGACTATGCACATGTACTGTATGTCTGAATGTGTGGTTCAGGCCAGGATTTGTGTGTGTTTCATGTGTGCACGCGCACGTGTGTGCAGTGCTCCACGTGTGTGATTACGTGAGTAGATGTGGGTGTGTCTGGTATGTCTGCATAATGACTGCTTGCGAACACAGTCTTGTGTGGACACGCCGGTGCGTCGTCAATCATGTGTTTCTAAACATTTTCACTATACAGACCTTAACAGTGGGTACTGAAAATTTGGCACGTCAAGGATTTGAAAGGTTAACCTGAAAGGTTAACCGCCAGAAGGGAGCAGTTATCTTAAAATAAAAATCTAAATGATTCAAATGTTCCAAAGATGTTTTATATTTTTTAAATACTTTACAAAAATTACAGGTATAAAAGCTTGCACATCTGCTATTTTTAATTGCCAACGTATAAATTGAGTGATTTAAAGTGATTTAAATGAGTGTGATTATACATTAAGTAATTTTACTCACATACTTTACTTGAGTAACCTATTTGCATTTTTCGATACGTTATGCTGTACTAAGTGTACTTCCTACTCCACTAGAGCTCAGAGGCAAATATTGAACTTTATACTCCACTGCAATTATTTGACATCTTTAGTTAACCTACTTGTTCAGATTCACAGTAGATTATTATAATTACAAAGCATACATTAATCACTTAAGCCCTATTTTATACTTTGGCAACACGTTGCGAGCCACAGTCAGCTTCAGTATTTTTGTATTGTGACTTTTACTTAGCGGCTAGCCCATTAAAATAGGGAAAGCATCCGTGTCATTTTAGGTTTTAGCTATACGTTTTTCAGAAATCTGAAACAAATCTCAAAGTGCTAGTGCTTTTAACACAGATCCTCTCTTCTGGGGGTCGTTTCAGGTGGGCGTCCACAGCATAAAATACAAATACACACATATTATGTATTTGGCTAATGGCTGGTCCTTGGTACGAAAACATTTGAGGACCAATTTGTAGAATCAGCCTCAAGGTCTTAATGGGTTAAGTAAAAGTACTGAAGTAAAAGTACTTCCTCCACCATGTGTGTCCCCACAGGCCCTGTATCCTTATAGAGGCATGTTTCCCTCTCTCTCTCTCTCTCTCTCTCTCTCTCAGACTAAACTGTAGTTCAGCACAACACATTAATCAGTCTCCTAGCCAGCAGGCATCAGAGGGGGAAAATAAGCCAAAAAAAATTGCTGTGGAAATCAATTTGGTTCTGTGGCAAAACCTAATATCCTTTTGTGGCCGTGAAATAATTATATGGAATAGCCTATTATTTGATGTTGCAAAAATAACAGACGATCCCAGTCTGTAAACGTGCTAAAATGTCATCAACAAAGGACTTCTTTATGACCAGAGGGATTACATCAAACTAGAGCAATGGTTCAAACTTTTTCATGCCAAATTGATATAGATTTGGCGGACCCCCATCTGAAAGATCTGCTATTTTTTAATAGCCAACGTATAAATTGATAAATTGTGTTACGATTGCGATGCTATGTTAACTATACGTTTCCTGTGGACCCCCTTGAACAGAGGGGGGGTCATTCTCAAACTTTTGTTGTCCACAGCTGGAGTCTGGTTTCTTCCTGGGATGTTGTAAGGGGCTGGACATGGCTGAGGAAGCTTCTCCTTGACTTCAGTCGTTGGGCCAGGGGTTCGTGTCCATGAAGGAGGTGGCGTTCATCGCTGGTAGCTTTTGTCATCTCTACTCGGCTGGTGGCTTCCCGTCTCACATCTGAAGGGGCAATGCCAGCGAGGAGCGAGGTTGTTCACGTTGGTAGGCTTCAAGCAACCTGTTATCAAGCGGCAGGTTGTTCAACGCTGAGTCTAGTTTTTTGGCATGGGTTGATCTCTCCCAAACAGGACAAACATACTCTGCAGAAGAATAGCACAGGGCCAAAGCAGTACATCTCAACGTGTGTGCTGTGGCTCCCCATTTTGAGTTAGTCAGTTTCCGTAGGATGTTCCGGGAGCTGACTTTCAGTTTGGTGTTCTTTATCTGTCCCTTGAAGGAGAGGGTGCGGTCCAGGGTTACACCAAGGTAGACAGGGTTGGTGCAGTTCTCAAGTGGTGTTCCAGACCATTCGATGTTAAGAGGTCGGTTGGCTTCCCGGTTCCTGAGATGGAAGGAGCAGACTTGAGTCTTCGCAGGGTTTGCATGTAGGTGGTTGCGCTCGTAGTAGCTCATCTAGGGCTGAGGTGAGGTTTGCTTCTACTGCTTCAAACGTAGTCTCTTGAGATGTTATACAGAGGTCGTCAGCGTAGATGAATGGCTCAGTGTTCTGGTCCATTGGTTGGTCATTGGTGTAGATGTTGTACAGTAGTGGGGCCAGCACACTACCTTGCGGTAGGCCATTCTTTTGTCGTCGCCAGCGACGTTGCTTGTTGTTCAGGGTAACATAGAAGCGCCTAAGCTTTGGACCACTAGCATGATATTTCAAACATTCCTCAAGGATTCATGCGGCCTGCACGGCGTTCACACTTGCTTTCCGCAAAGACTTTGCCTGCAACGTTGTAGTAGGTCCCAAGAAGGCATAAATGCTGGTACAAGATTGCCGGCACTCAAAATTCTGCACACATGCACGCATGAGTCTGACACCAAATTCAAACATGCCGACACAATTGCTTGCAGCAGACTTTGTACATCTGAACGGGTCTTAAAATTGCACATAATACAACACGATTGAACCCTTCAAGGGAATTAGTTAAGATATACAGATATAAAATAGATAATAGATAATAATCCACATAAATTCATCCATACTGAGATGGTGAAGAAATAAGCCACTATCATATTTCTGACATTCCTCAAGGATTGAGGATCACTAACTAACCCCCCTGAACCAGAGCCTGGCATACAGATGTTATTACATACTGTACATAACACTGAACCCTTCAAGGGCATAGCTTAAGATGTACAGATATAACACGATTACAATCCACAGAAATTCCTACAATTAACATACATACATAACATACAGACATAGCGAAAGAATGCACGACTCAATATAAGGAGCTGCCTTGGGGAGGTGGAGGGAGTTTGATCACTGACAAACTGCAGTAGAGTTGATGTTGAGCTATGCTGATGAGTGTGTGCTGTAGTACGAAGAGTATTACGCAACGTTTAAAAACGACAGCCGGCCCTAGATCGACCCTTTAGGCTTGAGTGTGTACTTTATGTGTGAGTTAACTTGACTGAGCGTGGTGGAACAGCTTGTCTGCTGTGACTGCCTGAACTAGCTGCCTGACGCTTGATCCATGCCCCGCAGGGACCACTAGCGGTCTGCGGACCGCCGCGTGAGAAACCATGCCACATACCAATGTACACACTCACCCTCACCCCGGCCACACACAGAGCATAGCTCTCTAATCCTGATGCCAATTGTGAGGATTAAACCACTCTGTGTGGGTGCGTGCGTGCGTGCGTGCGTGCGTGCGTGCATGCATGCATGCATGCGCGTGTGTGTGAGAAACACTAGCGTCACGCCAGCATTTACTGAATGCCTGTAGGCCGACCACTGACCCAAACACTGAGGAATGCTGGGTACTATAGCCACCGGGCACCAGAAGTGTCTCCCTGCAGCCAACCATACAGTTAGCAGGTACCAGCTGTACCGTCTCCAAAGGTCACGGAAAAGTTCAATAAGTACATTTCATTGTTAGCGGGCAGAAACCCCTTAACTCCATATTTTAACGTTTTGTCTGTTTGTTTGTTTTTCATGAAAGAAATCGCTACTTGATCCTGCTACATTGTCACACAAAAGCATAAAAAGTAGCAGAAACACTACAAGCTTGAAACGTGACGCTGCGCAATTTGAGCTTATATAGATCTGCTACTATTGCCGTTTTAGAATTTGAATCCTGAAAACTGTTTTGACGATGTACTGTAATTAATATTTTAGTTACTATTTCTTTACTTGAGTATGTCCAATTCTTCCATACTTTATACCTCTTCTCCACCACAGTTATGTGAAAACTTATTCAAGTAGGCAAACTGTAGATTTCTATTAGTATCACAAAACATACATTAACTAATAAAACCAATTATTTTATTACATTGTCAATTCAAACAAAGAGGTAGGAGCGCACACCAATAGTGGGGAGGTGCTGACCACAGGAGACAAAGTTGAAAAAAAAAGGGAAGGAGAGGTTGTCCAGCTCGTAGTCGTGATGCAAAAAAAGTCTTAATAGATTATCAACGTTTCGGCAACAAAATGCCTTCTTCGTGGTATGAAGAAGGCATTATAAGGGGTATATCATAGGGGTATATAATAGAAAAACGTTTTTGCATCGTGACTACAAGCTGTGCGACCTCTCTTTTCCTTTTTTCATACATTGTCAATTCGCAAAAAATAGCAGATCTACAAGCTCACATCGGGGACATCATTCTACATGAGTCCTGTTACTTTTGGTATTAAGGAATTTTGATTGATTGATCGAAATATTTATTAACAGTTTGCAGAATTACAGTACATTTCAAGCACAAACTCAATACAAAGACTGTTAACTGTGAGTGGACGACCCAATTAAGCATTACACTTGTTTACAACAGGGTCCACTTTGTTCAATTCATCAAAACAATTAGAGACGTACAAATAGACACTTCTATATAGTTAAAGAACAGAACAGGAATTCATCATAAAGGAAGCAAAAAGGGAAAAGAAACATATACAGTGAGGGGAAAGGGGGGGGGAATTGATGCCAGTACTTCTTCCAGCACTTGCAAATGAGCAGGTGTGAAGATCTGCACTCTGACTTAATGCCTTGATGGATGGTGCCTTGCTTAAAGGCTCACTGACACACAGAAAGTGTCAGTTGCCGTGTGTCAGAAAGAACGCACCCATTGTTTACAACAGCTGTGGCCACATTGCAGGCGTCAATTGGGTGCGTCCAAACCCGTTGACGCCTCTTTCAGAGACACGCTTCTATTTTGGAGTGTCAACAGACCACACACCACCAAAAACACGTGTTGCATCAAGACAGGGAGAGCAGGGAGAAAATAAATATATGGAGGGAGGTACAGTAGGGCCCGCACACCATTCTTATAGGCAAAGGAATGACGTTATTAAGGTATTAGGAAAAATTACTCGCTCTGCGAGTCGTTGTGAGCTTGTAGATCAGCTATAGCTATAGGTTTAAAGGTATATTCAGTGATTTCACTTAATTCAAATATCACTTATTTCTTTGTGGGATGGCTGGGTGGGTGGTCTGAGCACGAAAACAACATGGATGTTTTTCACCACCTGTGCGCAAGCTAACACACACACACACACACACACACACAAACACACATGCACATATTAACTGTATATGATTTCGGGTGTGCCAGTACAGTACAGTACAGGGACCCCCACACAGTAACTCTGTAATTTCTCAAGCGTTTCAGACACGGGGTGGCACACCAGAACCGGCCAGGCCCCCTGGGCGCGTTCCTGGGGGTCTGGAACTTTTCGTGAACGGAAATGGCAGCTTCCTTACTCAGCTCATGGGGGCTATAGTTCCAGACTCTATATAGCATTCGGAGATTTTGGAATAGTTGTCTGGCTACGCAAGACTACATGTCTCCCCACTGTAGTGCGTGCATGTGGACATGTTGTTACAGGGACAGACCGGGGTGTTTTCCAAATCACCCAAATCACTGAATGCTCCTTTAAAGGAGCAGACTAAGTACAGAGAGAAAGGTCAAGTTTACTAAGAAGTAAAGTTAAGTAAGTAATGTAAAATTATACATCAACATGAATCCACATTGTGCTGTCATACAGGTCAATGAAGCTATCTATGAAATAGTGTAATCTGCAACACAGTTACCGGTATATACAATATATATTGTGTGTGTGTGTGTGTGTGTGGGGGGGGGGGGGGGGGGGGGGGGGGGGTCCCTGCTTTATCACTCTCTCAGCTATGAGCTCCATGGGCTGAAAAATGTTGAAGACCCCTGCTCTAAAGCATTCAGTAGCGGTGGCATCATGGTGCCTGCCTGGCTGCCACAGACAGCACGTTATTATCATTTTAAGTAAGCAGACAACAAGGCTGTTTGTTGGACCTGTTCCGTGTCTGGCTTTGTGTTTACAGGTGCGCTAGCTGTGTGTTTGTGGAGGGTGCTAATTTGTGTGTTTCCGCAACGCGCTGGAGCCAACCACTAGCTACGCCATTGTCTTTGTGCCCGGCGCGCCCCGCCCCTCCCCTCCCGCTCATCATGTAATTTCAATGGCTTACCAATTATCACAAAGCAGGGCTAATGTTTAGCACCAATCCAAACACTTTTAGTCATCCATCTGTCTGGAGGAAGTTAAAAATACACCCAAGTCTTCACGTCTAGTAGTCTCACCGTCAAACACGGTGAAGTCATTAATTTGCACCAGAACAGTATAAGACTTGAGTACATCCACGCTGTAGAGTATGATCAAGTATGGCATTGATTTACGTTAAAAGAGGAAAATACCATGTTTAAATATGGAGACAAGAGGTTTCTGCCCGACAGCAACAATATTGAAAAGGAATGGCTGACCTTTGACCCCATCTTTCATTAGTGCACGTATGACGGTGCAGTGTTTGTGTTGTGTGTGGGTGGGGTGGACACTCCTCTTCAAAACAAAATAATGCTTGGTTTGCTGTGGTGGTCCCTATAGAGCGCCGCAGTCCCGCCCCCTACCAGGGCCCAGGAAATGATTATCCGTTCATTTTCCTCATAGACATTTCAAAAAGTATTTATTTAAAGACGTTTACACCGCAGACAAAGCCAACTCATGACAAATCATGCACAACAAACACAATTTTTTGGGCCGAACAAATAATTAGAAAGAAGAACAAAACGGCAGGTTACAACACTTTTTTTGTTGTTTTTCTTCTTTGTAATTATTTGTTTGGTCCAAAATATTGTGTTTGTTGTCATGAGTTGTCACGACTCGAGTTGGCTTTGTCCGCGGCGTAACCGTCTTTAAATAAATACTATTTTTCTGGGAAAAATACATTGGGATTCATTTCCTTGGCCTGGCGTTGTCATGAAAGGGGGCAGGACTGCGACGCTCTATAGGGTTTCTTTATGTGCCACTTGCACTGGCAGTGATGGATGGATATTGTCCAGATGCCAACAGGAATGTGTTGACCGCTGTCTTGAAGTCATGTCACCACCTCAAAGCAGAGAGTTGGCCCTTTGTGCAACCACTTGACCGTATTGGTCAGTGGTGGAAGAAGCACTTCAAGCTGCACTGTGTAACTTTCCACTTCTAGTTCAGATTTGAACCCGGGTTTCCTGCGCAAGTGCTGAACGTTTTTACCATTGAGATATTGGCCTGCCTGTCTGCCTTGCTCAGGGGATTGAGCAAGGGATTGAGCAAGATTTGTTTCAAATCAGCAACAGCAGCATGGTGTCAAAGGTCACGTCTCACCAATAGAAGAGCAGGAAGGCCAAATACAACCAACCCAATTATATACGTTAGTTAGCCTATATTGTATTAACATACATCTACCATACAGATTGAACAGAATAACATTATATTCATTAAAAAGGTTGCTAGTGCTTTATGTAGAAATATTAAGTAACAATTAAGTGAAAGTAAAAGTAGCAATTCCACAACAATATAAAATATTTCACTTGAGGACAAATACAAAAGTACTGGCATTCGTAAGGTAGTAGTACTATTGCTGGATGATTGTACTATAGAGTATATATGTTTGTATACTTACTTTTAATGTTTGATGTTGTTAATTTTCAATCATGTCTAGTCTTAATTAACTTAACTAGAATTTCGGCCCCCTTCGGGGGCCTCATCCCAGTGTCGTTGCAGCGCAATATGGGAAGAAAGAAATTGCGGGAGTTGACAATGATTTCATAAAGTGTAGTTTAGTTTTGAACAGGCAACTAATGTAGTGATCTTGTATTGCTATTGGAGACACTGGGGGGACACTGGGGGACACTGGGCAGGCACTGGGGAGGCACTGGGAAGGCACGGGGAGACACTGGTCAGGCACTGGGAGACACTGGGGAGGCACTGGGGAGGCACTCAGGGGAACACTGGGGAGACACTGGGGGGACACTGGGGAGGCACTGAGGGGACACTGGGGAGGCACTGAGGGGACACTGGGGAGGCACTGGGGAGGCACTGGAGAGGCACTGGGAGACACTGGGGAGGCACTGGGGAGGCACTGGGAGGCACTGGGAGGCACTGGGGAGGCACTGGGGAGGCACTGGGAGGCACTGGGGAGACACTGGGGAGGCACTGGGAGGCACTGGGGAGGCACTGGGGAGGCACTGGGAGGCACTGGGGAGACACTGGGGAGGCACTGGGAGGCACTGGGAGGCACTGGGGAGACACTGGGGAGGCACTGGGAGGCACTGGGAGGCACTGGGGAGGCACTGGGAGGCACTGGGGAGGCACTGGGGAGGCACTGGGAGGCACTGGAGAGGCACTGGGAGGCACTGGGGAGGCACTGGGGAGGCACTGGAGAGGCACTGGGGAGACACTGGGGAGGCACTGGGGAGGCACTGGGAGGCACTGGGAGGCACTGGGAGGACACTGGGGAGGCACTGGGGAGGCACTGGAGAGACACTGGGGAGGCACTGGGAGGCACTGGGAGGCACTGGGGAGACACTGGGGAGGCACTGGGGAGACACTGGGAGGCACTGGGGAGAAACTGGGGAGGCACTGGGAGGCACTGGGGAGACACTGGGGAGGCACTGGGAGGCACTGGGGAGACACTGGGGAGGCACTGGGAGGCACTGGGAGACACTGAGGAGGCACTGGGGAGACACTGGGGAGGCACTGGGGAGGCACTGGGAGGCACTGGAGAGACACTGGGGAGGCACTGGGAGGCACTGGGAGGCACTGGGGAGGCACTGGGGAGACACTGGGGAGGCACTGGGAGGCACTGGGGAGGCACTGGGAGGCACTGGGGAGGCACTGGGGAGGCACTGGGAGGCACTGGGAGGCACTGGGAGGCACTGGGGAGGCACTGGGGAGGCACTGGGAGGCACTGGGGAGGCACTGGAGAGGCACTGGGGAGGCACTGGGGAGGCACTGGGAGGCACTGGAGAGGCACTGGGAGGACACTGGGGAGGCACTGGGGAGGCACTGGGAGGCACTGGGGAGACACTGGGAGGACACTGGGGAGGCACTGGGAGACACTGGGGAGGCACTGGGGAGGCACTGGGGAGGCACTGGGAGGCACTGGGAGGCACTGGGGAGACACTGGGGAGGCACTGGGGAGGCACTGGGAGGCACTGGGGAGGCACTGGGGAGGCACTGGGGAGGCACTGGGGAGGCACTGGGAGGCACTGGGAGGCACTGGGAGACACTGGAGAGGCACTGGGGAGACACTGGGGAGGCACTGGGAGGCACTGGGAGACACTGGGGAGGCACTGGGGAGACACTGGGGAGGCACTGGGAGGCACTGGGGAGGCACTGGGAGGCACTGGGGAGGCACTGGGAGGCACTGGAGAGGCACTGGGAGACACTGGAGAGGCACTGGGGAGGCACTGGGAGACACTGGGGAGGCACTGGGAGACACTGGGGAGGCACTGGGGAGACACTGGGGAGGCGGGACACTGGGGAGGCAGTGGGCAGACACTGGGGAGGCACTTGGGAGACACTGGGGAGGCACTTAGGGGCACACTGGGGAGGCACTCAGGGGGACACTGGGGAGGCACTGGGGAGACACTGGGGAGTCACTCAGGGGGACACTGGGGAGGCACTCGGGGGGGGGGGGGGGACACTGGGGAGGCACTGGGCAGACACTGGGGAGGCACTGGGGAGATATTGGGGAGGCACTGGGGAGACCCTGGGGAGGCACTCAGGGGGACACTGGGGAGGCACTGGGAATACACTGAGGGGACACTGGGGAGGCACTCAGGGGGACACTGGGGAGGCACTCGGGGGGACACTGGGGAGGTACTGGACATTTCATAGTACTGTACTGTACTGTTGTTAGTGTTATTGTTGTTTTTCTTATAATGATTATTATTATTATTGTTATTATTATTACATGCATTATTGTTCTGATGTGAGCTGGTTTGTAAATGAGTGAGTTTACAAAGAAGTTTATTGTTATTATTATTATTATGATTATTATTATTAGTATTGTTATTGTGATTATTACATGGATTATTGTTGTGATGTGAGCTTGTGGCTGACTCACTATCTAGAAAATGAAAACATGGCACTTCATTTAAAATAGGTTACAGACCCCTGTTATATGCGCTTATTTTGGGATTATTTTTATAGACCTATTTACTTGTTTCTATGAGACATGGCAACAGCAGCGAAAGGCATCCACGTCTTTCTGTTGTGAAATGCTGAGATTAGAAACGACCATAATTATTTCATTTCTCAACCTTAAAAAATAAATAAAGACATCTCCATAATCCTTGGGAAGTGTGTGTAGCAAAAGTAGTCGGCATTGTCATGGTTGAAAGTATTCATGCAACACTGACGCTGTAAGCTGTGTGATGCTAACGCGCTAACACCGTTAGCATGGTCTGTGTTGGTCAAAGGAAAAAGGATAGATATGAAACTACTGGCCAAAATGTCATACAAAACACAACACCTAAAATCGGAATGTGATGGTGACCTATTGAGCACAAACAGACAATCATGATTTGCTTGCTGGACCTATAATTAATTTATGTGCATTACATTTCCACCTCGCACATATAAATCAAAAGCAAGATGGATGCTAGTGCAGTCAGAGAGTAGTTCACAGGTCACACACAGGAGCAGTGAAAGGGGGAGGGGACTTGGGATGGCAGTGTAGAGTAGGCACGACATCGAGGGGTAGAAACCATCCCGGTCGCGTGGTTGATCTAACGCGTGTGTCACTGTGAAGGACTGGCCCCATTAAGTGAACGTAGTTGGCGTAGTAGACGCCAACATGACGATTCTGACGTAGGCTGTTGAGGTTGAGCAAGAATAGCGTGTTTCAGAAAAGTAATATTTAAGCAGTAAATAAGGCATTTTTGGCGAATGCAATGTAGTCTATGTCTTTTGTGGGAGTGTGCAGGTTTTATTTTGCATAGAGAGATGTGTGGTGGAAGTGTGGCTTGGTCGGAGATAGAGCACGAATGAGTGGCCAGGTGCTCATGTACCCCTGTCTATTAGGGTAGCAGGATGTACTGATGCCATGTATCTGCTAAAGATATCAAGAAGCAAGAACTGCCAGCCAGAAAATTGGTGCTGTGGGAACCAACACACAGTGAGGACGTCCCACATTAACATACGTGGATGTACTCAGTGGGAACCAACACACAGGCACACTGTGGGAACCAACACACAGGCACACTGTGGGAACCAACACACAGGCATCGGTCGTGAGGACGTCCCACATTAACATACGTGGATGTACTCAGTGGGAACCAACACACAGGCATTGGTTGTGAGGACGTCCCACATTAACATACGTGGATGTACTCAAGAACGACGGAGAAGCGGAAAGTAACAACGAACTGGCCAGATGTATGGAGAATCAGGATGACTGGAAGCGACGATAGGGGGAGAGATATGTCTCTGTAACTTAAACTGCGCTGTCTCTAGCACAGGAGTTATTTTACTTCAGTCCAATAATTTTATACTTTGGCTATTAGCAGATTGAAGCTCATAGTGTGTCACTTTGTGCCGCACTATGAGCTTGTACTGTAGATCTGCTATTTTTGACAACGTTGTGAAAATGTGTTCAAATGTTTGAATATACACAGCATATATTTTTAAGGCAAACATGTTTTACTCAAGCTTCTGGGGTTCCCTAGAGATGGGGGTTGGCGGCCAAATTCCTTCACATGAAAAAGCACACACCACTGTGTAGTAGCAGCCAGGGAAACACAGTGAGTGAACAGGTCATGCTCATCTGTTGCATTCTGTGTGTTGTGTTGATCTGTGCTGCCTCCCTGCTCCCTCTCCTCCCCCTCCTCCTTTTCCCCACCTCCTCCTCCTTTGTTTTTCCTTCTCTCTCATCCCTCCTCTTCTCTTTGTTGTTCCCTCTCCCTCAGCACTCCAATTATCTACTTAAAGCAGCCATGCTCCAGCGCCAGAGAGTTGTCGTGTCAGGCACCACAAACAGCTTATCAAGGAGGAGCGTGTTTTTGTGCACTGGTGGTTAAATCATGGGCACACCAAGTGGAAAGATAACAACCTGACACTGTGAACCCTGTGGCGTGCACCCCGAGCATCCGGGTGCCGCTTTTCTTGACATTTGGATTTTCACTCTTTCTTTGCAGTGTTCCGTTTTTTTCTGTCTCTAACAAGAGGATGTAATCTAAATGTTACAAATTTTAACCACATAAATCCCAGGTACACCAAATATCCACACACCTTCTCAGAATTGTTATTTTCTTTTAGTTTGCTATGCAAAATGGCCAATAAAAATGTAAGTCATAAAAAGAAAATCTCTCTACACACCAAACATAGGCAATCTACAGTACATGCAGTACAAGTACACATTTCCATGATTTTGAATGAAAAACATGCCCAGGGTGACCTGCTGTGATAAGACATGGAAAGGACACGGTTCCCAGTGTACAGGGTATCTGTAGTGCATAGTGTATCTGTATAGCGGAGCACACATGACGTTGTTCTCTTGTGCATATATTTTTTCAGCTGTATTGTCTACAGTGGAGTTGATAAGTTGCATATTGTCTGTGTGGTCCCTGGCATATAGGTCATGCTCTTTCTCGTGTGTGTGTGTGTGTGTGTGTGTGTGTGTGTGTGTGTGTGTGTGTGTGTGTGTGTGTGTGTGTGTGTGTGTGTGTGTGTGCGTGCATGCGTGCGTGCGTGTAGCGGACGAACAAATTAAACATGCAGTAGCTACCTATAGCAAAACACTTGGAGCCTTTGACAAAATAATAGCCAAGTTTGGTCTATTCAGACTTTGGAAATGGGATGGTCTCTTTCATGCTCGCATTGAAAATAACACGGATCATGTGTTGAATTTGGCATGTAGGCTTTTAGCGTAGAGAAACAAGACATGCCATGGGCAGTCACATGTTCTCTGAAGAGGATAAACCCTGTCATTTAGCCTCTGACAGCCTAGCATTAGCTTGTGTTGATAGTGAGAGAGAGAGACAGGGAGCCAGGGAGGGAGCAGTGTTGCCAGCTTTTGTGAAATAAATAAGCAACAAGGTGTAGGTAAACAAGCCCAAAAGAAGCAACTAGGCCTACTTCCGTTTTCTGAGAAATAAGAGGCGTTGTGCTTTCTACACCACCCGCTCTGTCTCTCCACTGCCCTTTATTGATAGATTTACAGTAGGCTGACAGGAACCCACGACATGCTGTCAGCTGAATTACCAGCCTAGGTACCCAGAGGCTATCCCAGCCGCCCAGGCCATAGCCTATTCATTTGGGGGGTCCTTGACATGGAGATGTTTGAGAACTACTGGTTTAAATAATACTAAAGAAATGTGGACGCTCAAGCCCAAAATAAGCACCTCAAAACCCCCAAAAACCACAACCAGCAACTACGAATATTTACTAGCAACTTTACAGAAAAAGAAGCCCAAAGTCGCTTATAATAAGTGGACATGGCAACATTGGCAGGGAGGGAGAGTCAGAGAGAGATGGAGTGGGGGGAGAGTGGTGGTTTCAGTCATTGGGGGTGGGGTTGTGGGGGGATGGTAACCCTGAATCCCTGGAAAGAGCCTGATTTTCACGTGACTACCTTTCCTGGGGTATTTACAACAAGTGCAGCAGTACTCATGTATTCATGTGTGTTACCAATAATACCAATGGTGGAAAGTAACTAAGTAGCAGTAATAGTATAGTATAGCAGTAAGGGTCCATTAGGGCCCCTTGTGTTTCCTTGACCCAACATTGTGAAACGATGTGCTATAACGTTTGCCCTATTGATGACGCTATGTACAGGAATGCTACGCTACGGACACCAAAGTCTTTGTAGTGGCACAGCCAGCCCACGGCAAAAGGATTCAAATGATAGTCTACAAGACACAATACAGTGGCCGCACAGACTGGTAGCCCAAGTGCCAATATTCTATTTTGGACGCAGAGGAATGACAACCAACGTTTCGGCAGCTAACAGCCTTAGGGGCGGTTCCAGCTCATTTTCAGTGGGGGGGCACAGGGGGTACGAACACTTAATGTGGGGGGGCAGACCTTGCATCCGAGCGCCGCAAAAATAATTTGATTTTTTTGCATTTTCTGGCCATTTCTGGGCATTTTCAGGGCACCAAAACCATCTGGGCACTAGGGACATGTGGGCAGTGCACCAGCCACCAGGACAACTGGGCACTAGGGACATGTGGGCACCAGGGCAATCAGTTCCATAATGGCCAAAAAGTTTCCTTTGTTAACTGACTTCGACTTCACTGACTCTCTGTGGCCACGCTGGGCGATGTTTTGGGTAGCTGTACACAGCAGTACATCAGCAATTGTCTTAATGTAATTTCTGTTTTCTTCCACCCTTTTCTGATGTTCTTTATCCAGTACTTGGAGTATAGATGTATTGTTCTCAACACCCCTCTTATACTCTGACCATGCCAACATGGCATTTACATGGTGCTCTGCTTTGGTATGCAACTGGAATCCCCCATCTTTATATGTGGCCTTTTTCCAATTTGAAAAACCAGTCCCAGAGGAGAACGTTGTCTCCGGAGCAGAGGGCAGAGAAAAATGCCTGCACACAAAACAATGTGCAGTGTCCTTGGATTGAGAATATTCAAGCCAAGTGAGGTCTTTGTACCAGGAGGCGTTAAAGGCTCTTGTCCTACCCTTTCCTAATTGAGTGCGAGGGAAGGTATTCAGAATGGGTTGTGCTGGGCCTGCAGCTCTTGTTTGAGAAATGTCTGGATGTACAACGTTTTCAAAATGAGTCTATATGAGCAATGCTGAAAGTGTCTACTATCAGGTCATTGTTAAGCATTCATTCATTCAAGCAATGACAATTTTGTCATATGACATTTCATTCAAGCAATGACAATTTTGTCATATGACATTTTAAAAGACAACTGCATTCCAGCAGGCAAGCTCATAGTTCATTCATATTCTACCTTGGGGACCTTTAGGTGCAGCAAATGTAGGCAATGGTTGAACTGGGAGGTTGGTACAGCTGCTGTCGTCTGATTATGATTCTGCATCTGCGTCGTCATCAGTCAGTGGTGGTCTCCTCCCTCCCTAATAGTATTGATTGACATAGATACCACCTCATTAACTATTTTTATTGTATTGTATTATTTTATGTTAAAATGTCATTCATATTTTAATTGTACTTCTTACAGCATAACGTGCAGATTCTGATCAAAGGCCTACCATGAAACACTACAATGCCATCAGTTTAAATTTGTAATTAAAACAAAAGTAGGTAAATTCACAGAACAAGTAAGACTACATTTTAAAACATTTTCTTCATACCTGCACTTTCACCTGGAGGTCCATCAGAGCTGGTCTGGCCCTGGATGTTTTGTACAACACGGGATGGTCTCTCCCTTGGTGCATCTGAAAGTATTGATTGACATACAGTATGACTATATTTTATTTACTTCATTATCTATATTTTAAATTGTATTTAAATGTAAGTTGTACTTTTTACACTATAGCATAAAATGCACATGTTTAACAAAGGCATGCCATTACAAAAAACTGCACAGCACACAAGGCCATCAGATCAAATTTGTAATTAAAAAGTAAGTAATTGTGTCATTCACTGAACTGCAAAAAAACTGCAGAACAAATGAGTAATATGGGATAAGTAATAAGTATAAGTACCATATTTTAAATAATTTTCTGCTAATGTGTATTCTCACCTGGAGGTCCATAGGTGCTGGTGTGGACCTGGACATTTTGTTCAACACTGCATCCAGGCTCAGTCCCTCACTTTCACTGTTGCTGTCAGTTTCAAGTTGGCTTTCAGCAGTCTTATATGCACTGCCACTGTCACTGTGACTGTCAAGCAGTGTCTGCTTCTTCTTAAAGAAGTCTTTAATGTCTCCTTGTTTTCTTTTCATTGTTTTTGTGCATCATTGAGACCTGCCCCAAAAAAAAAAGTTAGTTAGTTAGTTAGCAAAGTCTACCTTGAGAACATACAAAGCATGAAAGCCATCATCTATTATGCCAAATTTCAATTAATGTGGATACAATTATACTTCCCTCTACGTTTAATGTTTAATCAACTAAGCCTTAGCCCACTGCCCACACACACATATCTAAAGCCAACACTTGCAAACCGAACTAAATTAACGTTAAACAGTAACTCTGGCTCCGTTGGTTTTGTTTTCACTGAGTCAGGCTGAATTGGGCTATGCTAATGCTACTAGTAAACACAGAGTTTGAGCCATACTATGCTATGCTGCTAACCATGGCAACATTATAGAACCACATGAACAGTAACGTTAGTTTGCTAAACATTGTTATGACTCAATAAATACTTGCAATGTAATAATGTATACATATAGTGTTCAATCTTACCTCTCGTAAACAGTAGCTGGTTCCGACGCTGCGGGGATAGAAACTTTGAAATAGCCGGTCTCGTCTGAAATCTGAAATGCTTGTGTTGCCAGATTTCGAGAGAGAAACCAGCAACCAGGTATGGAAAAACAAGCCCAAGCGACGTTACAGACAACACAAGCCCAGAATGACGAAGTCGCTTACAAAAAGCAAATTTGGCAACGAAGTGTAGCAGACGATGATTGACGACAATCAGAGCCAATGGAAATGGGGGGGCACACGGGGTGGCCAATCAGATTACAAGGGGGGCCAGTGCCCCCCTGTGCCACCCCCTAGGCCCCGCCCCAATATAGACCTAGTCCTAGTGATGAAAACAAGCCACACTTTTTGATGTGTTGTTCACTGTCAAAAGATGTGTCTTATTTTAATATTTTATTTTATCTACTCTTAATTGTTGCACCATCATCATGTAATCAGAATCCTTACTGTACCACCTCCCCCCCCCACACACACATTTCTTTACACTCATAAATCCCCAGAACATTGTCAACACATGACAGAAAGAATGAAAGAGACAATGAATGTGCATCAGAAAGAGAAGAAGGTATAGAGAGAGTACAACTGGTAATTGCATGCCATGCTCCTTGCATGGCTCTAGATATTTTATATGTTGGCCATTCGAAAATAGCAGACATACAAGCTCATTTTCAGCTCGGGATCCGCTGCCAAATGCATCAATTTGGGCCCCGGGTCCAATTGACATGAAAACATTTGACATGAAAACTACTGCTTTGAATTGCATTGAGAAACAGGTCTCCTCATCACTTGTAGGACATAAACAAATGCAAACAAAGTGAATTCTACCAATGCATTTAATACAAATGTGTGTGTATGTCTTATATTACTAGTCTGTGACTGAAGTTCTCTAAAGCAGCTAAAACAATATAGTTGACCAAGATTGGTGTAACGCCTCCTCGGAGGCAAGCCGTCCAGAAGAGGGTCTGTCTGTCTGTGTCTGTGTTCAAAGCTAATCTCCTGGACCCCCTCTGGACCCCCACTTTGAGAACCACATAGATAAAACTACACATCGTTGACGTTACTTACGACACCGACCACAGTCTCAACGCTTACATAACGGAGTGTGTGAGGAAGACAAATGGTGCCACCGAAGGGAACAGCCACGCCATTAACCACGGACGCGTTAAGTGGGAGGAGACAAATGGATATTGGATTTCCTGGCGTCACCTCTGACCCTCCTCCTCATTAACAGACACATTTGTTAAATTGAGCGTAAAATCCATCACCTGACTAATGACCTTTGCACCTCGCACCATCGTCCAAGAATTTACCTCCTGACTGACCCCCCCCCCCCCCCCCCCCCGACACCCCCTACTGGGGCTTTAACCAACTGACTTGTTGTGACAAATAGACAGTTGGCAATGTAATGAAGACTGTGGTTCTCAAACAGTTTCATGTGAAGGACCCCCAAATTATCTCCATGTTTTAACCATTTTGCCAGGTGCTTGAAAAGCGTCTGGTACTACATTTGCTACTTCTCTACTAGCGAACGTACTGACGACCTTAGTGGACACTTTTTCATGATTGGCTGCTTCTTAGCCAATGGGAGACTAACCCGTAAAACCTACAGCAGGGGTGCCCAAGAGGTAGATCGCGATCTACCAGATCACAAAGGCTGTGCAGCCAGATAGATCGCACCCCTAAGAAATATTTAATTTAAATATAACAAAATATATAGGCCTATATAATTTTTTGCATCTGCCACTTGAATTAAAATTACTTGATTGATTGACATAAAAAGGGCCTTTCAGCTCAAACCCACAATGCAATCTTATAGTTTCAAGAGTGTTGCTGTGCACAAACGTCAGTAGCATTACAAATTAAATACAAAAAACACTAACTATTCCATGACATATTTAGACTATTTTCAGCAATAGGTATTTGAGTGGGTAGATCGTGTTGAGCTGGTCATTTTTAAAGTAGCTCTCAGGTCAAAAAAGCGTGGGCACCCCTGACCTACAGTATACTCTGCACTGCATCTGGCAGTTATGACTGAGTCATTCTTGCTGCTACTTCTCCTATTTTTGAGTGGTGCCTCCGCTCCATTACGGAGCTGTGTGTGTCCATATGTTTGTCTCTGTGTTTGTCTGTCTGTCTGTCTGTCTGTCCGAGCACGGAAAGCTGCAACACCTAAAGTGGCCAGTCAGTACAATACAGCATAGAGTAAAGTGGCACAGAGTACACTACAGTACGAGCCCTGGGCCGCTCCTGGGGCACTGGACCCCCCACATGGTAACTGTAATTTCTCGACCGTTCACACAGGTGTTCTTTTTTTATTTGGATCCACCCAACAGAGACGATATTCAAGTCATCTGCAAAGATTTGGCCATGGAACAGCCCCTAGCTCTCCCCAACATATGTTGTGCCTTGGCTTGTATAATGATTGTATGTCTTTAAATATCTTGATGAATTGAAAATACAGGACCATACAGGACCACAGGGGCTTGGGACCCCGCTTTTTGTGTTATCCTTTTATCATCATTTGCATAATCGTACCACGTACTGTACCATTTGCACACTGATAATAAAGTGTATCAATCAATCAAAACCCCCATATGAGAAGATTAATTATTATTTTTTCGTTTTGTTTTTCAAAATTGATCTTCTATTTTGGGAATAGCCGAGGTATGAAATAAGTTTATAATGTTCCTCTGTTTTGCTGGGGACCCCCTAGGCCTAGAGCCCACCTCGAGCTTTCCTGGGAGTCCCAGACCCCACCAGAACCACTCAGTAATATCTCACAAATACAAATAATGAGGAGTTTGAGGACTGAACCAAAAGCCAACAATTTTACGTATTTCAGTAGATGACGATGACGTTACATCATGCCAGTCAAAAAGAAAGGGCCGTGTTAACCACTTAACCCCCATTTTAAAAATAGCAAAAACAATCCAATCTATAAGCTCACATACTGACACATTGTGCCTTGTAGATTTGTTTTGAGCGGTGCAGCCACTCCAATGCACAGCTTTGTGTGTCTGTCTGTTTGAGCATTGAATATGCTCATATTATTGGACATCATGTTGTTGACAGCATCAGACGTCATCATTGTGATGAAAGGCACCGCTCACTTCACACAAGTGTGATTTCTATTGCCTATAAATGACATGCCCAAATAGGGACACCAGGTTTAAAGTGGTAAAAAAATCAAATAGTCAAGTTTAATAATGAGTACCGTTGTCTTATTCTTCTGTGTAATATGTATGGTAATAGTGTAAAAGGGTGAAACTTGTCCGGGAACTAGGCGGATACAAGTTTGTTGTTATCAAATAAAGGAAGCTGTTTCTCATGTTGTCACTGAACTCTCCTAGGTTAGACTGAGTTAAAGGAAGCTGTTTCTCATGTTGTCACTGAACTCTCCTAGGTTAGACTGAGTTAAAGGAAGCTGTTTCTCATGTTGTCACTGAACTCTCCGAGGTTAGACCGAGTTAAAGGAAGCTGTTTCTCATGTTGTCACTGAACTCTCCTAGGTTAGACTGAGTTAAAGGAAGCTGTTTCTCATGTTGTCACTGAACTCTCCTAGGTTAGACTGAGTTAAAGGAAGCTGTATCTCATGTTGTCACTGAACTCTCCTAGGTTAGACTGAGTTAAAGGAAGCTGTTTCTCATGTTGTCACTGAACTCTCCTAGGTTAGACTGAGTTGCTTGTATCTTTTTTTTTCTCTCTCTCGTTGCCATAGCAATGGGCTGTACTTAGAGGACAAGGGCTCTGTCTGTGAGCTCTGCTGGCTTCTAAAAAAGGCTTTTCTTTACATAAGACGGCTTTCCTAGGGGATACTCCATTCTGATAGTCTATTTACCCAAACATTACTGCCATTCCGGGAGCATCTAACACTCCTAGCCTTAGCCACAGACTTTCTCCTATACTCTTACTATTGTTGAAATACGATAGGTATGGGAGGGAGGTAGTGCTTGGCATGCAGTGAGTCAGCAATCCTTATTGATTAAAACTATAGATTTTTGTGTGGAGCTGGTGAGGGCCTTGGCTCACAGCACCAGGTAAATAATGCCAAAAGGCTGTGGCCAGGTCATCTTTTAGTGCGTTCTGCAATTTCAGATGCATGATGCACCTTTCCATTTGGTTTCACAGTCAGCATCAATTTGCGTAGGAGTACAGTTCAGCTGCTGTACCAAATACAACTCCGTGTTCAGTGGTGTAAAGTAACTAAGTGCAATTACTTAAGTACTGTACATAAATACAATGTCATGTAACTTTTACTTTACTTGAGTATTTCCATTTTTAAATACTACTCTCCATCTCACAGGCAAATATTGCACTTTTTACTCTTTTATTTTAATTTAATTATTTGACAGCTGTTGTTACTACTTACTTTTCAGATATATATTATTATTACCAAACATACATCAACCAATTAAGCCCCATGTTACACTTAGGTTATTAGAAAATAGCAGGTCTTCAAGTTCACAATATGCATCGTGATGGAACATGTGACCTTGTATGATTTTTGTATTTTTAATGTGATTGATGTGTCAAATAGCCCATCTGCATATAAAAGATCAAGGTATAAAGTGGTCCAATTGATTGATTGATTGGTTGATTTTAATACAATGTTAACTAATTTAGTTGGGGACCCCCTGGAACCCCCTTAAGGGCCCCCGAGGAGCCCGCAGTTTGAGAGCCTATATAATATCGTCTCTGTCGGATGTAAACCTCATAGGTCCAAAATTGTACTTTTCCAGATTCCAATTACAAAATAGCAAAAGTAGCAGATCAACACGCTCTGCTACCTTTGATGCTTTTGTGTGACACTGTATTATGACATGAGAATATGGAGATAGGAGGTTATGCCCGACACCAACGAAATTCACACTCTCAATTTATGGTACTCCCACATGAGCAAGCCACTTAACCACGTTAACCCAGGCGTCCCTATTTTTGGCATGTCATTATAGGCCAAAGGTTTTAAAATTAGCTGGAAAATAAAAGCAGCTCTACAAGTTCACAAGGTCTCACATCACAATTAGGGATGCACATTATCAATTAATCCATTAATTGATCATTGATAACCTTATTGATTGATTAACCACTTAGTTGATCAGCGTCGTTTATTTTATTTTGTCTGAGAATCTTAATTTAAATCAATAATGTCCAACATAAAAATCTACATTTAGCTGATACAGAAATACCGGTACAAAAGGCATATTATATTCCTTAATCAAATATTTATTTGATCATTTGAGATACAGGGCCAACGAGTTCTGAGCTTCATTTAGAAATTAGAGCTAATTGGTGGAAATGTATGCACCCATTGCCACTTGTTTTGAAGCTTGTAGTGATCTAGTCTCAGATCACGAAAGCAAGGACTGTATTTAAACACTTGGGCTATTTCTACTTCCAAGATATTTCTAAAATGTTCAGAAATAGCAGATGTACAAGCTGGCAGCATGGCACGAAGTGACATGCTGTTGCTTGTTTATCTGCTATTTTTTAATATCCATGCTAACACATGGTGGGGGGACCCCCTGGACCCCTGGGGGTCCCCAAACCCCACTTTGAGAAACACTGGATTAAACAACCAACCTACCCTCACTGCAATTTATAGATTAACGGTATAGGTTACCTTTACAGTTACACCTGTATTGACATTGTCATAAACATTATCACAACACGTGACATTATCAAACGACAATATCATCGATCAATCAACCAATCAACCAACCAGTCAATCGATGAACAAGTTAAGCCGTCTGCCAGAATTTGATAAGTGATTTTCCATTTTGTTATGGTCGTAAAGCTTCAGAGGCCACAGCATTGTGCATAAAAACACTGCATTGCAGATCCATAAATTTCACAAACGAGCTTGTGCTTCTTGCTGCTAGATCAGTGCTCACTTCAGATACAATAATAAGGCTCAGTTCCACACAGAAGAGACATGTTTGTGGGCATTAAAACAAGCTTGGACAATAGAAAGATGTTTATGGGAGATTTTCATTCTGAATCGATTCCTGATCTTCAACCTTCAAAGATTCTGAACTCTGCGACCTTCAACCTATGCTCTCCCCCCCCCCCCCCCCCCCACCATGGAGTTGTAAATGTTTCTCCATTGAACAGTACTAAGATAAAGATCAGATCAGCCCGGGTCAATAGTTCACAGGACCTTGTCCTGATTATCTGTTGATAACAAAATATTTCCATGCAGGCAATATATCCTACTACATCATGTAATATACATCAGTGACACTCTCAGAGTTAAAGACCCGTTTTAGGGTCCCTTTGGTCATCCCTGGGACCCCCATGTTGAGAATCAGTAATTATCATCTATATTCAACCAACCACCACCATATGAAAATAATCACCCACGTTGTCACTTTTATATCTTTTAATATTCAAAAAATACTTCAATTTTGGCTTCTTTCTTCTTTTTCTTTCAGTACATAATCGGCCTGGATTTGCTCTTCTATACAGTGTAGTACTCTACTATTTTCTTGTTTATGAAATGAAAAAAAGTGCAAAGTAGTGGACCGGGTCACAGACAATTATTATCCTCATAGGCCCACCACACATAGTAAAGGCTACTTCAACGCTAAAAAAAACAAAAACAAAAAAACTTGTGTTATCATCATCTGCATGACATCCATAATAATCCATAACCACAGGCTCCACACACCACATACAAGTCCTTGGCATCAGTCTTTTGTTGAATGGAAGCAGGGGGCACACATTTGAATATGACCCAAGCCACGTGCAAAATTAAGAAAAATAAGTCATGGTTCCAAGGAAGCATTCCATTGAAGACCTGGTGGAAGGAAAATAAAAAATATCCAAACTGAAAGAAGGAAAGTACTTGGTGGGCTACAAGGATGGAAGCTTCTTCGAATTAAAATGTCCACCTATTGTACGTACTGTACGTTGAAAATCCATGGTAAAGCAGCAAATAACGGTGCCAGCCCGTTTTTGTTTTTTTATGTTCATCTTTTTGTTTTCATCGTTCTTGAATGCTGTAGTTCATAATATAATGTCCTTTCAAGTTTATTTTCTTTATTTGGTTAATCTTAGTATATATTCTTGCACCCATAAGAGGGACGCTCTCGCGTGCAAAAGCATCATTCAGCAGGGGGTTGGTTGGGTTAATGACTTTTTGACAGCATAACCCAAACAAAATGAAAGGATGTTGGCTACAAAATAATCACTGCAAAGTAAACCACTTTTTTTGAGGGAGCGGGCAACACTGGCATACCCGGTTAGCATTTCTGGTTACAGTAATTTTTAAGCAGTCCCATAATGCAGTGGTTCTCAAAAGTGGGGTCCAGGGACCCTCAGGGTTCCTTGAGAGGGTGGGGGGTCCAAATGGATCCTTATGTGTCCTCTGTATAACTCAGAACCATACATGGAACCTATATGGACCCTTTACAGGTCTGTAACTCTGAGAGCATACAAATGGAACCAATTGTACACTCTCAGAGTTATGGGGGTCCTTAAAAAACATTTGAGAACCACTGCCAACATTGTCCATAAGCGCTATGCTATTCATCCATTGTGGGCCAGTCGTTATCGCTTCTTCTTCTGCTTTAGAGATTTCCTCCGTTTCACGATCATCTCGTAGAGCTTGTCCATGCCCTCGTGCAGGCCCTCGCCTATGATGGCGCAGGCGGGCTGGACGTGGTAGGTGGTGGATGGCGTGAGCTCGTGCAGCGCCAGCTGCTTCTCGATGTCGGCCACCGCCAGCGACTTGGGCAGGTCCTGCTTGTTGGCGATCACCAGCAGCGGCGTGCCCTGGTTCTCCGCGAACTTGGTGACTTTGTGTAGCTCCGTCTTGGCCTCCTCCAGCCGGTCCACGTCCACAGAGTCCACCACGTAGATGATGCCGTCCGTGCAGCGGCTGTACGACTTCCACAGGGGCCGCAGCTTCTCCTGGCCGCCCACGTCCCAGAAGTGGCAACTTATGCCCTTGGCCGTGCCGTTGCTGAGCTTGATCTTCTCCGTGTTGAAGCCGATCGTGGGCACCGTGTTGACGAACTCGTTGAATTTGAGCCTGTAGAGGACGGTGGTCTTGCCGGCGGAGTCCAACCCCAGCATGACGATGTGCAGCGACTGGAAGGCAGAGATGTTGGAGAAACTGTTGCCCATTTTTTCAAATAGCTAAAGGTGGAGGTTGGTGATTGGGGGGGGGGGGGCGGGGGGAGGGGGGTGTCTGGCGTGGCCCCCCTTTCTATCCCAACCCTGTCTGAAAACAACACCGCACAGAGCAGATATACTCCCCAACCTCTCGCAAAGAGGAAAATAAAAAAGGGTTGCTGGCGTCCGTGTGGAGGGTCCCCAGTGAACGGACGATGCGTGCTGCTGGTGGCTGGTGTCCT
Organism: Protomyctophum bolini; assembly: GCF_963924005.1. Lineage (NCBI taxonomy): Eukaryota > Metazoa > Chordata > Actinopteri > Myctophiformes > Myctophidae > Protomyctophum > Protomyctophum bolini. The sequence continues at coordinate 22,632,530 of NC_137877.1, read as the reverse complement.
CTCCTCTCTCGGTCAGTAGCAGGGAGGGATGACGCCCGCGTCGGCAGGACGCAGCAGCACAGCAGCGACGTTCATTAACATTCTCCTCACAGCCGCGTCAGCTCCACAACATCTCCCACTATATCACCCTCACCACTACAGGACAGCTCAAGGAGGCTGGGGGATTCTGTCTATGCTGTTAAAAAAACGACTGCAAAACAAACACACCCTGTCCCTGAGACCCAGCCAATTAAATTATACCGTCAGCTGCAGCTCGCGCACTTGTCTCCTCCGCGCCTGTGAGTCCTTTTTGGCAACGAAAAAGACGCTCCTCTTTTCCTCGGTATTTAAAATAAAATCCGCCAATGTCGACAGTTATCCAGTGGGTCGGTTGGTTGGTAAGGTGACGTCCCGTAAAAATTAAATGACGCCTTTGAATAGAATTTCTCCAGGTTATTTTTCAGTGTGTGTGCGTGTCTCGGCACACGAGCAGAGGTCCTTCACCAGCGACCGCTGCATAAGCACTGCTGACTGCTGACTGCTGTATGGATGGAGGAATCACACACCGCAGTAGAACTGAGGCGACGCGACGCTCCACCCAGTCAGGCCCACGTGCCCCCCCCCCACCCCCCCAACACACACACACACACACACACACACACACACACACACCTCATCTCAACGCACTGTGAACTTGTAGATCGGCTATTTTCAAATGTATGCAGGGCTGATTGCAGTGGAGTAAAAGTAAAAAAGTTGCTTAAAATATTTATAGTGGAGTAGAAGTACAACTAGCCTACAGTGCCTACTAAAAATAGGAAAGACCCAGCTGTAGCCTAAAGTAAAAGTAGGCTACCTCAAAAAATTACTTGCAGTATACTTCGAGAGTAGTCATTGCACACGTTTGCATTAGCCTACTGTAACATTTAGGACTGATCATGTTTATGATCTTTGACTTTAAGAACTTTACTTAAAGCCAGAAATAGCTAATTTCGATGGTCACACACACACACACACACACACACACACACACACACGATTGCTTCTAATACATGTTTATTCAATCTCTGATTTCACAGGCGACATTAGACTCAGCCTATAGACGTTGTTATGGTTACATACACTACAGCGTCAGTACAGATATGTTTATTTCTGCAATGAACATCGCTCTGCAAGAACTTAAGCAACTACGACACCTTGTGGTAGAAATAGGTAACGTAGGCTGTCATCAATATACAGTTCAAACACATCTTTGGTGCCAATCGTCAATAGATCAATACAGGCTTTCCCCCCACTACATCAGTGATTCGCAAACTTTTTCATTTCAAGGATGCCCAGTATTTAAACTCTGGGAGTGGGATCCCAACAGACACTGTGAAATCCTGTGTGTTGAAATAACTTGAGTGTACAAATGGAACCACATGGACCTGTAACGTATAAGGGTACAGTATATTGTATACTTTATAGCCTATAGTTTAGTCATTTATGCTTATATTTGTAAGTTGGATTTTTTTATAAATGTTTCTATACATCAAAGACATTATGGTGACTTTACATTGTCAGATACTTGAGTGTGTCCTTATTATCACTTTTCCCAAATCTTACAGCTCAAATGGAGTTACGAGGTGTTGGACTATAAATGTAGAGACAGTTTTTTTCATGTAACTTTTATGTGTGACAGTTTCAGAAGTGCTTCCTTAATTAATTCCATTGGTTCAATATTTGTAAAACCAACACAGACATAAAGGGTGTTCAATAGCATTTATTTATTTTATAAAAAAGGTTTAAAAATGGAGATTGTTTCTGCCCAACAGCGACGATAATATTTATAGTGACTCGAATTTGCTAAATCTTTACTTTACATGATGTTAGGCTTGGCATGTATAATTAGCATGGCACAATTTAATAACTAAGGCACATGTATCTATCTATTAATGCACCAAGTCTCTAACTCGAGAACCATTCAACCTACAGACTTCAAATTCGACACACGCGTTCCACACCACCACGGGGAGTACAGTGCTAGGTGTCGATTTTTCTTTAGGTTTATTTATTTATAGCATGTAGTACAAAAAATAGACAATAACATATCAAAGAACAAAAATACAATGCAAGGAAGGGAAGAAGCCAGCTGGCTTATTTGGAATCCTTTCCTGTAGGAAGAGGTCATTGATTTAAAAAGATTAAAAGTTCAGTACAGTAAAGAAATCTACAAGTTGGCAAAGGGGGGCAGCTGTGCAGTAAAGAAATAAAAACACAGACTGCTCAAAAAACGGAAATAAACAATACAACAACAAACACACAAAAGAAAATATAACGCATCAAAGTAAAACATGTAATCAGAGAGGAAGAAATAAGATATTTCTTTAGATGTTTTTTGAATATTGGCACGGATAATGAGGATTTAAGTGAAGCATCTATTCTAGGGAGTTCCATAGATGAGGGCCTCTAAATTTGATGTTTGGAAGTGCGACAATAGGGTAATTCAAAATGATCTCTTTGCCTTGTGGGGTAGGAGTGAATGTCAGAAGTAACACGGAAGAAATTGTGAAAAGAAGACGGAATGTCTTGTATGCATTTTTTGAATTTAAACATAAATAAACCGGTCTGAAAAACGTTTACTTTGTCAATGGGTAATAGTGAATATTTAATAAAGAGCGGGGCAGACAGCTCATATACCAATTTGAATGTGAAATCATTCTCAGAAACCTTTTTTGAATGATCAGTAATTTAGTGAGATGTGTTGAATATGTAGCAGCCCAGACAATATTACAGTAATTAATATGAGAGAAAATTAAGCTATAAGTGTTAAAGATTATTCTCAATATACCAAGCATCTTCATAGACTTCATACATACAGTATCAATATGTTGTTTCCAATTTTAATGAGAATTTAGTATGGGGAAGCTGGAAAATTTCAGAGCCATTGATTACAATTCTAGGTTTTTCTTTGGGAAATGTTTTGTTTATATTTCTAAAAATCATGAAGTTGTATTTTTTTTATATTAAGAATGGTGTTCTGACATCTGCATAGACTCCATTTGGGCATGCCTGACAAAGAACTCCATATAAGGACATAAGGGACAGACATATTAACTGGATGGGGCATGCATTTCCAACTAATGAAAGGAGACTGGAGTTGACCCTGCGAGCGTGTTTTGGGGTGAACGTTATTGTATGATACCATTTAGCACTACTGTAATTTCTCTCTTACACAACATTGGTAAATGGTGCATTTATATAGCGCCTTTATCCAAGGCGCTTTACATAGTGCACCAATTGTGGTGGAAGCCATGCAAGGTACCAACCAGCACATCGGGAGCAATTTGGCGTTCAGTGTCTTGCCCAAGGACACTTTGACATGTAGACAGGAGTATAGCCGGGATTCGAACCGCCGACCCATGGATCATTGGACGACCTGCTCTACCTCCTGAGCCACAGACAGTCGCCGATTATGTATAATTAATAATGTATAATATTTTAAGTTCCAATTAACCACAGTTACATTTTCAGGTTTGCTTTATTCATCTTCATTAAAGGGCTTATTCCTCAACAAAAACAGCTTCTCTGCCACCGTAACCAGTCTCTTCCTGTACTCCAGTTTCTTGTGGTTCCGCTCTGGAACTCCCCTGAAGCCGTAGATGGTGCCCCACCAGGCAGCAGCGATCGCAGCCGTGGAGTCGCTGTCTCCACCGTGGAAGAAGCCATGATCGGCCAGCTTCTCCCACGAGTCACCAGCGCATAGGAGAGCATCATAAGCTATCATGGGGGCATCGTGGCCACTGGCACCGCCAGTGCTCCTGAAAGCAACATCGCTGTAAAATTTCTCTCTTTCCTTCAGGCCATAGCATTCTGGAAAGCGTGCTTTCTCGGCTTTCCCATCCAGGATTCCTCTCTCTGACAGGTAGCTCTTCCAAGCTTTCTCAAAGTAGTCCCTATGGATCAGTGAATGCTGAATTAATTACTCTACTATTGACATTTAAATATACTATCTGCTATTGATAATACTGATTTGAACAACACAGTTAGGAGGTTTAGTCAGAGGCACTTTTTGATACTTTTCATTGGTCAAATATTTGTAAAACTCACACAAAGACGAGATGTAAATAATAGCACTGATTTATTAAATAAAATAAAAAATAGTTGAAAAGCGGATATAGTTGATTTCTGCCCGACAGCGACAATAATAATGTATTTTTGATTTTATTCTTCACACACTCACCATGTCTCCAGGTTCTCGGTCACACAGTGGCCTGCCTCTCTGATGTAGTCCTTGGCTTTCTCCAGCACCTCCAGGAGGCCATGGCCCCAGGCCTCCATGGGTGGGCTGCCTCTGACGGCGTAGGCCGTGAACAGTGCTGCGGCCAAGGCCCCCAGGTAACCGGTGGGGTGGTGGTGCGTAAGACGCCCGCTCTCAACGCTCACCGCTATCAGGTGAGGCTCCTGCTCTCTGTCAGGGAAGCGCAGGCCGATGCACATGGCACGCATTGCCGCCCCACAGCCTCCACCCATGCGGTGGAAGGGTATGTTGTAGTCGTAGTCTTTTGTCATCATCATTCTCTGCTCGAGAAGATGACAGGAAGACATGCAGGTTATCCCTGGAGGAGATCAAAAAGAAAAACTATTTCAATATTATATAAATCACAATTTCTGTCATATGCCATTGTTGTGATCTTGATTGATTTGTGAAGATGGCTCTAGTCTACTCTAAAGTGACAGTCACACAGACATTGTCAAAGTAAAATTAATGTGTATGTCCCTGACCTAACACAAAAACCTTCCAATTGAAGTAATGTACAGATACCTGGTGCACGTCCATCCATGTCCTTCATACTGTCCACGTATTTCTTTGCCAATTCCCGACACAGGTCCGGCAGGGTTGTCTTAGCCTTTTCCTCGACCTCAATCAGCGCATACGCGGTGGCCAAGTGCATGATGGTATCATCGCTGATCGGAAAGTCCTTGGCATCCAGTTTAGCCAAACCACCTTTCTCTTTTACTTGCTGATGAATAGACTCCCCATTACTCTCAAACTCCCAGTCACCGTGGTTGTAGCCCAGGGCATCACCTACACCACTCAGAACCATGCTGGCTGCATACCTCTCCTTCAAGGGGATTTCAGTAGACATTATGACTCCTTAACTGAGGACATACAGTATGAAAAGGGCAACAGATCGTTTAAAATTATATATATATTTTTTTTAAATTGACTTTATTTCACTTACTAAGCGCACATGGATCTGGTAACCGGAAGGCTCGCCACAAATCATGCACGCCACAAATCATGCTCGTCCCCATTTTGAGAAGGCCACCTATCCCCCAGCGTCGGTAAATGGTGCATTTATATAGCGCCTTTATCCAAGGCGCTTTACATAGATTGTGCATTACATTCGCACTGCCGTTCACTTCCTTGTTTGCGGCTCCGAAAGAATGTCTCGTATCTCCTAATCTAGGGAACTCTCCATGGTTTTGACCAGATGGGCAATGTTTCATTTCTGACTTCAGCATGCCTCTCATTTGGAATATTAACGCTTCTAGCTTCGTGCTTCTACCAGCACGAGGTAGAAATGGAAGATTATGCCTGTGTATGTGTATTAATATTGACCCAATGAAAACTTGAAATCACCTAACTTCAACTTGTGGAGCTCTGGAGCGTTTTTAGGGCATTGGGCATCACTATTTTTGGGCATCACTATTTTTTCATTTTTTTGGCATAGTGATATGGACACAAAAAACAACACGTGTGATAGAGGGGTCAAACAAGAACGAAAGTTGCACTAATATTTTAGAAATAGGTCAACAATACAAACGACATTAGTTTTGTGGATTAATATATACTTTTAATGCGTGGCCCCCTGTGCCCCCCACAAAATGGAACTACTTAATATTTCACCAAAACCAGAGCAGAACTACCACCACAGGACTTGGGCAATCAATTAATACAGTTTCAACCACTATATTAACAATTTAAGCTATAACATACTAAGTGTCTTTAACCAGAAGACACTTAGCAATTGGCAAATAATATGCATTATGTATTATGTATTATTATGGCAAGAGGAAGTATTCTATGGCCCACTGGCAGTGTGTGTACAGACTACAGAACATTATGGTGCAGATCTGTCCAGCTGCGTAGTTTGCAAGATTATTTTCGGACAGACAGGCTGACAAGACATGGCTGATGTGTCAGTCACTAGTCAGGCAGACAGAGACACAGACAAGGAAGCTTTGAGAAGGAAGAGAAGTGGTCACGTGACTGGGCTGCGCCTTGACACTTTCATGGGAGCCAAACTCACACGGAAGTGCAATGAATACATGGCAGTGAATGGAGCCGGCTGGACCAGCTCATAACAAACATTATTTATCAACAATTGAGACCTTTGTCATTATAATCGGTTCAGGCATATAAAATAAAACATATCACAGGTTGTTTTCTAATCATTTACCAAAACATTGGAAACACTTCCCATGTATTCAGAATAAAAACAAATAAAATAAATCTTCCCAGTCCCAAATTCAACACTGGTGCGCTGACAACTGAAAACTTGCATAACTTCACTCCAGCACTAGCTCTGTTCCATAGCTCTAGACAAACACACACAAACACATAATAACTACATCACTGGTAAAGGGGCAAGCAGTCTCATATTCCATGTAGGCTACTACACACTACTCAAATCAACTCCTGCACATCGATAATACAGATTACAGTTTCACATATCTTTATATCATAGAAAAGGAGCGGAACACTAACATAATTTACTCTTACCGGAACAGGCGCAAACCAGGAATGAACAATCAAGGAAGTGAACAATCAAGGAAATACAACCAACCGACGTCATATCGCGGAAGGTAACGGCAGGCTAGATTTTTTTCCCTAGGATGATATGCGGGAAGGAGCGCTTGTTTACTGCCCCCGACTCGAGACCCGCCCCCTTGCTAATAGCTGCCTTTCATTGTTGCTCTTTCATTGTTCCACTGGCATAATTTCGCAGACTTTCTCATCAACATTGAATACTTGTTCACCTTAACCACTACTACTCTTGAAACTAACAAATGAGTGGGATAGAGTGAATTAACACAGGATTGACCTGTTTACTACTAATGAGACTAATGAGTCATCAGTTTGAGAACAGACGGCATGACACAAAAGACATATTGTAGGCCTACAACATAGTGATAGTGAATAAAGGGAACTTGGTGGCAAACCACAAATCATTTTACTAGAACTTTCCAGCAAACAGAGAACTGAGAACAATAATTGACTGAAATCTCAGCCATACAACATGTATGTAGGCGTATTTACTGGATTACTGGATTCATTTTTCCCTTTATTTCTTTATGATGGTTCCTGTTTTCTTTTCATAGAAGTCTATAGGTATCTTTACTGTAAATTTTCTGATAAATTGAAACTGACCCTGGTGTAAACAAGTCTTAGTGCTTTTTGGTCTGCTTTCGTTTGAAATGTACCCATTATATAGGCTACTGTGAAATAACATGTATGATCAATCAATCACAATTCTAATAGGCCTACAAACTGACTGAATTACATCTGAATAGTGAAGACAGCCCCGAAAGATGTCCGGACAACTCACTTGGAGGTGCAAAAAGCGTGAGATGCAAGTTACCGATTTGCAACACTGTGTCGTTGTTTTGTATTATTATTACACCAAAAGATGGCGCTGTTGTTCAGACAACGTATTCAGAAAATAACTACTGTTGCAAAGTTGTCCAGTGTGCATCATGTACAGTACAACAATGGTCATAGGCTATATGGTAGTGGCATGACTGTTTGTCTGGCAGAGATATCAATGTGATTATTCTGTGATAGCTTTTTCTGCCATAAATCAAATTTCAAAGTGTCCTGAATGGTGAATGCTAATATAATGTGAAATGCTATTAATTAAAATCTGTTTCCCAATTACAGACATGGTAAGCTAAATGCTATTAATTAAAATCTGTTTCCCAATTACAGACATGGTAAGCTATCTGGGGACAGTCGCAACATGTTGTGAGCTTGTAGATCTCATATTTAAAAATGATACATTTTAACAACACAAATCTTCTATGGGGGTGCCTGGTACAAAATATTTTCTGTGGCCAAATGCAGACTCAATTTGGTGGGCCAAAGTTTGAGAACCACTGCATTATGACACCCTGACCAACATGTCCTAGACTCTTCTCCATCCTGGGTCCCAAGCTGCACAATGACTGCTGCCCCCCCCCCCCCCCCCCCCCCCAGAACTGCTGACAAACTCCCCATTTCCCACTGCAGTCTGAAAACTCATCTCTCCAGAGTCTACCTCATGCCATAGCATTCCCCATGCCTACCTCAGTATATCACTTCTTCCTTGTTTTGATGGTATGCGCAGTACAATACGTAGAATTGTATTGTAATACGAGTTTATCAGGGATCTCCATATATGGCCATAAAAGGGACAAGGAATGACAGATATGACAGATACAGAGATGTCCATATATGGGCACATCAGTCAGAAATGGCGGTGTGTAGGCTACTGTAGGTGCTTGGACATCATAGCGGCCCCGAACTTCTACTAATACCAAAAGGGCTGTCATTGTCAATTATGTTTGTTTTTTACTGCCGTACGGCAAGACATTCGGTTATACAAATGGCAAATTAACTTGACGTTAACAGACTACATAATCTGACATATGAGATAATTGGACAGCTGTGATGATCAAAGCAAGACTGCTTGTTAATTGGCTTGTGAGATGTGGACATCCGGGCTCTTGCATTAAAGCGTTATTTCCAGTGACATGGAGGACTTGTCATCCCCTCTAGCCTCTCTTCTTTTTATGGTTTAATTAGAGGCCAGCAGTCTCCCACATGTCATGGTTTATGTAATCACAGAGCTGACCTGGGAACGGAGCTCTGTCTGCAGGCTTCTCCCTCACTTCATCTGTCTATGGCTGACTGTCATATCAGTCTTGATGCTTTCTGCTTTTATCCCTCTTCCCATGTTTCTTTATCCTCTCTCTCTCTCTCTCTCTCTCTCTCTCTCTCTCTCTCTCTCTCTCTCTCTCTCTCTCTCTCTCTCTCTCTCTCTCTCTCTCTCTCTCTCCCCCTCTCTCTCTCTCTCTCTCTCTCTCTCTCTCTCTCTTGCTGTCAGGCAACCAAACATATATCCATATTTGAACTTTTCGTGTTTTTCGTAAATGTGTCAGCAAAGTTAAGTATCAAAAGTTCAAAACGTTTTGAACATACATACATATGAGGCGTCCACTCAAGCCCCAACAGAGACGATATCACGCACATAGTATCTGTTTGTGTTCATCATGTTGTTCAGATTTAGGCTGCTGCAACAGTTCACTAAAGTGACATCTGCATTTCAATCTATAAGAAAGACAGATCAATAAATAGGTTTGTAAATTGTGTTCAAAAAGTGCACATTCAACAGTGATGCTCAGTGACTGTCAATGACTGTTCTTGCTGACTATGAACGCAAGAACAGTCCATCAACAAAAAGAGAGGGATGCTAGCCTACAATTCAGTAGAGATGCAGTGCATGAACCCCTCGTTACAAAGACAAATGCAGATGTGAGTTCAGTTGTGTAAAAAAACATAGACACTGGTCAGTAGACATGTGGAAAATGGTGATAATAGTCAGATGAGTCACCGTTCACCTGTTCTTCTCAAGTGGGAGAGTGCATGTGAGGCATAGCCTACAAGAGAATGTAACAGTACAGGCCTGCATGCTTGACAGTAGGTGGATGGAAACCCTTGGGGAGTGAGTGTGGGGGTGCTGTACAGAATGCGAGAAGGTGAGAAAGGACAATCTACATACAAGCTCACAGCACATTGCTATACGACACGTTGCTCAAGAACGTGACGTGATGTGACACATTGTGAGCTTGAAGATATAGGTAAACCTATAACATCTATCTAAATAACATGCAGAGTTTAATGTAGGCCTATGCCCTATGTCATTGCTGTTGGGCCGAAACCTCTTATCTTAATATTTAAAAAAAGAAATCTTTCCTGTAAATGAATGCCCTACTAGTACTTTTTTAAATTATTATTTTGCTATTTTAAAGTTGTTTGACTTCAGTTTTCCACCCAGAGACGATGTGCCCATTAAAAGTAACAAACATGCATAGGGTATGGGCACATCTAAGATTCCATGCGCTGCCAAAGGAAGCTGACTCCTGGGGTCTCTTCCGGCTTTTTAGACAGCTGGTGGATGGAAATGAAGCTCCACCCACGCGGCAGATTGCCTCGTCGGCCAGATTCCCGGAAAAGCTTGCTCCAGCAGCATTCTGCCACGTGGGTGGAGCTTCTTTTCCATCCACCAGCTGTCTAAAAAAACGGAAATGACGCAAAACACAGCTTCTTCTGTCCGCGCATGGAAGTTCAAGTGTGCCCAGGCTGATCGTAGGCTTATTTCCAATCTGGGAACCCATGGGCCTCTTGGGGTGGCGCCAAACAGAAGGTGTATAGCAGGATGATGCCCGTTTGCTACGCCTTAGGCCCTTCCTCTTCCGGTGGGTCAGCTATGTTTCTGAATGCCCCTGCCGACACATTCAGTAGCTAGCTCGGATTCGGAATCTGTTCTTGAGAGATTAGCCTATTAGCATCAACCAAACAAACACACACACACGCACACGCACACACGCACACCCGCACGCACACGCACACGCACACACACACACACACACACACACACACACACACACACACACACACAAACACACACACACACACACACACACACATCATCCATTTGTCCAGCCATTCTCTTCAGTCTTCTCCCTGCAGCATAGTATTGTACATGTCTTTGGCTTTCTCCCACGCCAGTCCTGCCAAATGAAATG